>NC_080071.1:112957937-113311063 GCF_949987535.1 Balaenoptera acutorostrata | reverse complement strand
TTCACAGCGACTGTAAATATGCCAATGACATGCTAGACTAATAGGAAAAATGAAAATGTAGTACCTTTTCATGCTTGTAGGTTTTGCATGTTCTTTACTGCCACTAAGCCCCCAAAGCCCATGCCCACCTACCCCCAACCTGCAAACCCTAAAGAGGGAAGTAAAACCTTGTTACAGTAGAAGGAATTCAGTCCAGACCTGCCCTGTCCAACATGGCAGCTGCCAGCCCCACGTGGCTCCCGTTCATTTGAACGGAGGCTAGACTGAATTGAGAAATGCTGTGCGTGTGAAATACACATCTGTTACTGAAGATTTAGTGCAAAAAAAGAATGTGAACTAGCTCATTAATATCTTATCATTTTTTACACACTGAAATAATATTTTGCATACACAGAGTCAAATAAAATACATCAAAATTAATTTCACCTGTTTTAACTTTTTAAAATGTAGCTCCTGGAAAATTTTAAGTTATAGATGTGGCTGGAATTATATCCGACAGTGGCCTAGAGCACAGGATTCACTCAAAAGGCAGCCATCAAGGATGAGTTGGCCGAAGAAGCCCATCTCTGTGGACCTCTAACAACTCATTAGATGTTGGTCCACCAGGGGACGGAGCTGTCATGAAACCCAGGGACAGAGCGGGTGAGACAACCTCAAGGTCCCTCACCCCAGACCTCAAGCTGGCATTTCCTCCCAGGGCACCAAGGTGCATCAAGTGGAAGGAAATAAAATTCAGTAACAATTTTTAGAGTGAGCTGATTTTGCTGTTGCTCATTAGTAGCTGTGAGCTTAATTAATTTGAGCTTGATTGTCCCCTAATTGGAGAGGGACATAAATCCAGCTGAATGTGCTATTATGGATGGCACCTTGATCCCGCACAATCTCACGCTTCTGCGTTCACGACGGTCTGCACGAGAGGGGAGACCAGCTCTCCATAATTACAATAAAAATTATGTTTATTGACCAAGAACATTGTAATAGATGGAAATGTGCTAGGTCGTAACATTTTTTTCTCAGTGAAGACATTGATCAAGTCTTTACCGAGTTAATATGTTAAAAGCCTGATTATAATGACTCAGGAAATTACCAATTGGTATTCGAGTTAAGAGTATAAGCCACTGATTATGCCAATACGTTTACAGTGCAATAATTTACTATTCCTCCCCAAACACAGAATAAAAACAACCTCCTATAGACATATCAATGGTTTCCACACACCCACATATGTCTCTGACTTTTGTGATCTACAGTTTTACCCATAAAAGATGTTGAACAGATACTTGTTCCAAGGAAGATAGTGATGTAAAGGAGAGAGAGACAGAAAAGGCGTTGAAACTGAGGCTGGTCTCTGACTGGCCATCTTTGCAGAAATTGTGGCCAGTGGTACCCTTCCATATCTGAATCTTACTAATTTTATTGATAGTTAAAAACATTTACTTGTAAAACCGAATGTTTGTTGAGGTAAAAACTGCCCACAGATTTGGACAGCCAATAACATAACTCACCCCAACTGCGAAGTAACAAGATATGTCAATATCTAAGCATTTATTTCAAGGCAAGCCATTTTCTCTTTCCTCTCTTATAACCGGAGGGCAACAATTCAGATGAGATAGATTTGACTAGAATGAGAAGGATAAGATTCTATTATGAAATCAATTTTGTCGTGATTGAGGGAGTGCTCCAGTCACATGCTACGCTGGGCACTAGATAAAGGAAATTCATCCAGGACGCTCCCTGACTTCTGGGACTTAAAGACATTCTGTGGAACGAGTAATACATTTTCCAGGTACAAAAATTATAAAAGGCATAAAAATATATATATATAATGAAAAATTTCCTTTCCGATCTCCTCTCCTCCCCACATCATCAGCCTTCCCATACCCAAAAAGGTAACTATTTTTATTAAGGTCTCATGTATTCTTTCAGTTTCTTTTGCTTATATGACACATGTAAATAGATGGTCTTATTTTTCTCTCCTTTTCACAAAAGTAGTCTATCACACTCACACACCAGAGTGGCTTGGCTTTTTACATATAGTACCTTAGAAATGTCTTCTTATCAGCTCACAGAGAGTTTCTGCATTTTTTTGACTGATCCATTGTCTCTCTTTATGCAGTGAACTAACCAGGCCCCTACAGTTGGACATTTGGGTTCTTTTTAATCTTCTGCTATTATAAAAATTTAGGGACTTCTGAACTAGCACTGACATCACCCCTATAATTCTCCTTCTTTTCTCCCTCCCTTCACTTTTTCTCACTCACTCCTTCACTCCACAAGCATTCACTGTGTGTCTACCTGGGCCAGATGCTGTACTAAGGTCTCCAGTAGAGTGTGACGGTCATGTCACATTGGCCCAACACCGGTCAATGGAGGAAGGGGAATAGAATACATGTGAGACAGACAGCAAATCGCCCACAGCCCACACTAGTTTTTTTCTAGGAAGTCATTGTAGGTACTGAGGGGAGAATACCCAGCCTGAAGGTCATCAGAGTGTGGCCAGTTACAAAACTGGGAGAACTTCCAACCTACTTGGCCTTGGATGAGCCCCCAGCACTGATGGTCCACGTCCTACGTCCGTGGTGGGGGAATATTCAGAATAGGAGGTGTCAGTCATCTGCCTCCCCACGCATTCCCAAACCCCCTCCATCATTTCTAGGTAGTTCCCTGCTCCCTATTGGACACCCAAGGCCTCCTCCTGAGGCCGCCCACCAGCAGCCTGAGATAGTATTCCATATTCTGGACGATTCCAGACATCTTCCTGCTACCGAAGTCTGAACAGAGCCCACATCCCCAGAGACAGGCCATCTGCTGAGAAGCTCCGAGTGAGCCAGGACTATGCCCCCCTTCTCGGAGGCTCGCTCCACCTCAACGCTGGCAAGGCGCACCTCTCACTATGAAGTCCTGTAAGGAGTAGCCAGTGACAATGACCTGAGAATTCCCCTCCCTGCGAAAGCCTGGTGAGCAAAAGGTGGGCACAGGAGTGAGCCTCTGTGGGTTGGCCTGGCCCCAGGAAGTGGAAGCATAGACACACGTGAGACAGGTGCCTGGGGAGGACCAGGGAGAGAGTCAAAAGTCACTCAATAGTCAACTAATAGTTATTGAGTGTACACGATGTGCTAGGCACTGTTTCAGCTACTGGGGATACAGCAGTGACAGCCCTAGTCCTTGGGAGATTACATTCTAGCTGGAGAGATGGCCAGTCAATACATAAATAAACGAAGAGCTCTGTTAAGCGTGGGCGGGTCAGCAGCTCCCATGTGCTCATCCACTGCCCAAAGGCGGTCCCTGTGGTCAGGTGACACCAGAGAATGAGGAACAGCAGGCTGGAAGGGGCCGCGAGGACATGGTGGAGACCTCAGCAGAACACTGCCTCCCGCTGGCGGCTTGCCAAAGGCCCAGGTTAATATTAGGGTAACCCAAGCTGCTACCTGCCACCCGGAAGTGAATGAGTGATTTTGATGGGGGATAATCATCACCACCACCGTAGCTACTATTTATGGAATATGTTTTCGGGGCACTGTACTTTTCATTTTGCATTTCCTTGGAAGAACTGTCTTGCGGGCAGCCAGAGGTAGCTATAATGCCCTGTAGGGTTAGGGGTGCCCAGAGCCATGGGTGATAAAGCTGGAGTATTAAAATTGTTACAGCAAGAACTCCAAGAGAAAGAAAAAGTTGTTCGGGTTTTTTGGCACCAAAATAGGATTTTTGGTTCTTTAGTCGAGTCATTCATCTTGACTGCCAGACACTGTGGATACACAAGGACTCTTCTAAGTTTCTGTGACATTAATGAGATCTTGGTCTCTTCCCAGTGTAGACAGGATTCCCCATCACCGTGCCCGCTAGGCTCTGAGCAGAGCTTCTGTGGGACAGAGGTGAATGCCATGGGGGCCCGTGGGCTGGGGGACGGTGAGAGGCAGAGGGGTGCAGAGCTGGAGGGAAGAAACCAGGAGGTATCCAAGACCTGGAGGGCACACCTCAAGAAGGGGTGTAGACCAATGCAGTTCCTGCACCCACCGGAGCTGTCCCTTTCTCCAGACATGCAGTGAGAAAACCTCCACCAAAGAGAGAGGCGCAATGCAGGTTCCCTTGCTTCTAGGGTTTTCAGTGACTTGCTTGACCAATACAGTCAGAACTGCCTGACTTCAAGGCTGAGTCATGGCGAGTCTTGCAGTTTCTACCTGGGACTTCTGGAATGCTCACTCCTGGGACGCTGCTTCTTGGAACCCAGCCACAGGTCACACGGAGGCCACGTACAGGTGCAGCAGCGTGACTGAGCCATCTTGGACAGCACACGCCCCACGGAGCCCCCTGGTGAGTGCAGCCCCAGCTGACTTCACGTGGAGCCAAAGAACTGCCCAGCTGAGCCCAGTCAACCCACAGCACCGTGAGAGGAAACAAAATGCTGGTTGTTTTAAGCCACTGTGATTTGAGGTGGTTTGTTCCATAGTAATAAATAATGAAAATATTAATTGGCAAGTCTAAGTTTCCTAGGCACCCAGAGGGATAAAGAGGAAGAAATACATATATGGATATATGTATATAAGTATGCATGTGTGTGTTGTAGTGTGTGTATATTTTACAGAGAGACAGCAAGCAACTCAGTGCAGTGTACATTAGTGTATGACAGTGCTCTCTGCAATTACTCTGGGCCAGGCACCAGTAGGTACTTTACAATCATAACTTCACTCAATCTTCACAAAACCCTGTTAGATGAAAGCTGTTGTTAACCCAGAGCACAGATGAGGTCACAAAGGCTCAGAGAAGTCAAGATACTTGCCCAAGGTCACACAGCTGATAAAGAGCAGAGATTCCAACCTGATTCCTCAGCTGGAGTCCCCAGCCTCTGCTCTCTGCCTGAGGTAGTTCCACAAAGATGAACCATAACCACCAAGGGCAGCCAGAACACATCCATATGGAGAGGACTCGGGGGTTGAGAGGCCATTAGAGAATATCAGGAAAAGGGGGCCATGCCCCACCCTCATCCTTTTGGGTGCCCTGGACTATCTCTTCCAGAATCCCTTCAACGTCCCCACTGCTGGGCTGGGGGAGTGTGTGGAGAAAGCCCCAGTTAACCTAGGCCTATTCTCCCAGCAAAGGGTTCAGTACGAATCCTAACCTCTGTATGCTTTATGTTTACTTACAGCTCAGCAGCTCCTGCAAAGTCTACTTGTGCAAAACCATAGGGGCAAGAATAAAGAAATATGTAATTACCCCTGAGTCGCCCACTTAGCCCTAGACTGACCATGAAAGTTACAGCTTAATTCCCTCAGGAGAGGAAAGAGGGCACCCAAGCTAACACAGGACCAGCTTCTTACACCTGGCCCAGGACAGAAGGTTGGATTTGGGTCTGGGGGCTGAAGATGAGGAAGAACAATAAGCCACACGCCACAAGACATCAGGAGTTCATGTGCTCTGTAATAAGCACACAGCACAGTATTTCAGTGTATGGAGTCTGGAGCCGGACAGCGTGGGTGTGAGTCACCATTTGCTTGAACTGCTATAGCTCAGTTTCCTCATCTGTAAAATGGAGATGCTATTAGTAATGGTACCTGCCTCATAGAGTGGTTGGGAGGATTAAACAGCTAACACTAAGAAATGATTGGTTAATGATGCCTGGCACATAGAACGCACTAAATAAGTGTTATTTGCCAATGGCCTCTGACCCTAACATGGATACTTTAGGATAAATTAATCACCACCACCCCCTACAAATAACACGGCTCTGGTTGGCCAACAAGCTTGTCAGAGCCCTCCTTCCGCACTCCCGGTTGTGACTTGTGAATTCTGCTTACAGTATTATAGAACCTTACCACCGTCTCCAGAATTTTAAAAACCATCTTAGCATATTTGTTTAGAATATCATACAGAACTGATTTAAGTTTAAAATATTCAGATCAGTATAATGTTAAAGAACGAATTCTAAATTTTATCTTTAACTGTTTTAATAATATTCATAATATGTAGTCAAATTTGTACTTATTTCCATTTACCAAGTGATGCACACAGTTTAATTTACACCAGATTAATTATGTAAGAAAAATGTGATTTGGTGACAATAAATTCCCAAGTGTTATAATAACCAGGTTTGGTCTGGGGACTGAACATACATTAAAATGTGCTGCCACATTTGAAACAGACAAACCCTGCTGTAGGATGAGGGGAATTCTTGCAACATGCACCTGAAAAGTAAGTTCATTAATTTTTATAATTTTTGTGCTTTCCTTTTAGATGATGAGATAAAGGAGGCTTATTTTTTAGGGTTTTGTTTTTTAAAGCATTTCTGCAAATAACACATTCTGAACTCTTTATTTTGAATAAACGAAAAGCCAAATGGATATAATCATCTCTCTATTTTCTTTTCTTTTTTTTTAATTATATGTGTGGCTCTCATTATATCTTTTTTTTAAAATTATTTATTTATTTATTTATTTACGTTTGGCTGTGTTGGGTCTTCGTTTCTGTGCGAGGGCTTTCACTAGTTGAGGCGAGCGGGGGTCACTCTTCCTCGCGGTGCGCGGGCCTCTCACTGTCGCGGCCTCTCTTGTAGCAGAGCACGAGCTCCAGACGCGCAGGCTCAGTAATTGTGGCTCACGGGCCTAGTCGCTCCGCGGCATGTGGGATCTTCCCAGACCAGGGCTCGAACCCGTGTCCCCTGCACTGGCAGGCAGACTCTCAACCACTGCGCCACCAGGGAAGCCCATCACCTCTCTATTTTCTCCTTTTAACAATGGCTTTTGGAGTTCAGGAGCTACCCTGCTGCACGGGGTACACAGAGTGAGCAAATGAACCTAATGTGCGATCAGATAAAATCGTCCTGAGGCACATTTGAAGAGTCATCGTCTTGTTTATGCCCCCTCATCTATTTCACATCTTTCAACGTCAATGTTCCTTATCCATTTCACCAAATCTATTGTGGTAGTAAAGAAAAGAAAACCAAGAACAAAAAGACTTTGACACTGTAGAACAGTCAAAGCCAGCACAGCAGCTAACGCGCAAGGCGTCAGAATTCAAGGAACCTGTCAGGACTGTGTGTACACACAGCACGACTAAGCAGCTCGACCGCGAGCCCATTTGTTTGATCCACATCAGTGGCCCCTGGGGCCTCTCAGTCATAGCTGGGGAACATAGAGATTTTCAGTAAATGAAGTTACTGGTTGGGAAATAACCTCTCTCCTGCCCCTCCTGGGAGCCTCTTCCACCACCACACACAGGCCTCTCTCCTCAGAGCTCTGCCCGGCATTTTCCATCCAGATGCTTCAGGACCTGCGCCGGTGTCTGCAGATAGGTGAGGCAAGGTGGGGCCTGGGGTCGACTGTCGGAGCCAATGGGGACAGAGTCAGAAAGGGAACCTACGATGACAGGGCACCTGCCACGCCACCCAGCACCAGCACCCCCACAGCCTTCTTCAAGACCTTCCGTGGGCCCGTTGTGGGAGGCAGGGATCCTTATGCCTCATCAAAGATGAAAAACCTGAGAGTCAGAGCCATTAAGGGAGTTGCTCATGTCCATGACGATCCAAAATTTTGTTTTCAAAGAATTACGAGGGGGACTTCCCTGGTGGCACAGTGGTTAAGAATCCGCCTGGCAATGCAGGGGACACGGGTTCGAGCCCTGGTCCAGGAAGATCCCACATGTCACAGAGCAGCTAAGCCCGTGCGCCACGACTACTGAGCCTGCGCTCTAGAGCCCACGAGCCACAACTACTGAGCCCCCGAGCCACAACTACTGAAGCCCATGTGCCTAGAGCCCGTGCTCCACAACAAGAGACGCCACCGCAATGAGAAGCCCGCGCACCGCAACGAAGAGTAGCTCCCGCTAGCCGCAACTAGAGAAAGCCCACGCACAGCAACAAAGACCCAACGCAGCTAAAAATAAAAATAAATTAAAAAAAAAAGAATTATGAGGAATAAAAACATAGTTACAGTGTAATATAAGTAAACTTCTTCAGATACTACTTATAAGTGCATCCCCATGTCTGAATCTGCTCAGCTCCTGAGTTCAGGCAGTGAGCAGTCAGCAGGGGACACGTGTGACTGTGACTGTATGTATAACCACACACAGAGGTGTGTATGTGTGCATGCACGCGTGAGTGCGTGTGTGTGTGTGTGTGTGTATGTGTGTGGTGTTTGGGATTATAGTTGGCATTGGTTTTAGATGGAAAAATACCAAGTTTTTCCAAGTGGCTATCTTTGAGTTAGAGAAGAGGCAGCGTTTAGGAATTTTTTGCTCTGTACGTGTTTCCACTTTCTCTCTACCGCCCATATACTATTTTAACAATCAGAAAGTTTGGGGTTTTTTTTGTAAATCTAGGCAACACACATTAAGCTTCTCGTTACCGACCCATCACAGCAGGGACAGAAACAGCCTGCCTCCTGGGCTGTCAGGTGGAGGCCTGGTGGTGAGGGCATGCTGGGGAGAAGACGGGGTGATGTGGGAAGACTGGGGAAACAGTTCCTTCTGCTTTCCCATCTCTCTGCAGTTTCTGACTCCAGCCTCTGCCCCGCACAGCTGGGTCACTCATTTCTGGGGAGCCCCTCCCTCCATGTCTGCATCCCCTCTCCTGGGAAACTGGGGAGCTTGTAAAGTTAATGTGTAATCCAAGCACCCTGAACCCTGCACCCTGGGAGCTCTGGGTCCCCAGGCCCAAGGCGTATGTACTGGCAGACAGTGGGAGAATTTCTCTGTCCCAGGCTGTCTGTGACCCCATCCCCCTCCGCCAACATTTCTGTCTGTAAAATGGTGAACCAGGGGCCTCTCCTGGGCTTCCAGCCACTGATAGCAGGTGAGAGCCCTCCATATGTTCATCACCCTCAGTGGCATATAAATATTTTTACTGCACTTAACAAGATGCTGCCCCTGGTCTCTGGGAAAAGCCCCTCTGGTCTGTGGGTTCCATTTAAATGTGTAGAAATGTTTGCTGTCCAAACGGGTGGCTTCCTGTCTTCGCAGGGGAAATCTGCATCTTCTCATTAGGTAACCTGCTAGAAGACTGAACATTCAGCCTCTGATTTTCAGAGGGCAGCCCTTCTACTCACCCACCTGGCCAGGGCTGTTCAGGAAAGACCTCAGAAGCAGAAGTCTGTGTTTAGCCAGGAGGCACAGCGTGAGGGCTGGATATAGGGCCCAGGGAGAAAGAGGTGCTGAGAGTCTTCTGCAGACTGTGACGGGCCTCTGGAGTTAGACTGTGTTGGATGATGAAGAGCTTGGCTGGCCTTTGCCCCTGGCTCCTGAGAGAGAGCCTCTAAAGCCTTGGAATCCCCCAGAGTAACAGCAGTGTCTTTGTTATTCAAGGTGGGTCCCTCAGACCACACCTGAGTTTATGCTAATGAGATGGCTCCTGGTGGGCCCCTAGGTAGTTTCAGGATGGGGCTGGCCAAGCCAGAAAGACCAACCACCACGTGATTAGTGGCTGAGAGCAGAGTGATGTCAGCCTGGAGGGCGCTAGAGATTGAATGAAAGTCACGTGAACAATGAGTCAACCAATTGTGTTTGCATCATGAAACCCCAGCCAAAACTCTGGACACCACAGCTCAGTAGAGCCACCTGGTTAATTGTGCTGGAAGGGTGACAAAAAGCTTCATGTTGGGGACCCTCTCAGACCTCACCCTATGTAGCTCTTCTTTTCTCTGGTCCTGATTTGCATCCTTTATAATAAAACCATAAGCATAAGGACAGTGCTTTCCTGAGTTTTGTGAATTGCTCTGCAAATTATAGATTCTAAGGGGGTCATGGGAATGCCCAAATTCGTAGCCAACTGGTCAGAGATACAGATGGGGACCCCCTAAGCTTGTAGCTTGTGTCTGAAGTGAGAGCAAGCTTGTGGGAGACTATTCCCTTAACCTGCGAAATGTGACCTAATTCTCCAGGTGGTTAGTGTCAGAATTGCGTTGCAGGCTGCTGGAGTTCAAACCCTGACCCTGGGGCTTTCCTGCCATGCCATCTACTATCCTTTCCAATCCTCGGTACCTACATCTAAATCAGTTAAGGGAGAAAGTGCATGTAAAATGCTCAGAGCTGCACGGACAGCAGTAAGCGCTCATAAACATTATCTATCATCATTGAGACCTATACCCTGCCAGAGAGAATGACAGGGACTTATGTCCTTATGTTTCTCTTGCTAAAGACCTTCTCTGTCTCTTTTAAGGTCTTTATCCAATGTAGAATATTTTGGTCTGCCCCACACCTTTTCACATGTTGCTGAGCTCTGCCTAATATTATTCCTTAACGATTCATTCATATCTCATGTCTATATATAAATAAAGTTATTTCCTATTTACATACCGATTTATTAGCCTATCACATGGTAACAGCTGGACAGTATTTCACCAAAATTGGAGAGGTAATCTGTGGTGATCTCACTCCAAATATAGGCTAGGCAATGTACAAAAAGTTTGCTTTGGGGGACCCTTGGAGCATTTCAGTTGTTTACCTTTTATACCAAGAAAAACATTAAACATTTCAACAAACGAATTCGCTACATATATATATATATATATTTAAAACTGTGCTAGAATTTAGTGGCTGTGATAGGGAGTCACCAAATGTTCATTAATTCTTTTAAGTCATTGCTTTAATTCTATTGTATGTGAGAAGACAAAGAAAACAAATGCCACACAAAATGGCCTTATCAGAGCCCAAACTGAGAAGGATGAGAGAATCTCAAAGTCAGAACGAGGGGAATCTGTGTGGAGTCATTCAGGAGAAATGGGCTTTTCTGGTGGTGAATGAGGGGCACCCACCAGAAGAGGGTTTCAGAGCTAGATGGGATGACCAGTCTCTCTTGAGGGCTTCAAGCCCAAGGAGTACTTGAGCACCCAAAAGACAGGCAGTCGCCACCCTGAGCTTCAGGAACAGGGGTCCAAGCGGGCGAGTGCCCACCAGCTGGGAGCGGCTTGCTCTTTCTTTCACAGGTAATGGAAAACAGAGTTCCACTGAGGGACATTCTGCTGCCAATCAGCAGGCACATGAAATGCACGGTTAGATGCCACGTCAGAGGAAACAAATGACAGTTTTAAATTTGCCATTGCTAAAGCATCACACGTCAGTTTGATGTGAAAAATTGGATACAATTGTCACCTGTAATTGAAGAGACAGCTTAAGTGGTGCTGCTCCAGTGATAAAGTCAGGTTGGAGCCTATTTCAGGGACCCAGAATGTAGGTTGTCTTCCAGGTACCAGCTATGCATTTCAACAGGGTGTAGTCTAGAGGAATCTTTATTAATATATTCCCTGGACACTGCTGAGCCCTTCAAACTACTCCCTTCTCTTTCAGACATTTCAGAGAATATCTGTTTCTATACAGCCATTGGTAAGTCATTAGGGCAGACACTCCAAACGCAGGGGTTACAATTTGTTTGAGCTGCTTCTTACTTGGGCAGCTTCGGTATGAGAGGCAATAGGAATTTATTCATATGCACTCCAGACCGTGGCATACTAAGTAGAGTGTTAGAGCCTTCTTCCAAAGTGGGAAATAATTATGACTCAATTACTTATGACAATTACATAAACGTCCTAAAAGAGTCCAACATTCATCTTTTTACTGTTTGCATAATGATGTATGGGCAAGAAAGGTAAGATGCAGATTCCAGAAAAGGATCCTGTGCTTTCAATTGGGGCTAGTTTAAGAAGAGCTGTGTTTCACCTTTCGGAATGGCTATCATCAAAAAGTCTACAAATACCAAATGCTGGCGAGGGTGTAGAGAAAAGGGAACCCTCCTACGCTGTTGGTGGGAATGTAAATTGGTGTAGCCACTGTGGAAAACAGTATGGAGATTTCTCAAAAAACTAAAAATAGAACCACTATATGATCCAGCAATTCCACTCTTGAGTATATATCCAAAAAAACCCAAAAACACTCATTCGAAAAGATACATGCACCCCAGTGTTCATAGCAACACTATTTACAACTGCCAAGACATGGAAACAATCATCTAAGTGACCATCAACAGATGAATGAGTAAAGAAGATGTAATATATATATATATAATGGAATACTACTCAGCCATAGAAAGAACAAAATTTTGCCATTTGCAGCAACATGGATGGACTTGGAGGGCATTATGCTAAGTGAAATAAGTCAGACAGAGAAAGATGAATGCTGAATGATATCACTTATACGTGGAATCTAAAAAATACAACAAACTAGTGAGTATAACATAACAGAAGCCGACTCACAGATACAGAGAACAAACTGTATTAGGTATAAAATAAGCTATAAGGATATATTTACAACATGGGGATTATAGCCAATATTTTGTAATAACTGTAAATCGAAAGTAACCTTTAAACATTGTATAAAAATAAAACTTTTTTTTAAAAAAAGAAGAGTCATGTTTGAAGGTGGCAGTAGTCACATGAGTTCTTAAAATTTTCTTCCGGTTGTCCAAACCTTTTTCCTTTGGCCTCTCCTACCTGGCAACAACCCATTCTTTCTCTCACATTCAGCCTACAAAGAACAAGCGAGGGCGCTGAGTAAAGAGGGAAGAGAAAGACCTCAGAGGGAAAGAAGGTGAGGAAGACCCATGACAGCCTCAAGAAAATCATGAAAAATGTCCAGTTGCTTAAGGATGGCCATTTTAGGAGCCAAATATTGGTTATTTGTAATTCATATGCAAATGAGATGTTGACCCTGTGATGATGATACTCAATCTGTGTGTACATATATGTATGTGTATACATACATATATACATACATATATACACACACACACACATATATACACACACAGGTCTCTCTCCATCCAACCACTCATACATCAGGATGGGTTCCTCTGGAACATCTCAGCATTGATCGCTGGCTTGTAAGACCAGCTCTGAAAGACATACATGAACAAGGACATCACCAGATAATTGTTCCTGTCAGGAGAGCAAATTTCCACCATGCCTGCATAAAAATGAAAGCAAAACTCAGAAACCAAACAGATATTTTAAAAATCGGTGGAAATCAGCCCTTTCCCTCCTGCCTTCAACGTCCCCTCGTGCTATTCACACCCTACGAGGCTGGGAATGACTCATGACCCCCGTGGAGCCATCAGAGTGCCCTAATCCAATTCATCAGGACTACTAATGACTCCTGGCACTGGCATGCAGGTCATATTGCTGAGATTCCAGGAGGCTGGCAGCCCAGCCACACCGGGCAAAGTGTAGTTGATGAGAACTTACATCAAATTTGCATACATTTGCACAGCATGTCAGAAATACTTCTAATCTCAAACAGACGGGACGAGTGGAGAGAAAGCAAAAAGGGTTTGTTGGAGGAGATGACTGAGCTTGGAGAAGGCCCAAAATCTCCTCCCTAGATGACATCTGGCCTTCTGTTTTAATTGCCTTGCTGGTGAGCACTAATAAAATGACCACTAGCTTATTTTTCGGGCAGCTGCCTTTGTTTTAAGGTAACTCATTTTTTCTTTTTCTTTTCTCTCTCTCTTTTTTTTTTTTTCTGGACTGTGTGCTTCCTGCAGCAGCAAAGGGCGTTCTGATTAATACATTTTCCTGCTGGAGGCTAACGCGTGTCTTCATATGCCTGGTAAATAACAAGTTATCATGGGTTCCGCATAGGAAATTTACAACCCTGGGCTCGGATGTGAACCTGTCCAGCAGGAGAGGTGGGGAGGCATGCTGAGCCAGGCTTTAACCCTTGTTTTCTGAAATGAAAGGGCATAAACCAAAACGTTTCGTTGCAGGGGAGAAAGACAGGCAAAAGAGCGTCAAGACCCTGCACACCATCTGTACCTTCACAGAGCACTAATGGGGAATAATTACATTGCTCCGGCTGCCCAGTGGCTGTGAGTCTCTGGAAGGGAGTCTGGTTTCCCAGGCCTTCCCAGCGGCTGTTGTCTGGCAGGGGTGAAAATTGAAAGTCCGAGGCTGAAATGGCTCATTAAAAGAATCTTGAGAAAGAGGGTGGCTCTTTGAATCTTAAAGGCAGTAGTAAGTAACTCAGCAGGCTGTGCAGAGAAAGCCTTCCCTGGTCCCTAAATTAATTCTCAGTCAGTAGGGATGGAGGAGGAGCAAAGGGGAGAGGTGAGGATGGGAGGGGAAGAGAGAGGGGAGAGGAGGAGAGAGAGAAAATACATACTGTAGCCAGATACTGATAAAACTTCCCCAAGACCGCTTCTCTGGAGGAACTCACCAGCTGCTGCTTGGCAGCAGGAATGCAAAACTGTCAAGAAGTTCCATTTACTGCTGGCTGATGAGTCGGCAAGGAAGGTGTGCTCTGCGCACCTTAAGGAGAATTTCAATCCAGCCTGGCCTCTCCGCTGACACCGAGGTCTGCGAAGCAAGCAGACTGGAATGGGCAGGAACAAACAGGCTGATTTTTAAAAGCTGGACCAGGAGAGGCAGGTCACGCAGCCAAGCAAGAGAGGACGGGTCCTGTCCCGTTCTGACCTTGGCAGGGAGCCCCACCCCAGGGGCTTCCAAACAGAGGTCATGTTCCGACCTCTCCAGGCCATCGCAGTGCCCTTCCAGCTGGGGCGTCTTCCTGGCACAGGCTGATCCAGATGTCCAGCCACCTGGACAGTCGCTACTGCCACCCTCAACTCCATCCTCAACCCTCTGGACAAACACGAGGTTTACTTGCACTATTTGGATCCTATTCCTTCTTTAAGACTGAATTTGTCCCAACTTTTCCATGAAGCATTCTAGAAGAATATGCCCCCCACAGATGGTGATCTCTCCTTTCTGATACCTCCTCACCGGAACCATTTATGGTGACCTCCTCCTCACGGTCCTGCTATATGAAAACCCAACAGAGCTGTGGATCACATCCCCTCCCACTACCAATAACCTCAGCCTCTTCCCCATCTCACTCCTCTTCAGTCTCAAAAACTCATCCTGGGGCTTCCCTGGTTGGCACAGTGGTTGAGAATCTGCCTGCCAATGCAGGGGACACGGGTTCGAGCCCTGGTCCGGGAAGATCCCACACGCTGCGGAGCAACTAAGCCCGTGAGCCACAACTACTGAGCCTGCGCTCTAGAGCCCGCGAGCCACAACTACTGAAGCCCGCATGCCACAACTACTGAAGCCCGCGCACCTAGAGCCCGTGCTCCCCAACAAGAGACACCACTGCAATGAGAAGCCTGCGCACCGCAACGACGAATAGTCCCCGCTCGCCACAACTAGAGAAAGCCCGTGCGCAGCAATGAAGACCCAACGCAGCCAAAAATAATAAATAAAATAAATTAATTTAAAAAAAACAACAACTCATCCTGCACAGCTTCGGCTAGTTACCATCCCATCTTTCCCGTTACTGATGTATACACTCACTTTGTTTCAAAAGGCATTTGAAGCAACCTGGAAACATGCATTCAGGATAAGAAAGTAATATCAGGAAAGAAGGAAATCAGGAAATTAGAGAATAAAGTGAGGAAAAATCAGCTGAAGCTAGGGATGTGTTGAATGTATTCACACAAAAGCATGTGCCTGAATGTTCTATCATCTGCTAAAATGGGATGCAAATTTGACTTCATTTTCTAGCGACCAAAGAGAGAGAAATAATCAGAGGGAATCATGAACCAAGGCACAGTGTCTAGGTGATGGAAACAATTCCATTGCTCAGGGAAAATCATGCCTGGACTTAAGGCCTGAGGGAAACTTCTCCTCTGGGTCCCATCATTGGAGCCCTGTGTGATGGAGTAATAAAGTGAAGACAGGAATTAATGCCAACATAATGCCTGGCATGACTTAGTGAAGGGGAAACAGAAGGGAACAGACAGGAAAGAGGCTTGCCTTCGTGGTCCTTGGATTTTACTAGAAAAGAGACAGACAATTAGGGTGTTCATATCATCTTTGTTCAGTCGACAGAGAGGGGGTATCTGAGATAGGATGTTCTGGGGAAGATCTCCTTCAGAAGGGTACGAGGCATCAGCCAGGTAAAGACTTGGACCATCTCTGTAACACCCCCTGGTCTGGCCAAATCCAGAGAATCCAAAACCTGATTCAGGGAAACCAACTCTCTGAGGGCATTCATCTTGCCCCACCTCTTCAGGATCAAGATTCTTGGAAGAGTTGCCCACCCGCACTCTCTCCACTCCCCCACCTCCCAGCTGCTCCTCAGCCCCCTGTAACCTGCCTTCCCCGCCCTTCCCCAGGAGAAACCACACTATAGCCATGTGCCCAGTGAAGCCACATTGCCACCAGAAACACTTGCGGTCTTTATTTGATTGGAAGTGTCGGTGTATTTGTTACTGTTGATCATCCCCTACTTGAAATACCCTCTTCTGGCCTCTGTGATCCCTATTGGTTCCTGCTTTCCCTCCCCCCTCTTCAGGTATCAGTTCTGTAGCCTCCTCTTCTTAAATTTGCTTCTTAAATATCAACCTGCCCTTGAATATTGTCTTCTCACTTTAGGTCCTCTCCCTGGTGAATGTGACACACCCAATATCTCAAGTGACTCCCACGTCTGTATCTACTTGCACCCTGTACTGCTCCACTGATACTCAGACCTATGAGGTCAAGGCACCCTCCACTCACCATGTTCAAATTTTACTGTTCCAACCTCATTCTTCTCCCAAATTCCCTACAGGCACGTGACTACCATCTACTTAACTCCCCAAATCAGAAACCTCAGACTCATCCTTAACTCCTCCTCCTCACTCTTCCACATATTCAGTTGTGTTGATTCTATCGTGCATATATATCTCCTATTTATTACTTTCTCTCCATCCCCACTAATGAAAATTGTTTACTACTGTCAGGCACTGTTCTAAGTGCTCTACGCCTTACACATAACGTCTACACAAGCATGCAATAGAGTCAACGTTCGTTGTTAGCCTCTATACATCCCACAGGGGAGGGGACGGAGGCACAGAGAAGTTGCATGACTTGCCCCAGGTCACACAGCAAGGAAATGGAAAGCCAGGATTTGGAATGCAGACAGTTTCTGACTTCAGGGCCCACCAGATACCACCACTGCTGTTTGTCACTTCTCACCCAGATGATCGCAATCACTTCCTAACCAATCTCCCCCAGCCTCCATTCCTGTCCCCTTTTCCACACCACTGCCCCACAGTGTGATCCATCAGAAACTCAAATCTGAGCTCACCACCCTGTGCTTAAAATCCTTCCATGATTCCTTCTGGCTTGCAAAATAAATTTCAAGCTCTTGGTGGTTTCATGCCACAATCCCACCTCTCCTCCCCTACCACTCATGTCCATACCCACACACCTATCACGTGCCAAGAACCGTGCTAGGACCTCTGAGCAATGCAAAATGCAGCTCCCAGTGTCAAGAAAATGTTGAAGAAGTAGGCAAACAAAGTGTACAAACGAAAAGTTAAACATAAGGATTAAGCCCAAGATTACCATTAAAAAAGAGGTCACGAGGCAGCCTAATTTAGCAGTGAGGCGGGCAGACTCTTAAGCCAGACATTTAATGTAAGCAAAATTGTCTCTCCAAAAAGATTTTTTTTCCATCTCAAGCTGGCACTTGTGAATTGATCAGCTCAATTCTGGCTTAGTTTGAAAGATACTTTAATATTCCCATATTGTTCCAGTTCAATACTTTTAGAAAATGAATAGGCTTGGTTCTGGTTCAAACTGGCTTACTAGGTGTTGCTGTTTTGAAAAATCCTTGGTTCAGTGCTCAGCTCATTGGGGGAAAAGAAAAAAAAAAAAAAACAGATTAATTTGCGGCTCAGCTTGGTTCAAGGATCGCAAATTAGAGCAGTTGCTTCCAATCGTGGTTGAGCTGACACCCAGTTATGAATTCAGCTGGCAGGCCTGAACTTCCGTGGCCGTGGCCTTCCACAGAGCCTTTCCGGCCTCCAGCCCTCACAGCTTATCCCTGGAGCAGATGTTTGGGAGCCCCCAGCACGACACACCTGGGGGCCTACCATCAGGTAGCTTCCTCTTGGCAAAGGAGGGGCTACGTGGGATAATAAGAAGCAAACCCCCCGCTTCCCTTGAGACCGGGGCTCCCTTACCTCTTGCAGGCCTCTGCTCCCTTCACCATGCCTCTGAGGCCTCCCGTGAACATCCTTAAAACAGCCCCCCATCCCTCTTGCTACCTCCTACTCCTATCTCTTTTCCCTGCTTTATTCTTCTCCATAGCATTTACCAGCCACTGATCTACTCTCTATTCTATTGGCGTGTGCTCTGGCTCCCCTCTGGGAGGGAGGGATTTCTGTCCATCTTTTTCACTATTATATGTGCCCGCACCCCCGTCTGGACTAGTACCTGGAATACAATAGAAGTCTATTAAATATATGTTAAATATCTAATAAATCCCCTCAGTCTAAATCCAGAGCTTATGATTTCCAAGGAGAAGCAGGATTTGGCCTAAAAACTGTATTTCTATATATTATGAAGAATATCTCACTCCTACTGGGTTTTTCCTTATACTATCCTCTTTCCCTCCTTCTTCTGCATCATCTGGTTGTCTCCAATGCTAGGGTGAAACAAAGAAAAGTATATGAAACCATATACAAGCCCCTGTGTCCCTGTAGTTTGAAGTAAAAGTCTCCCAGGCCTCCCTGAGTCTCAAAAGGCTGACTCAAGAGTTAATGATTAGGCATTTTCACAATATTGATTCTTCCAATCCAAGAACATGGTATATCTCTCCATCTGTTTGCATCATCTTTGATTTCTTTCATCAGTGTTTTATAGTTTTCTGAGCACAGGTCTTTTTGCCTCCTTAGGTATTCCTAGGTATTTTGTTCTTTTTGTTGCAGTGGTAAATGGGATTGTTTCCTTAATTTCTCTTTCTGATCTTTCATCATTAGTGTATAGGAATGCAAGAGATTTCTGTGCATTAATTTTGTATCTGGCAATTTTACCAAATTCAATGATTAGCTCTAGTAGTTTTCTGGTGGCATCTTTAGAATTCTCTATGTATAGTACCATGTCATCTGCAAACAGTCACAGTTTTACTGCTTCTTTTCCGATTGGGATTCCTTTTATTTCTTTTTCTTCTCTGACTGCCATGGCTAGGACTTCCAAAAAGGTGTTGAATAAGAGTGGCGAGAGTGGACATCCTTGTCTTGTTCCTGATCTTAGAGGAAATGCTTTCAGTTTTTCACCATTGAGAATAATGTTTGCTGTGGGTTTGTCGGATATGGCCTTTATTATGTTGAGGTAGGTTCCCTCTATGCCCACTTTCTGGAGAGTTTTTATCATAAATGGGTGTTGAATTTTGTCAAAAGCTTTTTCTGCATCTATTGAAATGATCATATGGTTTTTATTCTTTAATTTTTTAATATGGTGTATCTCATTGATTGATTTGCGTATATTAAAGAATCCTTGCATCCCTGGGATAAATCTCACTTGATCATGGTGTATGATCCTTTTAATGTGTTGTTGGATTCTGTTGGCTAGAATTTTGTTGAGGATTTCTGCGTCTATGTTCATCAGTGGTATTGGTCTGTAATTTTCTTTTTTTGTGATATCTTTGTCGGGTTTTAGTATCAGGGTGATGGTGGCCTCGTAGGACGAGTTTGGGAGTGTTCCTCTCTCTGCAATTTTTTGGAAGAGTTAGAGAAGGATAGGTGGTAGCTCTTCTCTAAATGTTAGAATTCACCTGTGAAGCCATCTTGTCCTGGACTTTTATTTGCTGGAAGATTTTTAATTAGAGTTTCAATTCCATTATTTGTGATTGGTCTGTTTATATTTTCTAATTCTTCCTGGTTCAGTCTTGGAAAGTTGTACTTTTCCAAGAATTTGACCATTTATTCCAGGTTGCCCATTTTATTGGCATATATTTGCTTATAATAGTCTCTTATGATCTTTTGTATTTCTGCTGTGTCGGTTGTAATTTCTCCTTTTTCCTTTCTAATTTTATTGATTTGAATCCTCTCCCTTTTTTTCTTGCAATCACAGATTCAATGCAATCCCCATCAAATTACCAATGGCATTTTTCACAGAATTAGAATAAAAAATTTTACAATTTGTATGGAAACACAAAAGACCCTGAACAGCCAAAGCAATCTTGAGAAAGAAAAATGGAGCTGGAGGAATCAGGCTCCCCGACTTCAGAGTATACTACAAAGCTACAGTAATCAAGACAGTATGGTACTGGCACAAAAACAGAACTACAGATCAATGGTACAGGATAGAAAGCCCAGAGATAAACCCACACACATATGGTCACCTAATCTATGACAAAGGAGGCAAGAATATACAATGGAGAAAAGACAGTCTCTTCAATAAGTGGTGCTGGGAAAACTGGACAGCCACATGTAAAAGAATGAAATTAGAACACTACTAACACCATACACAAAAATAAACTCAAAATGGATTAAAGACCTAAATGTAAGACTGGACACTATAAAAAAAACTCTTAGAGGACAACATATGAAAAACACTCTTTGACATAAATCACAGTAAGATCTTGTTTGACCCACCTCCTAGAGTAATGAAAATAAAAACAAAAATAAACAAATTGGGCCTAATGAAACTTAAACTTTTGCACAGCAAAGGAAACCATAAACAAGATGAAAAGACAACCTTCAGAATGGTAGAAAATATTTGCAAATGAAGCAACGGACAAAGGATTAATCTCCAAAATATAAAAGCTCATGCAGCTCAATATCACAAAAACAAACAACCCAATCAAAAAATGGCAGAAGACATAAATAGACATTCCTTCAAAGAAGACATACAGACATACAGATGGCCAAGAGGCACATGAAAAGATGCTCAACATCACTAATCAGTAGAGAAATGCAAATCAAAACTACAGTGAGGTATCATCTCACACTGGTCAGAATGGCCATCATCAAAAAATCTACAAACAACAAATGCTGGAGAGGGTGTGAAGAAAAGGGAACCCTCTTGCACTGTTGGTGGGAATGTAAATTGATACAGCCACTATGAAGTACAGTATGGATGTTCATTAAAAAACTAAAAATAGAACTACCATATGACCCAGCAATCCCACTACTTGGCATATACCCTGAGAAACCCATAATTCAAAAAGACACATATACCCCAATATTCATTGCAGCACTATTTACAATGGCCAGGACATGGAAACAACCTAAATGTACATCAAAAGATGAATGGATAAAGATGATGTGGTACATATATACAATGGAATATTACTCAGCCATAAAAAGGAACAAAACTGGGTCATTTGTAGAGATGTGGATGGACCTAGAGTCTGTCATACAGAGTAAAGCCAGAAAGAGAAAAACAGATATCGTATATTAACGCATATATATGGAATTTAGAAAAAAATGGTACAGATGAACCTATTTGTCAGGCAGGAATAGAGACACAGACATAGAGAATGGACATGTGGACACGGGGGCTGGGGGGCGAGGAGTGGGGAGGGGAGGGTGGGATGAACTGGGAGATTAGGATTGACATATATACACTACCATGTGTAAAATAGGTAGCAAGTGGGAACCTGGTGTATAGCACAGGGAGCTCAGCTCAGTGCTCTGTGATGACCTAGATGGGTGAGATGGTGGGGGAGTGGGAGCGAGGCCCAAGAGGGAGGGAATATATGTATACATATAGCTGATTCACTTCGTTGTACAGCAGAAACTTACACAACATTGTAAAGCAACTATACGCCAATTTAAAAAAAAAGAGTTAATGATTAGGAAACATGAAGATGTAGAAACAAAGAATAGCTGGTGGGCTGGGAAACTGGCAATGATTTAGACTATAAATCTGCCACATAGCAGGCTCCTTGAAAGATGTAGATAAAAGCCTGACAAACATTCCTAGGTTGTTTTTACAGGAAGCAGAGCTCCACCAGATGAAAACTGCTGACCACAAGCACATAGACCCTAGACTGGGTGAAACCAGAAGGTTGATGATGCTTGAAACTTCACCTTGATGCCGACCAATCTGATAATTGTGCACGAGCTCATCACGCACCCTGCAGCCCCCTCCCTCACACTGACTGCCTTTAAAACCCCTTCCCTGAAAGCCATCAGGGAGTTTGGATCTTTTGAGCATAAACTGCCCATTCTCCTTGCTTGGTGCCCTGCAATAAATGCTGTGCTTTCCATCACCACAACCTGGCATCAGCGGACTGGCTTTACTGCACACAGGGAAGCGGACCCAAGTTTGGTTAGGTAACATATATGCATTAACAAGCTGCCTCCTCCTCCAACCTTCCATTTGTCTGTCTGTCTGTCTCTTTCTCTCCTTCCTTTGAGAGGATGAGTTGCATTGCCTCTTCTCAGCTGAAGGGAAAGCCTTTGCACCTGTCTCATCACAGACTCTCCCTTGGGGTCTCAGCAGAGATACCCCTCTGCCTCCAAGCTCTGGGGCCTGTGTCCAGAGGGATTTGCGTCTGTGCCTCTTCTACCTTCTGAAGTAACTTTTCGGCTTCCAGTCAGATTTGGTTTACATTTGTATTAAAAACTGCCAAAATATATAGCATTCCTAACATGGTAAAATGGTTTGCATTGTAGGACACATATACAAGAAAAGAATATGACAAGAATTAGAAGAAAGATTTGATCCACCTGGTAACAATACTGTTATTTAATGATTATTAATCAAATAAAAGTGCCTCACTCCCTCCTTCCCATCCACTCCGCTCCCACACACACTGAATGGTGCCCCTTGCCCAATACATGCCACAATGTCATGGTGATGAGCCACAGGGAAGTCCATGGAGCTCTCTAAAATGTTCATCCAAAAAAGTCCTTGGGGAAATTAAGAATATAACCACACAGTCAAGGAAATCCATAAGAGGGGAGTAATTTATCTACTTACCATTCAGTTTCCCTGCTGGAAAGCAAATAGAAACTAAAAATGGGTGGATCTTTAGAAAGGTATATATTTTTTTCTCTATTTTTATTATATTTATCTTTGGTGTTACATTTTCACTGGGATGTGTTGAGGAGTGGATTTTTTTATTTGACCTTCTTGAGATTTGATGGGTTTCCTGAATCAGTTTAATTTCATCAGTTTGGGAAACATCTCAGCCATTACCTCTTTCAATATTGCCTTTTTCCCGATATTGTCTTTTCTCCTGAAATTCTCATTCTGTCCTCCATGGCTCCTAATTTCCCATTTTTACCTCTCTTTCCCTCTTGGGAATGCATTATGAATAACTTCTTTAAATTTTTTTCAGCTGACTAAACTTCTTTTCATCTATGTCTAATTGGTTATTAAATTGCTAAATACAATAGTGAAATCTTGACTATGATCACTTTCACCTCGAAAATTATTTGGTTCTTCGTCAAATCAGCCCGATCATGTAAAATCCCATGTCCGTTTCTTATCTTCTATGTCACTTTGTTTATAACTTGAAACTCATTATTTTATAATCTGTGTCTTATATGCCAATCGCTGTGGATATGCTTCAGCTGTTACTTTTCAGCCTCTCTCAGTGCTTTGTTTCCATATATGGTTTTATCACGTTTTTTCTAAGCTCCTTTTTTTCCCCCAGAACATTATCTGGGAGAATTCCTTGAGGCCTGGGTTACAGGTGAGCTCCTCCAGAGAAGATCTGTTTCCTTTTGTCATGTGCCTGGGGCACAACTAACCTGGACTTCAGCTTACAACTCAATTTTCCACCTGAGGTTTTTCAAACCACCCATACAGTGTGATTTCAGGCTACAAACCTATGTGCGGGCATTTGGGTATATGAACTCTCATGTGAGAATATTTCCCTTCCATTCAGAATTAAGGGTGGAGACAGCCAATGTCCTTTGCCATCCCCTGGGGCTTTTTCCCACTTCATCCTTACTCTGAGGATATAGCTATTTGGGATCCTAACTTAATGTAAGTTGGGAGAGCCAGAGCCTCCAGTTAAGACTTCCATTTTGGACAGACCAACTGAACCTCCCATTTGGGGCTTTTTTAATCTGTCTCCCATGGCTACACAAACCAATGGTTAAGTTCACCTGACCCAGCAAATGCCTGCAAGGGGTCACGACACCTCTGTGATACCCATTTTCATTTAGTCCATGGCTTCTACTTTTTACCAACTCATCAATGCCTTTTGAAATATTTGTAAGTGGTTTAGCCAGCGTTTTTTACTTTTAAGCAGGAAAGCTGTTGTCAGGGTTTCTAGTCTGCTAAACAGCTGGATAAGGAAGACACAGAATCCTCTTTACCCCATAGCCCCAGGGACGTGTTAACATCCTGCAATTGACCGGAGGCTTGTTCACTGGAATATCAGCCTCTGGGGCTGGCCACACACGCCTGTAGCTGGTGCAACACACCAGTGATCATGAGTGAAGGGGAAACTGTACTGCAAAGTACACTTTTAGCTTTAGAGAGTTCCTTAAGGGACTGAAGACGGGCCATTAACCCAGGCAGGACCCAGGGCCTGCATTATGTATTCAGTTCCTCCGGGTTAAGTGTATGGGACTGAGTGGAGACATTCCTATCAAGATCAGGAAAAGCTCCTACATTCTGGTCCTTCAACTAACAAAACGGCACCTGATATACTATTTGGATTCCCAGGACAGCATATTCAGTCTGAGAATTTTGCAGTAGCCTCTATCCAAAGTAACCAGGAAGGTTGTGATTCCTGCTCCAGGAAGCAGCTCTCCAGAGACTGCAGGCCTTCTTGAGGCGTGTGTGTCCTATGTCTTGGGAGAGAATGCAGGGCTAGAATTCTCAGTGACAGTTTGGAGCCTTTGGTGATATCCAAATGGGGAAAAGACTGAAGGGCAATCAGGTCCTGGAGTAAAACTGAGACAGGCTGGGACCCTTTGCGGCAGTGCTTGCACCTGGACAGATATCTCCTCAAGCAATAGAATACAAAGAAACTATACGGGACTAAAAATAACTACATGCATGCACAGCCCGGGCAAATTATGGACAAGAAGATACAAAAAGACCAAAAAACCCAACTACTACTTCTGAAGAGACAAGAGCAAAAGCAGGGTACTACCCATGCACCTTGCACACAGCACCACCAAAGGGGTGGGCAGACCACCTAAGCCATTCCTCTGGCATGACCTCTGGACCCAGCCCTACCCTCGCCCCTACCCTTACCCCATATAAGGAATCAGCTCCTCCCCCCTTGTGCAGGGAGTGAGGGAACCTGTTACTTGTTTTCATTCCCTCCTGCTGCAGCAGGGGTCCCAATAAAGCCTTGCCTGAATTTCTTGTCTGGCCTCTTATCAATTTCTTATCAATTTCTATTCCTCTCATCAATTTAAGGAAGGCCAAGACCCCTGGTTTGTATCAAAACAATGCCAGCAAGGCTGAGGGTTAGATATCTTTTTGAGAAACCTATCAGCCTGTTATTGGGCTCTGGTGTAAGACCAAAAGGCTGACATTAGCCGTACAACCATGGGACCAGAACTGCTAATCACTGCCTGAGAAATTGAGAGAGACTTCTATCACCATGTGGAGGGGGCCCGGCAGAGCTCCATCATTACGTGGAGGTAAAACCAACGTGGAGGGCTGCCCAGACTCCTGACATTTGTGCCACACCCACTAGTGAGCTGGGTGAGGCAGAGGATTGGACCTAAGTGTGGGCCATAACCCACGGGTTTCCAGACGGCTTGGAGCTGATCTTGTACCTTAGCTGTTCCAAATGTCCCCCATACATCCCACCCTAAATCTCCAGTACCGATCAACCTGCGTCATAACAACAACAACAATAATAATATTTGACACATCCCATACGCTACTTACATTCTACTGCTGTTCTGACCACATTTAGTCCTTATAATAATTTTATATGGTTGTATTACTATTTCCTTTATCTTATAGATAAGAAACAGAGTCACAAAGAGCTTTAAAAACTTATTCAAGATGATACAACTCGTATGGGATGGAGTTCATATTCCAACCCGGGCAATCTGGTTCCTGAGTCTGTACTTTCGATTGCCACACTATTCTGCCGTGCAACATGCAGGGATGTGCTTGTCAAGCTAAATGCTGCGTGTAAGATAACCGTAGGTTAAATAGTCACTAAGCACTTACACTGTAAGTATTTCTTTTTACAGGACACATGGACAGGCTCAATTCTGTTAAAACAAGATAAAGCACAGGAGGAGAAATTGGCATTGTTATAAACTATTTTGGCTCCATCTGATTTGTGAACTGCTACTAACAAAGAATCAAAGGCAATACAGTTGGGAACCTTGGAAATATAGGTTCACTGGCACCCAAAAGGTGTTAACGGTCTGGCATCAAAATATAGGTGTTTCCAAAGATTCTGAGGAGTGTAAATCAATACATAGCATACTAGTCTCCAAAGACGGCCATGATTCCTCACCCTCCCAGACCTATATCCTATTTCCCCTCTCCTTGAATCTGGCCTGGCCTTTTACTTGCTTTGATCAACATAATGTGATCGAAGTGATACTACTATGCATAAGCCTTAAAAAAAGGGCTGACAACGTTCACCTTTGTACTCTTGGAAGCTGGCCATCCTCTAAGAAGCCCAACTATCCTGAGATCACCATGCTGTGAGGAAGACCAAGCTAGCCAAGTGGAAAAGGCATACGGAAGCACCAGACACGTGAGTGAAACCTTCTTGGGCCTCTAGCCTAACCCAGCTGCTAGCTAACTGCAGCTAAGCGGCACCATGATGGGGCAGAAAAATCACCAGCCAAGCCCTGTCCAGGATGCAGAAATCAGGAGAAATAAGAAACTGTGCTTGTCTCAAGGCCCTACGTTTTAGAGTGGTCTGTTACACAGCAGTAGATAACCAAAATACATAGATTAATGTGACAATATATAGCATAGCTTGTCAAATCTGCTGGAAGCATGTTGTATGTGAATAGCAACAGGAGAAAGCTGGTAGCTCAAATAAAGGTGGGAGAATAAAAACTGAGGTGCTCTCGGTTTAGTCCTAGACAAGTAACTTTGTAAAATGATCATCATATTGAAAATGTAGAAATGAATGAATGCCTGGGCATAAAAAATCCTGCCCCATTCTAGAACTAAGCACTGCTGTAACTGGAGCTACCCACCTGCCCCCCAGACACTGCCCTGTACCTGTGCCACCCCAGGTCTGGGCTCCAGTCTCTCTTTCATGAAAGAAAACCCAGTGACTTCTAAAAATAAGGATAGATCTGTGATTCTGGATCTCAGGGAGGGAAAGGCATGCCAGAGGCATCTTGTGAATGAGGCGTTTATGGGCACCAAAAAGAGACACATTGAGTGTAAAAACCTGTGAACACTAGATCAAGAGGAGTGAAGAAAAAATCCTCGCGTCCACAAGGCTGAGAGGAAGAAAAGGACATAGGTCAAATATTAAGGCCTGGACCTAATCAGTTAATCGCAGGCTGCAAACAGAGGCAGATGGTCAGGCAAAGGGGCTGAGCACTGACCCCCACTTGAGACACTGGCAGAGGTCAATGCACATCCACTGCTCAGGGAAAAACAATACTGAGAGAAGAATCAGTGTCCGGTCTAGAGAGATGTCCAGCTTCCCCTCGCTGTGGCCTTGTTGCTCTGTGTGTCAATTTCATGGGCTTCAATAAGGCAATCTCTCTTGGCCTGGATGCTGTAATTACAGCTTACATCTGCAGGGAAGCTCTTCCTGACAAGGTCATGAGGAAGGCCTGGTAGAGTGAGCTGTAGCTGGGGCACTGCTGTGAGCATCGGATTCTTACCCAAGGTTGAGCAGTGGAGTGAAGGAAGTTAGATAGGCACTGCATCCAAAGATAACCTGACTTTCATTTTAGTGCTTCCCTTTGACTTTGTCCCATTTCAGGGTCCCATTTCACCCATTTTCTGTACATGATAACTCAGTGCCTCCTTTTTAACGCAATATTTAACTTGATAATGACTGTAAATGGAGGATAATTTTCCATGGGAGATATTCCATCAAAACGCAATCAAATAAGTCAACATTATATTACTCCTTGCATCAATCCATTTCCACTACCTAATTGATGCTCTGCTTCAAAATCTTCAACCTGTTGTTAAGTGCGAATCTAAAAATGGCTTGCCTGTGATTGTGAAGGGCATATCTGATTTTTTTTTTATTTCAATGACATCTGCTGTTCTGTCTGCTCTATCATTATTTTCTAATATTCTGATTCTCAAAGGAGCAGAAAATCTCACTTTGTCCTTTAACAAGTGAAAAACTGAACTATTCAATGAAGGGAGCTAAAGAATGGCCTCCGCACTTTCTCTCCCCATCATCTTGCCTCTTTGTTAGGCTATTAAAGAATTAATAAGAAAGTCGTTCTCTGCTGGCCATCCATAAGGAAATGCAGGTAGTCCTTGGAGTGAAGTGGGTTTTCCGAGTTTGCCTAGAGAGGACTGTGGACAGTCCATTGCCAGTCGAGGGAGTAGTGGGGCCAGAGCATCCTTTATCTACTTCTCTCCTCCATCTTTAATGTTTGATGGCAAAAAATGAGGAAATGCAGAATATAGGGGAGATGAGAGAGCCAAGAGAGGAAGTACAGCCAAATGGAAGGAAATTGGGTGTTGGAGGTAGATACACCTGGGTTCAAATTCCAGTTCTGCAGCTCACCAGCTGTGAGTACTTACTCAACATCTCTGAGCCTCAATTCTCCCTCCAGTAAAATAATCTTAGTTGCAGAATTGCTTTGAGAAGTAAATACTTTATTGAAAGTGTTCAGCCCTCAGTAAACGGAGCTACCGTTGTTATGATAATTACGACAGACATCAAGGCCATGTTCATTTACCACCAAAGAACCGTAGGATTATGTCTCTATTCTCCATGTACCTCCAACGTTTTCTACACTTTCTCCCTTCCTGCATTCAACTCCGTAACACCGCATGCTCTACAATAGCTATGCTTATCTTCCTGCTTGTGAAAGATCGAAATGACTTAGAACAAAGTCAACAGAAAGTACATATTTAGAAACTCACATATGTACTTAGTGGGCAGATTAGTCATAGTCAAACTCACAGGCTCCTTATAAAATTTCTGAAGGGAATTTGTCGAGATGCATCAAATGCCCTCGCAAGTATATGCTGTCTGACACAGACATTCTATTTGGGGCTGGGGGCTGGGGGAGGAGTACCATCTTTAATAGCTGAAACAAGTGCTTCCAAAAATAAACCACTTTTTAAAATTAAAATTTTCCAAAATATGTTAAATAAATATCATAATTCAATCAACAAATTTGCTCTTGGGTCACTGTTTTTTAAATAGCACATTCGTTATTCTCTAAGAGAGGAGTACACAGGCTTCGATGTTTATGTGAAGAAGCAGATACTAGAAATCTCTATTCATACAAAAATCCATGTACATTATACACGTCCATTTATAAAAAATGTTCTTCAAGCTTTCCAAAACTCCAATTATTTGAGGAGAAAAAGGTGGTGAAGCTTCTTAGCACCAAATTCTAGAAGTTAGTCACAAATTTCTTTTTAAGTTTTGCCAGAGTGAAGCTGGCATATAGGTCTCTATGTCAGACATCCTATTTTTAAGGGATGTATGCTAAGGAAATATTAGTGGACATGCACAAAAACTAAGTTATAAGACTGTTTACACATTTATTCTTAATGATTAGGATGGCAATATTCTTTATTGCCCCAACCTGGTCACTTTTGAGATAAAAAGGAAATGCTATTAATCATTAAGCCAGGGGATAGCAGGGATAAACCAACAGTGCCAAATAGAAGCAATCTAAATGTCCAGCAGGGAGGATTAGTAAAATAATAACCATGCAACCTTCTTAGAAAATATTAAAAGAGAAAATTCAGCTATACGGAAAGATGTACCTGATATATCAATAGAAAAAAATCAGATTGCAAACTAATGTGCACAGTATGGTAACACTAAAAACACACACACTCGCAAGCACAGACCCACTCCCCACAATACGAGAGAGACAGTGCTAACAGGAGTTACCCCTGGGTGGTGGGAATTGGGGCCATTTCTATCCATCATGAAGGTGTATTGCATTCGCAATTTCAGAAAAAAGTTATTAACAATTTCTTTTAGTCAGGTATTGTCTTGAAAACTCTTGTCTCAGAATGTAACCTGTCCTCCAAAGCCTGAGGTGAATTTCCTAAGAATTTGAGCCTTTCGAGGGCCAAAATATTTATGCAACATGTTAAACAAAGCTCAACCTCAATTCAGCATTCACAACCATTTGCCCACGAGTATCAGTAATACAAATTCTGACATAGGTGAAGCAATAAAGCCCGTAAAATTGCATCTCATTACGATCTCAGATTCTGGCCTTTGAAAATATTCCCAAATGGTTCTTTTTATCTCCTGGTACCACAAGCATTAAAAAGACACTTTGCAGTACTCAAAGAGGTGATTATCTTTGTAGACCACTCCACGCCAGGGCAAAACCAGGCTATGTCATTGCTCTCCTTTTCTACCCTCAACAGAATTCTCTTGTTTGTGAACACATATATTTGGAATTGCAAATTGGCTACTGCCACCACTCTGGGAGTCTGGAGGTGGTGACCCTATAAAGCACTGACATGAATACATTTGTAAACCTCTGGTCCCTGTGCAACGCCTACAGGAAGAAACGAGGAGCACACCTCTGAGACTGCTTCCAGCTTAGATGAATGAGACACCACAGAAAAAAGGTAAGCCCATTGTGTCCACTTGACCAGCTTGGAAATAAAGTTTCTAGTGAAAGGGATGGAAAAAAATTTTTGAGAGAAAAAGGGCACTTTTCAGTAAAGGAAGCCTCACAGCTTCCTAATTTTCACAACTCCAGCAAAATATTCAACATAGTCGGTGAAAGAATCCATCCGAGGTCCACATGCTACAATATGCAACCCACCCTTAATTCGGAGAGTTCAGAATAAACCATCAAGCAGGGCCCACGGAAAGCTGAAGGTCAAAGACATGAAAAATGAGGGAAAATGTAAAGCAAACAAAAATGAGCTTCCAGGAGCTCTTAGAACACAATGTCATCACACCAGCTCCAGCACAATCCACCCCAAGCTGCACTCAGAATTAATCCAAAACCTAATGCCTTATCTCCCCGCATAAGTCACTGTTTCTGGCAAAAGCTCCATCATTTTCTCATCAGCACAGGTTGAGAACCTCCAAGGCATCTCTGGCTCCTGCTCTACCAATCCAGTGTCCAGTAGGTGCCAAATCCGGCTGATTCCATCTTGATAAACCCCTCTCTCTTCTTCCTATCCCTTTCACGAGGCTTTAGGCAAACACCTCTGAACTGATTTCCTATTTCCTCTCCCTTCCAATCCCAATCCAACTCACACCACCCTGCTACATCTGTAGTCTTTTTTTTTATGTGGCAAAAAAATGCATAATATAAAATTTACCATCCTAACCGCTTTTAAGGGTACCGTTCCACAGTGTTAAATACATTCACACTGTTGTGAAACAGATCTCCAGAAATGTTTCATCTTGAAAACCTGAAACTACACCCATTAAGCAACAGCTGTCCATTCCCTCCTCCCCCCAATCTCTGGCAACCACCATTCTACTTTCTGTTTTTACAAATTCGACTGCTTTAGATATCTCATATTAGTAGGATCGTACAGTATTTGTCTTTTTTGTGACTGGCCTATTTCACTTACTCACATATTCCCATTGTAGCGTATGACAGGATTTCCTTCCCTTTTAGGGCTGAATAATGTTCCATTGTATGCATAAACCACATTTTGCTTATCTCTTCATCCAGTGATGGACATTTGGGTTGCTTCACCTTTTGGCTATTGTGAATAGTGATGCTATAAACATGGGTGTACAAATACCTCTTCCAGGCCCTGCTTTTGATTCTTTTGGACATACACCCAGAAGTAAGATGGCTGGATCATACGGTAGTTCTATTTTTATATTTTTGAGGAATCTCCACCCTGTTTTCCACAGTGATTGCACTATTTTACATTCCCACCAACAGTGCCCAAGGGTTCCAATCACTCCACATCCTCACCAGTATTCGTTATTTTCTGGTTTTTTGAGAGCAGCCATCCTAATGGGTGTGAGACAGTATCTCATTGTGGTTTTTTTTTTTTTTTTTTTTTTTTTTAAAGGATTTTCTTATTTATTTATTTATTTATTTATTTATTTTTGGCTGTGTTGGGTCTTCGGTTCGTGCGAGGGCTTTCTCCAGTTGCGGCAAGCGGGGGCCACTCTCCATCGCGGTGCGGGGACCGCTCTTCATCGCGGTGCGCGGGCCTTTCTCTATCGCGGCCCCTCCCGTCGCGGGGCACAGGCTCCAGATGCGCAGGCTCAGCAATTGTGGCTCACGGGCCCAGCTGCTCCGTGGCATGTGGGATCTTCCCAGACCAGGGCTCGAACCCGTGTCCCCTGCATTAGCAGGCAGATTCTCAGCCACTGCGCCACCAGGGAAGCCCCTCATTGTGGTTTTGATTTGTATTCCCCTGGTGATTAGTGATATTGAATATTATATTTATACTCGTACTCCCTATCTCTGGTCAAACCCCTTCACTTCTTAGAGGCTGCCTAATGAATAAAGTACAAACCCATTTTTAAAGCCTTCCATAACTTAACAATATCTACATTATTTCATACAATTTCATTCCGCAAATCTTCTGCATCAGCTCCATTAAATACCTCATCATTTTCCAAACAGGTCCCATGCTTTCTTTTCCCCCTGCACATATCTATAGCTCAAATACCATCTCCCCTAAGAAGATTCCTTTGTTTTCAATCAGAACTTCATATTCCTTCAGCACTCAGGGCTTGCTCTTAGAGTACATATCGTATTTACCTTTTCTATACCCATTTATTCACTGGTCTCATCTCACTTACTGAACAGAAAGTTCCTCAAGGCCACAGACTGAATCCTGTTCAATCATCTGTCTCTCACAGTGCCTGGAACACTGCAGGCCTTCTAAATATAGTTATTAAATAAAGGACTCAACATTTTAATGTGTAATCAGTTGACTTAGCCCATCAAAATAGCTACAATTTCAAATCAACAGAACTGCCCTCTTTCTTTGTGCGTTGGGAGAGTGAGAGAGGAATGGGGAAAGATTTTAGTTTTTGTGATTCAGTCCTCCAGACTCACCCTAATTCTCTTGACCACATTATTTAACTCCCAACTTAAAAAAAAGAATAGATTCTGAAGACCAAGCAGAGCTGACATCCAGTAATTGAATTGCCAGCTGTTGCATTTACCCTCCTAGTGGCTACAAGCTGACATGTAAATCCTCCCCCTCTCTCTCCAAATATTAACCACAGTCAGCTGGTCATTTGGGTTCTGAACCACTTTTTTTTTTTTTTTTTTTTTTTTTTTTTTTTTTACAGTAGAGGGAAGGGTTATTTATTTATTTATTTATTTATTTATTTATGGCTGTGTTGGGTCTTTGCTTCTGTGCGAGGGCTTTCTCTAGTTGCGGCGAGCTGGGGCCACTCTTCATCGCGGTGCACGGGCCTCTCACTATCGCGGCCTCTCTTGTTGCGGAGCACAGGGTCCAGGCGCGCAGGCTCAGTAGTTGTGGCTCACGGGCCTAGTTGCTCCGCGGCATGTGGGATCTTCCCAGACCAGGGCTCGAACCCGTGTCCCCTGCATTGGCAGGCAGATTCTCAACCTCTGAGCCACCAGGGAAGCCCCTGAACCAACTTTTGATGGAGCACATTTCAAACACAATTCTGGGAAAATATTCAATTATTTCATTTTCACTTTATTCCCTCAATGGTAGCTTCCGTCTCAAGTTCAATTAAGCTCACTTGAAATCAGAATGCACAAGAATGCATTTCATTTAGATTTACTGGAAGATGTCAGGCACCGGTTAATGGGTCTTAAAGCAGCATAGCCATGAGGTCCTTCCAAACCGAGCTCTCCGTCTTTGCCAAGCAGGTGTTCTTGTGGGATAACGTTGATTGGGTAATGGTTATCCAACACTCTAACAAATAAAGTAGATATAGATTTTCAATTATCTGTGTGCACCCCAGCCATGATCTCTGTTCTGTGGCCTGCAGTTTCTCATTCATTTGAATGAATGGATGATTCTGCTGGATAATTCAACAAACATTTACCAAAACCTACCCTGTGCCAGGCACTATTCTAGACACTTCATTTATTCAGCAAGGTCTTATTTAATCCCTTCTATTTGCCGGGCATTTTGCCGGGGATTGGGGATTCCAAGTTACAGAAGATTTGATTCCTCTCCTCAAGGAATCTAGGAAATGTTTCCGACATGTGCTTGGTGCCCGTGGAAATGTAGTCTTCGTGCTCAGCAGTTCATGGAAGATGATATATAAAAGCATGGCTGTGACTACATTCCAGTAAAACTTAACTACAAAAAGAGATGCAGGGCCAGATTGGGTCTGTGGACCATAGTCTGCCAGCCTGTTTTACACCATGTTGCATCTCTGTCCTTTTGCTCCTGCTAAACGCTCTCCCTGAGGACCCTCCCCCGTGCCTCATCTATGTATCTGCCACCTACGCTGCAAAGTCACGTTCAAGTCTTGCCTCTTCCTCTTCTGATTCAAGTTCAAGAATTTTTTTTTTAATTTAGAAAATTTTATTTGGCTTCCATAATTTCAAGGATAAGTAGGCAACACACTTAAACTTTCCTCATAAAGAAATCTTCAAGTAAATAATGACTAGCTTTTCTACAGCTCTTATACTTCTTCAAAGTTTTTTTCTCTCTTACAACAATCTCTTGAAATAGGCAATGCAGGTGTTAGTATTCCTACCAGGTCCATGAGAAGCTGAAGTGGTACATCTTGAGAATCAGAGGCAGAAGAACAGGAGGAGGCTATGGTTCTTCCCAGCAAACCCAGAATCAGATGTGGGGCATGGAATCTTGCTTCCCCAGAGGCTGTCCAAGAAGCTGGCAGAAGCAGCTGGGAAGGGCAGGACAGGGGAGGCCTCTGTGGAAAGGAACCAGATTCAGCCTCCTCTTCTTCCCGACCAATGACTATTCTTAAGGTGTAAAGGCCTGTCCTACACAACTGAAAAAACGGACTACTTTACATCTGTGTGGTTTGGTTTGTGATACTGTGGCCAGCTTGGTAAAGCATCATATGCTTTCCCTGCATTCCTGCCCCCCTTCCTCTCCCCCCACATTTTCAGTGGAATTATATTCCTCAAAAAAAAAAAAAATTAAGACATGAACTTTGCCTCAAGCTTTGTTTTCTAGAGACCTTAAGCTAGAAAATTTGGGGACCAGGAGACCCTCAGTCTAAGACTTTGGAGTTGGAATGCCCGCTCTTGGGAGATAATTCTCTGTGAGTTTCTTACAGACAAAACGGCCCTAGTGAGTCAGAGACAAAGGCCTTTGTCTTCTGCCAGTATCCGTGAAACTGTGGCAGGTAAATTGTTGGCTTGCAACTAGAGTACGATCTTACTCTTCACAGTTCTTGACACCCACCTCTCTGGAACAAGAAGGATCCCATTGCTGGTGATAACTGAGATGGTACTAACCCCCCGGCAGACACTGACATCACAACTGGCAAAGCTTTCATCCGTGGTTGACTGAGGTGAGGTGCCGGTAAAGTGCAAGATGTTGGAAGGTCAAATGGCTGCATCATTTGATTGATGGGGATAACGATAACTATACCGATGGTTTTGTGAAATGGTTATTTTGGAAGGCATTTGACACCTTGCAAAAAGTAAATTAAATCAGGGCAGCTAACTGCCAGCTTAAGGCATGTTCCACAAGTGTCAGGGCTCTATATATCATTTTAAAAGAGGCACTCATCTCTTACAACTGCAAAGCAGACTGTGCTGAAAATCAGGCCCAGGATATGATTTTTACACGTCAGATTGGCAAAAACCAAATGTACAGCTTCAACACGTCTCCTGTGTCAAAATCAGAGCCCTCATGAGTAAGGGGAGGGGCTATGAAACCTGGGATGGGGGACATCTGTGTGTTTAAGTCTGAAAATCTTGGGCCCCCTGGGCCAGCAAAACCAGCCTCTCCCCATTGCCAGAGGGAAATAGTTCCCTTCCCCTCCTATCAAATTGCCTAGAGACCATGCACTGATCTTACCTGAAACAGGTGCATGGCAAATGGCATTTATGCTCAGGATCTGTCCCTCAAGAGTGCCACTAACCATTGCCAGGACCTGCCATCGTGTGGGCAGGGATATCCAGGGCCTTTTCTAGGATATAACAGATTGTACACCGAAGGAATTGTAGGACTCTGCATATGTACAAGAGTGAATCTTGAAGGTGACAGACCACAGGCAGAGTAAAAGGACAGATAGGGGACGGTGACTGACAGCAGGGCACCCACCTGAGACTCGGGGTTCAATGAGATGATAAGGACACCCGGAGCCAGTCCTAACGCACTGCTGGAATGAATCCCAGACACACAGGCGCAACGACGGCCCACAGTAAAGGGGGGTGAAGATATTACAACCTCCTTGGTCAGAAGGTTCAGAGACATGCTATTGTTAGAATGGATTGACTACACAAAACTTGAGACTCTCCACATGACTAAATTCTCTGCGAGAGCTCAGAGGATACTTCCTTCAGTAGGAAATGTACTGATGAAGACAGCACAAGCATCACTGAGGCAGCCCTCGTAAGCAGGAGTTGCCATGAATCTGCTGCCATGGAACCAAGATCCGTAATATAAAGGGGGTCCCAGATGGCAAAGGCAGGAAAGCAGCGCTTGCTGGCCAGAAGCAAGTTGGACATAGCTACCATAACGTGCAGCAAGAATGGAGTAGCATTTGGGTGCCTTAACCGACAGCGATCTACGGTGATGGGTAAAAGACCACGGTGTCCCAAGGTGCAAGACAGATGGGCAGCTGACCAGGGTGTTGCTTGATTTGTATAATCAAAAATAAACACACACATGCAGTGATACACACAAGAGCTGGTGAGCAGAGGTTGACAGCAACCACCATGGAAAAGCACAGTCCTTTCATCTATTTTCCAGATTTAAGTCTGTTCACAGACCCAAAGCTCCACCCCCAAAGTATATGTTAGTCAAGTCCTATAATTCCTTTGGTGCATGGTCCATTATTTCCCAGAACAGGGCCTGTTCAACTCTGCTCACCCTGTGGTACGTCCTGGCACAGGTTAATGGTCTGGAGGCCATGAAGGGTAGGGGGAGGCAGATTGAAGAGGAGGCTAGGTCACCCTGAGGAAGGATTCTGCAACACCAGTGCAAATCCATGTGGAAATATACCTCCGATTCTTCCACCAAAGGGACTTGTGACCATTTGCTAGGGAAACTTTGAGAAAGGGAAAAAAAATCCAGGAATTTCAAAAACCATTAAATATAGGGTCTGAGCTAACGCTAATACCAAGGGACCTAAAACGTGCCAACAAGCTCGCTGGTCAGAGTGAGGGCTTACTGAAGCCATGTGACAAGTACAGTTTTAGCCTGAGTCACAAGGGGCCTGATGAGGCCACTGACCCACACTGTGGTTACTTCCACCATCACTAAATGTGTAATTGGGATAGAGAGATTTAGTAGCAAGCAAGACCCTATATCTGCTCCGTGACTTGTGGGGTAAGAGCCATTATGGTAATAAATCCAAATGCAGACCCTGAAACCGCCTCCTTTCCTGCCAAGATAACGAATTGGAAGCCATTCTGCATGCCTGAAGGAACTGGAGAGACCAATGCCACAACCAAAGACTTGGGAGAGGCAGGAATAGTGGTCCTCCTCACATCTGCCAATGCACCCAACTGGCCTCTGCAGAATCCAGATGGATTGTGTTAGATGACCATAGGCTACTGTGAAGTTAACCACGCATGAGCCTCAACGCCAACTGCTGGACTAGATGCAATAGCTTTACCTCTTCAAGCAGGTCAATGCGGACTCCAGGACTTAGTATGTTACCAGTGAGTTGATGAATGCTTTTTCTTCTTTCGATATCCGGAATCAAAAGTAATTCTGACCCCAGTATACCTTCACCAAAATAGCTTTAGGGCTCTGTGAATTCTTTTGTCACAATCTAGTCCTCAGGGAGTCTGACATTCTGCGGAATGTTGGGACATTCTGTGGAACAACACACGGGTCCCTTATTTTGATGATATCATACTAATTGTACTGGGAAGCAGGAAGTGGCAAGTTCTTTACATACTTTAATAAGAGGATACATGCATGTTGTAAGATGAGATATAAACCCCACAAATACTTGGGGCCTCACAAATCTGTGACATTTCTAGACCATGGCTTCGAGCATTCCGGGACATCCCTCCAAAGTAAAGGAAAAATCAGTATACCTTGTACACCTACTACTACATGTAGACTGAAAAAAATGCACGACCTAGAAGCTGAGAGTTATGTTTTACTCGGCGGACAAAACTGAGGACTTAAGCCCAGGACACGGCCTCTCAGATAACTGAGGGACTGCTCTAAAGAGGCAAGGAGGGAAGCCAGGATATGTAAGAGTTTTTGCAACAAAGTAATCAAAAGATTGCTGTTAATTAAAGAAAACCAGACACCTCAAGTTAAGGAATTTAGCACTTTTCTATGTATGGGAAGATGCAAGAGTCTGGGCTCACTGAAATCATTCCTTTGATGTGCACCTCAGCTCTTGGGGACCAGTATCCTATGCTTCTCATCCTGAGTCTCCCCAGGGTGCATGGTCAGGGGTGGCTGCAGCAGCTGACCGCTAGATGGCGGGCAACCTGTTTCCATCCTGAGTTCCCTCCGGGCTCACCATCAGAGCGGCTGTAAAGTGGTGGGTTGATGGCTGCAACATCTTTTGTTTATTGATGTGGCAGGCAATATTTTTCATTCACATACGAAAGCAGCACAGTACTTGTTGGAATGCTTTGGGTTTTAATGCAGTGCTTAGAACGCTAAGGAAAAACTCCTCAAATTTATTTACCTGGGGATCAGAAGGCTGCCAGAGGAAGAGAAGTCTCTGTGGCAGGTTCAAACTGTGGTACAAGCTGCCCGCCACTTGAACTGCATGGTATAGCAAGCTGGATGGTGCAGAAGGCACCCACCGTGGATAAAGATGTCGGGCCAGGGATTTCCCCGGTGGTGCAGTGGTTAGGAATCCGCCTGCCAATGCAGGGGACACGGGTTTGAGCCCTGGTCCGGGAAGATCCCACATGCCGCAGAGCAACTAAGCCCATGCGCCACAGCTACTGAGCCTGCGCTCTAGAGTCCACGAGCCACAACTTCTGAGGCCATGTGCTACAACTACTGAAGCCCGTGTGCCACAACTACTGAAGCCCGCGCGCCTAGAGCCCGTGCTCTGCAACAAGGGAAGCCACCGCAACGAGAAGCCCGCGCACCGCAGTGAAGAGTAGCCCCCGCTTACTACAACTAGAGAAAGCCCACGCGCAGCAACAAAGACCCAACGCAGCCAAAAATAAAATTTAAAAAAAAAAAAAAAAAAAAGATGCTGGGCCAGTTCCCTATGACATTTGCAGTGCAGACCTGGAGAGTTCTTAAGTAAGACCATGTCCCCTGCATCCAAGAACTACCTCGTTTGAAAAATAGCTCCTTGTGTGCTACTGGGTCCCAGATGAAACTAACATCTGACTTGGAACACCTAGTGATGATATGATCTGAGCTATCCATCATGAGCTGAGTGCCCACAGCGTTATGGGGCCAGGCTGGTGTCGTAGCAATCCACTGTATGGTTAAAGCGGGACATTTGGTTCCAGACCCAAGCAAACCTAGCAAGCATAAGTAAACTGCATGAAAAGGTAAAAGGTAAATTCCATGGTCAGGTAACCACCATGTCACTTACTTCTGAGGTACCAACACCTTTTTTCTGAACCATATCCGTGGCCGCACAGGGGATTCTCTATGACTAACTGACGGAGGAAGAATGAACTTAGCCTGGTTCACAGGTGAATTTCAGGAAATGATGGCATTGGACACGGACTGCTGCTGCATTGCAACCCACGCAACGGGAGGCAAAGGGGCAAGCATGCACTTAGCCATGACTTTGTATGAAGGGAAAAGTTGCTTCTAGTTCAGACATAAACTTCTGAAAGCGGTAAATAACTTGGCCAATAGTTCAGGAGCTGGGAGGAGTAAACCTGGAAATTAAAAAGGAGGTATAGATGGACTGACAGACGTGCTCAAACAGTTTGAAAAGCTTTGTGTTTCCCATGAATGTCCACGAAAAAGAATCCATTAGAGAAAGTTTTCAAGAACCAAGCCAGACGAGACGATGTTAGTAGATGTGAGCCAGCTTCTCTTCCGTCCCCAGAGGTGGCCAAGCATAAGCTGACCATCCTAGGCTCCTTCTGCCACTACTGAATGCCCAATCTGTCAGCAGCAGGGATGGACGCTGAGTTCTCAATACGGCACGATTCCTTGGGAAGACCAGGTTGGTGGCCAGTGGATGTCACTTAGCCCCTTCTCCATCTGAACACACATCAGCTGGCCCTCACTGACATAGATCGATACTGCAGATAGGAGTTTGCCCAGCCTGCTTGCCGTGCTTCTGTCAGAAATCCCGAGCAAGAGCTTATACAATGCCTGGTCTGTTGATGGTCATCCAAATAACACTGTCTCAGACCAAAGGTTCCCAATTATGCTCACAGTAGAAGCCAACATCATTACAGCGGCCAACAGAGCACTCTGTAATCTGTCCCCAGCCCCACCTCTCTGACCTCTCCTCCCTGCCCTCTCTGCTCAAGTCACACTTTCTAGTCCCCCATGGCCCGAGCCCACTCCTGGCTTACGGAGTGCCAGCTCCCCCAGTGGTACCCTCTGCCCAGAACAGTCTTCCCCTGGACATCTTCCCCACTAACTCCCTCGCCTCCTCAAGACTTTGTGTGCATGTCACCTTCTCAAGGATGCGACCCTAACCACACAACTTAATATCAACACCCGCCCACCTTCACCCCTTCCCTCCACAGCACCCCCAACTTCCACTGCTCGCCAGATGGCAGCCCCACGCCTCTCCTCTGTAGAAGTGCTCACCGACTGTGAGGATATGCACAAAGGCGTTACCATCCAGCCCCTCAACCTCAGTCGCTTCCCGAATTTGAGGCGGCCATACCTCCTCAATAACTGCAGTCCTTGCCCACGTGGAGGTGAGTGTTCCAGGAAACCACTCGGTCTCGTGTGGTCCCTGCTAGCCTTCAGACCACGCCCACCCCGTCACTTCCCAATATGGTACTCAAAGACCTTTGCATCCGCTGAACTTTACAGACTTTCGTCATCTGCTCTGGGAAGGGACAACTGCCATCGCAGAGTCCACCTGCTGGTATCTTCCTCACGCACAAGAACTTGGGGAGTTGCAGCCACCCCTGGAGAGGGACATTGGCAAGGCAAAGGGGCATCGACTCATCCGCTGACTTCGTTCCAGTCTGCGTGTAAGTGGGGCTCGTCTCGAGCTGGTGCTCAGAAGAGGCTTCATGACCAGCAATGGGACCTCTGGATGTTTCAAAGGCAGAACGAGCTACTGGACTGAGGACACTCCCGGCAGGAGTGAAGGCTGCTGAGCTCAGGGCTCAGGGCGTGGGGGAAGAGTTGGGGGCACGGAGGAGGCACCTCGGTTAGCCATTCAAGCTCTGCCTTCTCCAACTCGCCTGCAGAGCCCAGGGGGTCGTTTACATACACACACTCACGGTCTCATTAAAGCCAAAGGAAGCGCAGGCCAACATCTCCTACACACATTCTAAAATGTGTTATTTGCAATTCAATTTCACGTGGCCTGCAGAGGCAATAAAGGGCAAAGGGAATTAACCTGCCATGCATTCCACAAGCCTCCCTGCACACCCACACTCCCAGGGATAACAATTTGCCAATATAACCTTTAATTAAATGAACAGAAATCACGCAGACCCCATGGTGGAGGAAGTCACTAAACAGAAGGAAATTATGTATGAGTGGCCCCCAGCCACTCATTTCAGCTCGAACAGGATCTGTCGGTAGGGGCTGTAAAGTGCTCGAAGATCAAAATGGGACACTCCTCTTTCCCTGGCCTCAGCAGGTACTGTCCGCCGGGAGAAAGGCGGGGGCCCCCCGGCCACCCACACACGCTGCGGCGAGGGCGTAGCGCCACCTAGAGGAGAACACGGGGAGAACGGAGCCGCCCGCTGGAAGCTGAGACCACCACGGTCCCAGAGATGCTGCCCAAGGCCTTTGAACCAAATGAACGACTTCCCAGCAAGGCAGACTCTTGCCCTCAATGTCACAGCTCAAGAGCAGCGTTCTCTTTGTAGGCAAAAGCATTAGATTCCTGCAATTCCAAAATGACTGCTAAGTGACAGTGTTAGCTTACCTGGGGAGGAGAAGAGACAAGCAAAATGTCCCCCGTCTTCTCTCTCTCACCTGTCCCCTCCCTTCCAGGCCCACGGTCACTGTCCTACTTGCAGCCTTCGTTATCACCTCTCCGGATTATTGTCAGGCGGACGAAACCCTGACCTGTCCTCCCCCCTGCCAGTCTCCTCCCACCCTGAATTCACAACCCACACCCTTCCACTCCACACACATGCCTAACACATGCCAGAAAAGCCAGCCTAAAGTTCATGTCCTTTATCTGCTCAAAATTCTGCCAGCATCTTCCCCTGCCCCAAGGATAGTGCCCCATCGCTCAGCCTCATGTTCCAAACTCCATCATACCAGGCTTAACTGCCATGACCCCCATTCACATCCCTAGCCTCAGCCAAACCTGGACTACACCCTACTCCTGTCACCTCTGTGTGCCCACTCATACCATGCCCTCTGGATGAAATGTCCAACCCCACTCCGCCTTCACCCCGCATTTCCACATTTGTAAATTCCATGAGCTCCTTAGGGACTAGACCTACACCTTCCACTTCCATGAAGCTTTTCCCCACTGGGATTAATCTCAACCTTCTTTGTTACAGCTTCTCTCACATTCTATCTTGCAATGTGGTTATTTTTTCTCCTAGTCTAAAAGGTAAATAAACTCTTCTGAGGGCAGGAAACTATTCACTGTTGAATCTGGGTTATATACACAGAGAAAAATCAAAGATACTTGATAAATGTTGGTTGGGTAGAATTTAATTCTGAAGGTTGTTTATTTTTGTAGCGCTGGCACAAGGATCGCCTTTATTTAGCAAAAGAATCTTCTGCTGTGTCAAGCATTAGGCCAAGTGTTGGTGACGGGACTTTTAAGGTGCTGAGGCTTTGAGAAATGGGAGGCATCTTACAGGATGCTTGGGGGAGGGTGAGAAAGGGGTGGAATTCCACAGCTAGATTTTATTAGCTCAGGGCTACTCAGTAAATCATCTGATTTCTCCTGGGAAATTCTACCAGGCTTAAGAGAAGTGGCAGCAGATTCGCTCTGAACGGGTATGAAGAGTTAATCCACGTGGACACTGCCTGACCCTTGGATCCCAGTTTCATTCTAGCCTCCTGCAGGGAACCCTCCCAACTGTTCTGGGCCACTAGGTTCCCTGCCTTCACTGACTTTAGTACCATACATCTTAGTGCTAGATTATACATTGCCTTTAGTATCCACTAAAGTTCCATGGGCAATACCATAGCTCACCAACTTGTCTACAGAGACGTTATGTCTGAAGCTTCTGAATGCGCCCCAGCGGCCAGTACCCAGCTAGGTATTGAGTTGTGCTCAATCCCTGCCTAATGGACTGACTCTCAACTCTTGGGCTTCCCATAAAGGCTTAGACACTATGATGGTTCCATGTGGCTCTGAACCCGAGCAGGACCCTGTGGGGCTCCTGGGCACAGCAGCCTTTCTGTGTCCCCCATTTCTTGTTGGTAGGGAATAACCTTCAGCCTTCATGACCATCCCTGCGTTCCAAAGGGCAGGTTCAAACAATTGCTAATCAGAAAAGGGAGGGGATGCAGAGATAAGGGAGAAGCAGCCAAGGAACAACAGAGCAGCCTTGAGGCAGCGTCCTGGTTCCTCCTCAAGGGATACACATATCAATACCTTTGAGCTGTTTTGCAGATACCGAAACCCCCAGCAGGTAGAAGAAGTTAACTGTATGCGGCCCCCAAGCACACAGACCCCAGACCGATGGGAAGCAGAAGGTTGATGATGCTGACTCCCGATTACCTCACCTCCAACCAATCAGAAGGATGCCACGAGCTGATCACACGCCCTCCTCTTTCAACCATTACTATAAAACTCCTCACTGCCCCCTCCAGGGTGGGGGACACAGTTTTGAGGGCATTAGCCTGCTGTGTCCCCCTTTGCCTGGCAAAGCAATAAAGCTATTCTTTTCTACTTCACCCAAAACCCCGTCTCCGAGATTCAATTCAGTACCAGTGTACAGAGGCTGAATTTCAGCTACAGCTTTAAAAGAGGTTGGGAAGGAATTTCTTGTGATGTTTGCTGTTGTTTAACATTTCTCCTACTCCTAGGGTGTCACTGTCGATTAGTGAACATACACAAGCACCGTTTTTTGACAGGTATTTTTCAAGGTATTAAGAAATACGAACATGAAGATGTGGGACAGCCTTGCCACACAGGAGGAATGAGTTCATAGCCTAGTGTGGGAGAGAGAATTTCTACAAACAAATGTGACAACAGAGCAAGCCAGGGGGAGCAGGCCCAAGGCAGCTGCTGGAGGGCAGGTGTGGTTGGACTGCAGAGACCATTCTCTGCTCCCTGAAAGTTTTCCAGGAAAAATACAGCCCTGAAATCCTCCACCAGTCCTTCTCCATCCATGTACAGTTTTGTAGACTTGAAGAGAACACCAGAGGAGACTTGACAACTAATTTGCACACACTAGTTCTCACTCAGCTCACTCTGCCTGTGTGCCGAGTTTCCCGAAAAGGGTCCAGACCTATCAGCCTGGGGGTTATGCGGGCTTCTTTGTACTTACCCTGCAGGAGACGAGCAGCCTAGAAGCCAGGCACCCCAGAGATTTTCTTGGCAGACTCCACAGAACTCAGCTGACCCTGGCCCCATGAATGGTCCTCAGCACTACAGAGCTTGCTGGAGCCCTCCCTGAACTTTCCTGCCAAGTGCATTTCATTACTAGCTGGAAGGGAAACAAAAATGAATTCACAATGAAAATAAAGTTGGAAAAAATGACAATCCTATAGAAAGAATAGGGGTTTTTTTTTCCTCTCTCTCTCTCTTTTTAATATCCTGGTAATGAACCTGCCAAGAGAAAATGATTCTGGATGAAAAAATTCAAATTATAATTACTGAAAAATTGAGAAAATATTTGAGGTACTTTACCTATGTCAGTGACAAATAGTTCTTCAGTCACTCAGTTAAGAAATGGATCCTTCCAAGCCCCTATTGATGTTAATGAACAGTGTCTGCTCACAGAGACCCAAGGTTAAGAGCACGAGTGACCCAGAAAAGGCTCAGCTCAAGAGAAAACATGTGAGGCATGGCAAGGACATGGGTTTTAAATTTTAAACTTTTTTTTAAATCCTCTTTTTCTCATTATAAAAAAAAATGCTTGTTCATTACAGAAAATTTGGCCAATATTATACATGTAAACAAAAGAAAAAATCATTAGATTCTCATCACCTGAAAGGGACTCAAATTTAAGAAGCAGTTACCTTATACTAGGCATTTAGATGCATTATACACACTATCTCGTTCTTCCTGCATAACTACTCCCAGTTTATGACATTAAGGATCAGAGAGGTTAATTAATCTACCTGAGGTCACACAGCTGTTAAGCGGCAGGGTAAGAAAATGAATCCATCTCTGTTACATTTTAAGGCTTTTTATACACCCCTCCTCCCATTCTCAAATATGAAGAAATGCTCCTTCAAAAGCTGTGAGGACCCTCAAATGTTGGACAGATTCCACCTTAAACCTGCTGAGGGAGATTCATATGCTTTTTCCTCAGCCACCAGGTTCTTTGCCTCCCAGGGACTCCCCAGGAAACAGCAATGGTTGCAGCAAAGGCCTGGTGATAGCCAACAGGGATCCCACTCTCACGGTCACCTTCACTGCCAACACCACCAGAACAGCGGGCTAGAGACAGGGTACAGGGCAGCAGGGTAAAGAGTTCCGTGGCTGACTTTTCCTCTATCATAGTTACATGTCCCGGCAGCCACTGGGCTCTGGTGGGCTGGCTTATGCCCACCACCTAGTTTAGAAGCAGGGTACAAAGAGGACCTCTTTGGAGACAGGCCCAGGAAGCTGTCCTTACAGATTTGCCCCAGGTGACTGTCCAGTTCCGACCAGGGCAAAGTGGCTTCTTTTACTTTTCGTTTTTGTCTCAATCAATACCTTCTCATTGGGACTTCCCTGGTGGCGCAGTGGATAAGGATCCGCCTGCCAATGCAAGGGGCACGGGTTCGAGCCCTGGTCCAGTAATATCCCACATGCCGCGGAGCAACTAAGCCCATGGGCCACAACTACTGAGCCTGCGCTCTAGAGCCCGCGAGCCACAACTACTGAGCCCACATGCCACAACTACTGAGCCCACGTGCCTAGAGCCCGTGCTCTGAAACAAGAGAAGCCACTGCAATGAGAAGCCCATGCACCACAACGAAGGGTAGCCCTGGCTAGCCACAACAGAGAAAGCCCGCATGCAGCAACAAAGACCCAACACAGCCAAAAAAAAATAAAAATAAAAATAAAATTAAATCTTAAAAAAAAAGAAAAACCTTCTCATTTACTGAAAGAGGCTATACAGAGGGAACGAATCACTTCCATATATTCTAAATTACCGCCTACTTATTACCAATAAATCAATTACATTCACAAATCCAAATAGATCCTGCTAATCAGCAACTCAAAACCATCATTGCAAAACACTGCTCTAGAGCCACCAAGCCTGCTACTAGGACCTCCTGGCTCTGAGGAAACATGCCATTACTTCCTGCCCAGGCATAAAAAGCCCCCAAGGTGATGTTCTGGTATAGCCCCATGACACCTGGGAATTGGCTCCCACTTTCTTCGAAGACAAAATGTGTAAGACAATAAGATTAGCATGCCGGGGGACTTCCCTGGTGGTCCAGTGGCTAAGACTCTGTGCTCCCAATGCAGGAGGCCCAGGTTCCATCCCTGGTCAGGGAACTAGATCCCGCATGCCGCAACTAAAGACTCCGCATGCCGCAACTAAGACCCGGCACAGCCAAATAAATAAATAAATAGATAAATAATTAAAAAAAAAAAAAAGATTAGCATGCCGGGATCCCCAAGACCATTCCTAAATGGCGAGATTTGCAAGAAGGACTCATGGGTCTCAGCATATGGTTTCACTTACGGTGGCTATGACTTATTACAGGGATGTAGGAAGGACACACAGCCAGATCAGAAGGGGAAAGGACACTGACGGTCTGGGGAAATCCATGAACTGGCTTCCTCTGTTCTCTCCCTCCCAGGAGGGGTCACACAGAGCCCGGTCTCCATCCAGCAACAAAATACAGCAGCATATGTGCTCTGTCTTGCCCAGGGAAGCTAATTAGAGACTTAGTATCCAAGATTTGTACTGGGGACAAGTCACAAGAGTAACCCTCTGCCTAACAGATACCAAAATTCCAGACTCCCAAAAGGAAAGCAGGGGTTTAGCATAAACCATCTTGTTTGCACAAATAGTCTAGATACAGTAAACTATCCTCATCAGTCAAGGAACAATGGGACCCCTCCAAAAATCCAAGTTCCCAGACACCAGCCAAGGACCCACTTGCAAGCAGGCCTGTCTAAGGACGGCAGCAGCAGGCCTGCTGTGTTCAACATTTTCTGCACAATTGAACACCAAAGCCTTGTCTATACATACATTGTCTCATCCGAGAAGAGGAAAGTCAATCCAATTGATGATTTGGCACTGAGTGTGTCACTCCTCATAGATGTTCTCAAATAGCACTTCTGCAGGTTTTTTTTTATCACTGCTTCAATAACAAGAAGTATGGGATTTTTAAAAATTTAACATTTATCTCACTGGCTAGAATCTGAGCTGGCGCTGTGAATTCTGGCCAACAGAATGTGGCAGAAGTGACACTGTATGGGTTCCAGAGCCTAGGATCCAAGAGGCCTTCTCATCTCTGCCTTCACTGTCTTTAAATGCTGCCAATACAGGAAGCTGCTCCAGCCTCCTGGCGGGGGAGAGCAGAGGTACCCCAGGCTGCAATTGGCACCCACTTCCGTACGCCTAAGTGAGCCCACTTGGGACCTTCCAGCCCTGCCCCTCCTGCGGCTGGATGAGGGAGCCCCAGAAAACCTGCAGAGGAAATAACTAGCAAACCACACGATCGTGATAAACAATAAATCATTGCCATTTCAAGCTAGTAAATTTTGGAGTGGTTTGTTATGCATTCATAAATAAATGATAGATAAAAGTGGGGCTTGTTTTTCTGAGCCTTTCTCTGCACTTCTGCAGAGCTTATTTTATCCTAGACCAAAACTGACGCATAAACTGGGTTAAGAAGACAACCCCCTCCTTGGCAGGGTGGGAAGGAGATGGAGGACAGGGGGAGGGTCTCAGAGAAGACAAGGAAAACATACATCCTCTTTGGAAGACAATATTAATAAGTCTTGTGACTATCACCAAACAAGAGAGGAAACAGAAAATCTATGGCCCTTTGGGTACCTCGGACCACCCTCATAAAAAAAGAGAATCCTGCCCTAATAAAAGAAAAGCCCTGCCTTCTCCTAGCTGCCTTGCACAAGGGAACTTAGGTGTCCTTCCGATGGCCCCCTCTTCATTGCTCTTTCTTCCTTCAGAGCTCTTATCACCAGCCATAGTTATCTTTCTGTTCATTTACTTGCCCATTTTCTGCCACTGGCCACCCCACTGTGGTGGTAAGCCTCAGCTCCTGAGAGGTTTATCTGTCTTGTTCTTGCATGGATCTCACCACCTGGAACAGTGCCTGGTACACAGCAGAGGCTCATGACTGAACAGATAAGCAAATGGATCAGTTTATAAATAAAGGACTATAGGACTTCCCTGGTGGTCCAGTGGTTAAGACTCTGTGCTTCCACTGCAGGGGGTGCAGGTTCAATCCCTGGCCGGGGAACTAATATCCCGTGTGCCGTGCCGCGTGGCCAAACAAACAAACAAAAAGTTTAAAAAAAAAAAAAACACACATAAAGAACTAAAATGGACAGAGTACATTTTTAGAAAATGGGTTTATGCTAACTGTAGCCTCGGAGACAGAATAGGAAGAAAAGCTGAAAAGAACAGAATATTATTGTTATTATTCACTCCATACAACTAAACTTATGAACTGAACCCAAGTAAAGAATAATATTAGTAGTAGTGACAGAGCACACATCAGGCACTGTTCTAAAAGCTTTACACATATTAACTTTTACTCCTTACAACAGCTCTATGAGGTAAGTAGTCTTATTACAACCATCTCCATTTCACAGACGGGGAAATCAAGGCACAGAGAGGGGAAGTGATTTGCCTAATGCCACCCAGCTGGTACACAGCCAAGTCTAGACTTGAACCCAGGCTGTCTGTCTTAGAGTGTATTAACCACAACACCATCAGCCTCTTAAAGATGAGCCAGAAAGGCCAAGAGTATTGAAACAACAAACAGAAAAACACAGTAGGAGGGAAGTGTTGGAGAAAACAGAGGGGCCATGAGGGAGGGGAAGCAGTTTTTGTCACTGGGGTGTGAAATCTCAAATTCGGGCTCAATACTAGGTGCTTTCTCTTACCAAACAGCCCTCTTTATCAAACAGACCAAGTGCAGTTCCTGCTCATTGCCGAGTCTGGGTTTCAGGTTTGTGCCAGCCAATCACACCCTCCTGCAAGAACGAGGGGGCACTCCACCCTCTTGATACTGTGAAGCCTGCCCTCCACAACCCCTGGCTGTTCCCCCTGCTCCCGAGTGCAGCCCCCCTGTGGCCCTGAGCGGTGTGCAACACCCTCTTCCCCGACGCAGTGAGTACATGTGACCACGAACTGTTGTTGAGCTCATCGGTCCAGCGTCAGGTAGAGTGCGTCTGGCCATCCTCATAACCCTCAGGTGGGAATCATCCCTCCCCAAGGGGGTGAGTGGGAGATGATTAAAACAGTCATGAGGAAGAATTAGAGAAAGAAATGGTAGATGGATCTATGATGATCTTACTTATGATGACGATGACCTTGTCCCCAGCCAGCCTGAATGTAGTTTGTACCACTGGTAGCCCACGAACAGAGGAAAGGTCAGGAAAAAATCTGGGGGCCCCACTAACTTGTGCGGGGCTCCCACCAATGTGGTTCTTAACATTCCAATCCCTTGGCCCAGGTCAAGGTGACTATCACCAGGGCGATGGCTGCCAGGAGAGCTTGGGCGCAAAGCACTTAACGGACATTTATTGAATTAATACAATAAAATGCTTTAACACTATGGTTAGTAAATGCTAACGATTAAGCTCTTTGCAAATATTCTATTGCCATTAAAGTGGCTATGGGGGAAATTACTTATGACAAAAAGCTCTGTGAAAACAGCAAGAAATAAAATTGTAGGTACGCTATAGTTTTCACTAGATTTTTTTAAAAAGCTAAATGTATGCGGGAAATGACCAGAAGGACACAGACCTAAATGATTATAACAGGAGAGTTAGCAGGCTGTGATTATTTTAAACGTTTCTTGTTCCTGCTATTTTCCAAATTTTCTGAAATGTGATATGTCACTTTCAAAACTGAAAATGCACCCAATAATATGTTAAAATAAGCTCCTCTGAGGCTGGAATTAATGTTGTAACAACTTTTTATAGCATTACCTCCAGCAGGATGAGAGGCATTTAGCAAGTACTTAGGAAATGTCTGCAGGCGAGAACACAGAGAAAGCGAGAATGCTGTGATGTACCATGGAAGAACTGTGAGAGGAGACCCCAGAGTTCAGGGATCCACGCTGAGCTCTGTCAGAGCTACTTCTGTAAGTACAGGCAGGCCACTTCATTTATCAGCAGCTCATTTTCCTCATCTGTACAATGAGAATAATGCCCACAGGGTCCTACATCATTATTCTAAGGCAAGCATCATCAAAGGAGCCACATGGTTTTAGAACTTTCTCGGAAGGGTCAGCACCCACTCTGTTCCTGGTACATCCCACTTCTCATCCCAAAACCCAAGCATCTCCCATGCTCTACCCCTTGCCCCCGCTGACTCCCCCATCAGGTATGCACAGGCTGTGCCAGTGAGTTCCAGGATGTCCCTGGCAGCCTGTTTTGGCTTTGCTGACCCACCTACCCAAAGCCTTAACCCAGACCAAGCCCCTGTCCAGAGCTGCTGTGCTCTGTACTTATGCACTTCTTTCCCACCTGGGGTTACAGTAGTAGCTGCCTTATTGATACGAAATGAAATTTAAAAGACTAATATTTCAGCAACAGAAACGTTAAAGGTAAGGAGAAAAATAAAGTGAAAGAGAAATTGTTGGCAGAGTTTTCAAATCCATCATGTTTTAGGCTTACTTTCCCAGAAATTGGAAATTAACCTTTTCCTTCTCTTTTTTCTTATTTGGAGAAGCAATGGTTTGTTCCACTGAGTCTCCAACTGGCTGAGGTCAAACAGGCTGCTCTGGTTTGAATTACCATTTTAGTTTCTCTAGCTCTTTATCATATGTGAACATCTCAGCTTGAGCACAGGCTCATTGATTGGTGTCAAATGCACATTTTCCAATCGGCTCCAATGGCTTCTTTTTTCCTAAAATAGTGTTTTCTCCCTCCACTCAGCCCAGCCCAGACACCAAGCCCGACTTCAGCACGAACTGACCTTCAGACACATCAGATCCATCCATCAGAGAAATTGTCCATTTGTGGTTTCTGGATTGTCTTATGAAGGACAAGACAGCAAAGCAGGTTGGGAGAAATGCATAAGAAATGTATCACTTTGAACAAGTCCCATACTTCCCTGTGTCTGCTTCCTCAGCTAAAACACAGGCATTGGACTATATCAGTTACCTTAAGAGTCTGGGAGTAGGGGTGGATAAGGGGAGACATATTCCTTGGGGTTTTTTAAATCAAGATCACATGGAAGATTTATTTCTGTTTGTTGTTCAACTATTTCTCCTACAATCCCGGGTTTTGAAATGCCTCTACTTAAGGAGGGTTGGGAGTCCCTGTGAGAACGATTGGCCTGGTGATCCCTCTTACTTTTAGGTCTGACCCTCTGAAATGTGACTGCTATTTATAGGATGTAGTCTACAAGAATATCATCGCATGATGACAAAGGCTCTACCTAGGGAGTATGGTTTTAAAAGGACCACTGGCCTACCTAATCCTTGAGACACTAAAAGCTAAGGTTATTCCTGATGACATTAACTAATGTCATCTACATTCAAGGAGGGTACTTACCCATAGTTCTTTACTAGAGGCAGTGTATGTGTTATAAAATCTTCATGACCGTGTATACAGCATATATAACACATGCCAACTACACAGTTATCTGATTCAGTAAGAAGAATGCCCAGGAAGCAAACACACAGACTCAGAATTCATGAGGCACAACGCAAGTATTCCAAATACCAGAGGAAACCAGAACAGTAAGGGAATAATCCATAAGCATGATGTCGCACCTACGACACAGAATGACTTGTGCTCGTAGTAGAGAGGGCATAGAGCACTCATGCCCCACACTTTGCCCCCAAGTGTTGACAATTTAGTTAAAGAAGTACACATAGCTACAAAAAGATGGTGCAGTGCAAGGCAACAGATGCTACGCCCAGTGGGGGTTCAGAGGCAAGTCAGGGTAAAGCTTTCTGGGAACAAAGAATCTGACCTCGCTCGGAAACCAGGAGGGGGCCAGAAAGGGAGAAGAAAACAGCTGCTTCCTGGGGAACTGGAAGTGTGGGAAAACAGACTTTATGTTACCAAAGAAAGAGACCGCTCGCAAAGGGCTGAGGTCGTCCTCTTTGAACATGGTGCATACGGCTAGCATCCATTCTTCCCTTTTCAACAATAACCCTGAACCAAGACCCAAACACGAATTCTACCTTTGATGAGCCCAGGAGACATGGAACTGTGAACCGTGAACACAAAAGAATGGAGAGCAGGAGCAGAGAGAAGGTACCCCTGAGCCGCCATTTCAAAGGGAGCATGAAGGGTACCCGCTAAGGTGAGGAGCACACTGAGAGGTACAGAATCACAATCCCTTGTTGTGAACAACACAATGGAAAGAGGTTGTGAAATGATGTCAGCTTGAGCCTTCCTGGACCTGGTTTTGTTCCCAGAAGCGGATAAGGATGGGTTACATAAGAAGCCACACAGACATGTCATGTGTGCAGAAGCAGTCTTTCACATGCTGGGAGGACAGAGGATTTGGCACTGTTAACAGCTCTATATTTGCTGGTCTTCACTGGCTAGACAGAGGTGAAGGCTCAAAGGACTTACACAAAACCCTGGAATGAAGGAAAATCCCTCCTGGAATACTCATCTCTTCTCTATACAAACCTGTTACAAATTATAAATTATAATTTTATACAAATTATAGAAAAAAGTTTACCTAATTCAAAACTTAAGACATCAAAAAAGGAACTAGTATAGGCTCTATAAAAAATATTACAAGAAAAATAAGGAAAAGAACAGGAAAAATAATGGCAAAGGATTTTGTTTGTATCTGCTCCATAGTGACTAAATACCTTGCCATGAACTTTTAAAAATTTCATGAAGCAATCACACACACACACACACACACACACACACACAATAAAGCAGATATGTAAGAGTTCATGGAAAATGTGGTAAGACAAGAATTTGAAGCATAAGCCAGCAGAAATGTGGAAAGAAGTGAAATTTTTAAAATAAATAAGTAAAACCATTATAGAAATAAAGACAAAATTGAAAGCAGCACATAGAAAATAAGACATTCCTAAGAATATAGAAAGGAAATAGAAAGGAAAAGACAATGATAGGAAAAATGAGAAAAAAATGAAATGGAAATAAATGAAGAGCTTAAAGGGATTTACAAGAAAATGACAGAAAAGATAGACTGGCAAAGGACATAAAAGAATATTTAAAGATACGATTCAATAAATCTTCCTGGAAACAGAAGACCTGGATATATTGAAGGTCACAGAGAATCCAGGAAAAAGTTGACAAATGTGATCTGGTACATTTATAAGACTTCACAGACAAAGAATTTTTGGGCAGCCATGTACCTCTCACATATGATGGGGGTAAAAAGAAACTGGCCTCAGACTTTAACACTGCATCATTTGCTTTTAGAAGACAGTAAGGTGATACCTTTGTAGTTAGTCCTCAAAAAACAAAATGTGACTCAGGAATTTTATACCCAGAAAAACTATCATTCATTGTAATGGTAACAAACCAACATTTCTGAACATGCAAGAATTTAAGGCATTTTGTTTCCATGAGCTTATCCTGAAGAAACTATCAGAGGAAGAACTTTCCAGCCACCTAAGAAATGAATGCAAAACAAAAGCAAAGGACTAGGGAAGAACACTAAATCTACTTAAATGTAGGAGCAAGTCTAAAACAAGTTGGGTTTTATGATTTAAAAACAGGTTGTAGACGTTGTAAATCCTGACAGTGTAGATCTAACTCACAGAGGAGGAAGAAGCGACATGTTCATTATCTTCTAGAGCTGGGAGGTGAAAAGATAACGTTAAAAGAGATAAACATATTTATTAACAGCCAAAGGTAAATCCTAAGAAAGACAGGAAAACCACTGAAATAAAGCAGGGGATGGGAAGAAAGGGAGGGAGAAAAAGAATATAAGGAAGGTTAATCTGATACCTTTCCTCCCCATTTACTGTCAAGCCCATGTCATATAATAACCTCTCACCTTGCTGCTTGCTGCCCCAGACACACAAGACACTTACCTACCCACTCATTTATTCATTCAACAAACATTTGTTAAATACCTAATATGTGCCAGGGCTGAGAATAGGGCAGTGAGCAAAACAGAAAAGGCTCCTGCCCTCATGGAGCTTACAGACATTTACTAGAGGCAGACACATTATAAACAAATAGCTATGTGATGTTACACCAAGTAGCGGTGAGTACTACAGAGAAAAATAAAGCTGAGTGGTACGCATATACAATGGACTATTACTCAGCCATAAAAAAGAATGAAATAATGCCATTTGCAGCAACACGGATGGACCTAGAGAGTCTCATTCTAAGTGAAGCAAGTCAGACAGAGAGAGACAAATATCATATGATATCACTTCTATGTGGAATCTAAAAAAAAAAAAAAAAGATACAAATGAATTTATTTACAAACCAGAAACAGACTCAACAGACTTCGAAAACAAACCTATGGCTACCAAAGGGGAAATGTGAGAGGGAGGGATCGATTAGGAGGTTGGGATTATACAGATACACACTACTATATATGAAACAGAGGGCTTCCCTGGTGGCGCAGTGGTTGAGAATCTGCCTGCCAATGCAGGGGACACGGGTTCGCGCCCTGGTCTGGGAAGATCCCACATGCCGCGGAGCAGCTGGGCCCATGAGCCACAATTGCTGAGCCTGCGCGTCTGGAGCCTGTGCTCCGCAACGAGAGAGGCCGCGATAGTGAGAGGCCTGCGCACCGCGATGAAGAGTGGCCCCCGCTCGCCACAACTAGAGAAAGCCCTCGCACAGAAACGAAGACCCAACACAGCCAAAAATAAATAAATAAATAATTCTTTAAAAAAAAAAAAACAAAAAACAGAGAACCAACAAGGACCTACTCTATATAGCACAGGGATCTCTACTCAATATTCTATACTAACCTATATGGAAAAGGAATCTGAAAAAGAATGGACATATGTATATGTATAACTGAATCACTCTGCTGTACACCTGAAACTAGCACAACATTGTGAATCAACTATACTCCAATATAAAATAAAAAATTAAATAAAAAAACAATAATTAGGGAGTGTCCTACTCACCTCTGGAGATCTGAGTCCACACATACACACACACACACACACACACACACACACACACACTCTCTCTCTCTCTCTCTCTCTCTCTCTCTCTCTCTCTCTCTCTCTCTCTCTCTCTCTCTCTCTCTACTATGGCAATCTGCTCTCAGCCTGCCCCCCATGCTTCCCACAGCCCCACTCTGAAAAACAGCCTCCTGGTCCCCTCGCCTCTGTCCTCACCTCCTCTGTTCAAGCTCCCTGGGGCAGCTCACGGTCCCACCAGTCTTTTTCTTTTGGCCTTTACCTGCGAGCACTGGAGAAAGCCGGAATCTGGGCAGAAAATCAGAGAAAACCAAGCACCTCTGTCAGTTGGCTCGTTAAGGAAAACCCAGACACCTTTCACCAAGTTGGTTCCAGAGTATTTTATAAGCAAACTAAAAACTAAACCCTGCAGTCTGCTGGAGCTGTTTGAAGGCACGTAATTGGAGATACCAATTAAAAGGAAACAGTTGACTGTTATCGATCTTACGTTCACTCAGCTGGCTACCAGAGAAGAAGGAAGAAGTACAATGCAGACAGTTTTCTTGTCTCTTCTCCAGAGAGACTCTCAACTTGGTGTCTACTCCCTCGGCCCGAACTAGCACCCAGCAGGGCTTCAGGGGGTGTAGGTGAAGGAAACCGGGAGGAAGGAGTAAACAGTTCCAGAGGGGCTGCCAGGTGCCCGGCACTGTGTCAGCTTCTCCATATATGTTCTCCTGCTGAACTTTTACAAACCCCAGGCGTGGGTGTTAACAATAACGCAGGTAAGAAAAACGGAAGTTCAGAAGGTTAACGTATCAAAAAACGCACAAACCTCACAGCTGAGCTCCTGTGATCAAATGCCAGTTTGATCCCACAAGGTTACCCCTACTTCCTTTGGGATTTTATGAAACACGCCACGAGAGGATGATAGCAGAAAACAACACAACATGGGTGGCCACGTGCTCTGCACAAACTCTATGCTGATCAGTAGCGGGCACGGTTACAACCTAGGGACTGAACAGCTCCACCCAGACACTGGTCAGACAGCTTCGGTTCCAGGACATTCCTGCAAACCTCAGCCAGAGCTGCCCCATCAGGCCTCCTTAACCATGCCAGGGCCTGGGCCATGGCAGAAGGATGCTGAAACTGACAGAGGGCAACAGGAGCCCTCAAAGCTCCATGCTGTAGCCGCCGGCCATGAGTTCCCAGACCAAGTTCTGCCCTGGATCCCGTCCGCCTGGGCCTTCTTTCTTTTCCAACTACCTGAGTCAGCCCAGCCACTTCCCCCTAAAGATTCTGAAGGGCCTCAACAGGATTATACCAGAGGATGCTGGAAGTTTTAGGGAAAGACGGGAGGTAAGGGATATTGGGGAAAATGGAGGAAAAGAAGTGAGACCACATTGGGCCTCGAGGAGAAGAAAGAAAATAATTCCAAGGTTCCTTTATATTCTAGGCAGAAGGCAGACAAAAATTGATAATGAATGCCAATTATCTAGACCTGCTGAAAAACACTTTAAAAAAAAAAAGCATCAGCGCTTCATTAAAAACACACTTGCTCTCCGCGCAAGTGAGGAACAAAGATGATGAGAAGTGAAGTGGTATGTTTTTGAAAAGAAAAAAAATAACAAAAAAGGGCTGATGAGAAGTCCTCGAACACAAGATAACCAAATGGAAAGTCAAACAGCTCCATTAAAAAAGGGAACGCAGGGGCCAAATTTTTGTTGAGGGGGAAGGAGGTTTATAGAAACCTTGAGTGTGAGGATGGCAGCTCTGGCCACAGTCACTGCCCACCTGCAATTACTCAGAAACTCAGTGGCTTATTCCGACTACTCAGTGTTTAACTCGTACTACAAGCAGAGGGCTGAATACCATCTGCGGTGGTATCTGAAAAGCTGCAGTTTGCAAACAGTCTGCAGGGGCTTGCAGGGAGCTGGCTGCCAGAGGTAACGTTATCTGTTCCTGAAATTTGCATCACCCCATATAACAAGGGACTGACCTTCCATCTCACCACGGAGGGTAGCAAAAAGTTGTCTGGGGCTGTACTGTCTGGACAGAAAGAGAGAAAAATCCATCTCAGATTCCTCGGGTGAAATTTTGACACATGATTAAAAGAAGGAATGATTCTCGTGTATACTTAGAGGGGAGGTGGTGGCAGTAGGCATGAAATGGGAGATGCCTCGCAGTTTTTTGACCTAATGAAATAGGAAATAAAGTATCCCAAGGTTATGAGACATTTTTCACCTGCTGGGTCTCCGCATTAGTAAACATCCTCTAAAAGGATAAATGTCAAGAGAAAGATGTGACACAGCAGCAAGGGAAGAGAGGAACTCACTGTTGCAGCCAGGTGGCACTGGTTGTGAGTTACAACGGAAGGCCAGGGCACCATGTGCATGTGACAAGCCCCTTGAGGTCAGCACCCAGCGAACCGTCAGCGAATCTCATCTCACCCATGCAGCACGTTTTCATGGACAAAACGCCTCCCCTGCCTCTGCACGTGCCTAAGCAAAAATCCAGACTCCCAAACAAAACTTGACAGAAGGCCTTTGCTGTCTTTTGGTCTCCCTGCCATCAGTTATCTCTTCCTTGGCTCACAAGTGAAATGCAAAGCTATCCACCCAACACATAGTGTCTACATTAGCATAACTCTGCTATCCATTGTCATCATGATGATTTTACTATTCTAGGAGACTCTTGCTCAGGCAAGTAAGTAACTTGATTGTGCTTGAAAGGAACTTTCTGAAGGATCCATCAACTCTTCTATAGCAATCATTCATCAATAGACTGTTTATGCCCTAAAATTCTTTGCAGCCCTTGCCTCAAAGATCTTTGCTTTGCTGTTTCCACAAATCCTAAACAGTAATATCAGGATCCTTGCCCTACCTAATCAAATCCCCCCCCACAGAAAGATCTAGATCTGCCTTAAACCAAACTTCCAACTCTCAGCAAATTCCAACCATGCCTCCCCGTCTTTGACAACACCCAAGTTGTCGAGGTATTATTCTCTCTTACTGCATGAACAATAAACTCAGCTTATCAACAGATCGAGTTGTGTTGGTGATATCTGGAGAGCCAGCATTCAACAAAAGGAATCAAAGGGTTAATACAGCTTTACCAAAAAGCCAAGCCATACTCTTTTCACTCTGACCTTCTAAAGATTTTTTTTCATGAATGCTTTTCTAATGACTCCAATTCTGCAAAATTATTTCAAAACATGTGTATTGTGCTCCGTTAAGGCTCTGAAAGAGGTCTCCTGTCCTCAAACAGCCTGCAGTCTAAGTAGGACACATATTCAGTTAATTATTATAATACAAGTCTTGTGAGAAATCTGTGGGCCTGAACTACAGTCGGAGGAGCTCCATAAACAAGAGAGTGGAAAGCAGGCTTCAGCAAAAATGAGAGTCGAGAATGAAGGCAATAACTGAAGCATTAAGAAAATTAAAATGACACGTGCTGTAACTAGGCCCTACAGAAAATGTCAGCCCCCCTCAGATTTGTTTCCTGTTCCCGAAAAAGCTCTTCACCTCTTAGTACTGTACACACTTACCTTTGCCTCCTAGTAGCTATGAGGCCCTAGAAAGACAGACTTTAAGTTATCTTTATCTTTGTATGGGCAGAACCTACCCTACCCAGGACCTAGGAGGTGCTCGTAAGTATTTAATGGATGACTGAGGATGAGAGACCAGGCTGGAAGTTACTGCCACAGGCTGGCTACTCGGATTCTGCAGATAAACAACCTACAACCAGAGCTGCAAAATTCAGCAGCTCCTTCAACCAGGGGGTGCAATACTGTTTCATGTCTTCACCTTGTCTGCCCAATACCATCATATACCCCTTGGGACCAGGATCAGTTCATCTCTTTTCTTACAAATGGAACATACGTCCAGGCCCAATCACGTTGCTCCCACATCTCGGCGCCATCACACACTGTACTGGAAAAACACCTGCTCCGCCAACACTCCCCCTCCCTGCCTGCCTCCACCTCACCTCCCTCCTTCCCCTCTACTCCACTCTTCCTCCCCTGCCCCTACCCCACCTCTATTGCTGCCTCCACTCTACCCCAACTCCTCCCCTCTTGCGTTTCTGGCCCCTACTCCACTCCTGCCCCCACCACACCTTCCTCCCTGCCTCCCCACTCTTACTTCCCTTTACACCTGGTCCTGCCAGCATCTCCTCCAGGAAGTCCTCCACGACCCAGGCAGAAGCAACAAAGTTCCTTCCTGGGGAAGTTCTGGCACCACAGGGCTGCGAGTTCCACAATACAAGGATTTTTACCCACTTCGCTCTCTCCTGTATCCTGAGTACCTAGCGCAGTACAAGGTGCACCACAGAAGCTCCAGCGATCTGCTGAGTGAGTGAGGGTTTCCGTGGTACCTCGCTGTGACTCTGGTTTAGCACTTTTAGTTCTGAACTGATTTGTGTGTCTATCTGTCTATCCCCTTACGCCGGAAGACAAGAGAAGGTAGAGGCCACTGCTTAGTGGATTTGTGCCTCTGAGGCCCAGCACACGCCCGGCACATGAAGGACGCTCATCAGTGGATGAGTGAATGAGGGTAGGTCAGCCCTGTGCTGGGTAATTAATTGGTACAGATTCCCAATACGTGTATGTACCGCTCTAGAGGTCTAGAGGTCTCTAGACCAACGAAGAGAACTTTGAAAATGTGACTTAACAATCTGCTTTACTGCACTAACTGTTCCTTCCCTATGACTTCGAGACCTGCCCTCATGTCTCTCCCATGAGTCATCGCTCTGCACTCCACCCTTCCTCTAAACAGCCCCCCTCCCCCTCCTGCCTTGCTGTCCCTCCCCAGTACTTTCCTGTGCTGATTCCCGCAGCTGAATGAAGGTCTGCGGTAGCAGGTTAGGCCAGACAATCCCCGTCCCCTTCTGAGGCTCCCCTTGACCACTGACCTTTGCCTCTCATCAGTACCGGGGGGAGGGAGGGGGAGGGACGAGGGGCGGCCTGCCCTTGACCAGTTCAAATGCCAGCAGTGGCTACTTTTTTCTTTTTTTTAAGGTTTTTCTTTTTTTGATGTGGACCATTTTTAGAGTCTTTATTGAATGTGTTACAATATTGCTTCTGTTCTATGTTTTGGTTTTTTGGCCCCAAGGCATGTGGGATCTTAGCTCCCCAACCAGGGATGGAACCCACACCCCCTGCATTGGAAGGTGAAGTCTTAACCACTGGACCGCCAGGGAAGTCGCAGTGGCTACTTTTTAACCTAGAAGTTTCTAGAAGGCAGACCATCAGAGAGCAAACCTCGTTTTCCCATAGGGTGAGTGTTGCACTGGAGAGTTACATTGCAAGGCTGCTCTAGAAGAACAAATCAGTGAAAAGTAAATCACAGGTTTGACCAACAATTTGTCACAGAAGCGAAGACACAATGATAAATCTCTGTATATGGTTTAAAGGCCTCATAAAACAATGAAAGAAAAGACCTAGAAAACAGGCTTAAACGTCCTATACATGTCAATTACATGGGGACTTCATACAGCAAGGTTAAATCTATTATATCATACAATTTGATGTAAAATAAATATAACTCTAATATGGGCATTCCTTAGTTAAACTTTTGATTACCAAATCATTTTCCTTGCTGAGCTGAAATCTGCAGGAGTTTTAAGGAGTGATTTGGATGCCACAGGACTAATAAAAACTCAACGCTCTCTAAGGAGTATAAACCAGTTCCTTCTTTTGCTCTCAAATTTCCATGTAACAAAAAAGGCATTTAAAATCATCCCACTGTATTATGCAGACTCTAAAAATGGAAATTATGGAGACTATGGGAACACAGGAAAAAAATATATGACATAACATTGAAAACGAAAAAGCAGAATATAAATAATATATACATGATGATTGGAATAATGCAATTGTGTGTTGTGTGTGTAAGTTTATATGTCACGTTGAAAACAGTTGTGTCGGGATGATGACTCATGAATGATTTTTAATGACTATTTTATCATGTTAGAAAACTGTAATAGTGACACCCAATATGAAAAGGGGCATGGGCAGGAGGAAATATTTGCAAATAATGTGACCAACAATGGACTAATCTCCAAAATATACAAACAGCTCGTGCGGCTCAATATCAAAAAAACAAACAACCCATTCTTTGATTGATATAAATAGACATTTCTCCAAAGAAGACATACAGACGGCCAAAAGGCACATGAAAAGATGTTCAACATCACTAATTATTAGAGAAATGCAAATCAAAACTACAATGAGGTATCACCTCACACTGGTCAGAATGGCCATCACTGAACAGTCTACAAACAATAAATGCTGGAGAGGGTGTGGAGAAAAGGGAACCCTCCTACACTTCTGGTGGAAACGTAAATTGGTTCAGCCACTATGGAGAACAGGATGGAGGTTCCTTAAAAAACTAAAAATAGACCTACTGTATGATCCTGCAATCCCACTCCTGGGCATATATCCGGAGAAAACCAAAATTTGAAAAGATACATTCACCCCAATGTTCACTGCAGCACTATTTATGTAACAGGGAAGAGCTAAATTGGACTCCATGTTCGATCTGTGTCTTTGACTTTAACCTTTGCTTTTAGTTGCTTTTGTTATTATAATCTTACATAATGGCCTGCCTCAGGGAACCCTGACCCTCTGCCTGAAGGTTAAACTAAAGTGCCTCTGTTCAGCTCACAGGGAGACAATCTGACCCTGCCCACCTGTGGATGGCTGCAAGAAAGAAGAAATTAACACATCCCCTCACGGAGGCTGGCCATTCCAGGCGATATTCTGCAAAACTTATGGCCTTTTACTTTACTTCCTCATCTCCTCCCCCTCTCTGTGCTATAAAAGAAACCGGCATCCAAACTCCAATAAGATGGTTTTTTGGAGACATTAGTCTGCCATCTTCTCTGTCGGCCGGCTTTCTGAATAAAGTCGTATTCCTTGCCTTCAACACCTCGTCTCGGATTCATTGGCCTGTCGTGCGGTGAGCAGAGAGAGCTTGGACTCGGTAAAAATTTATAATCGGCAAGACATGAAAACAACCTAAATGTCCACTGACAGGTGAATGGAGAAAGAAGATGTGGTACATATATACAATGGAATACTACTCAGCCATAAAAAAGAATGCAGTAATGCCATTAGCAGCAACATGGATGAACCTAGAGATTATCATACTAAGTGATAAGCCAGACAGAGAAAAACAAATATCATATATCATTTTTTATGTGGAATCTAAAAAAAAAAAAAAATTACAAATAAACTTTATATACAAAACAGACCCACAGACATAGAAAACAAACTTAGGGTTACCAAAGGGGAAGGCAGGGGTAAAGATAAGTTTGGGGGTAAAGAATTTGGGATTAACATAAACACGCTACCATATATAAAACAGAAAACCAACAAGGACCTACTGTTGGTTATACTATACACAGGGAACTATACTCAGTAATTGGTAATAACCTATAAGGGAAAAGCATCTTAAAAAAAATAGATATATATGTATGTATAACTGAGTCACTTTGCTGCACACATGAAACCACTGTAAATCAACTACACTTCAATTAACAAAAAAAGATTAAATAAAAAAGAAAAGGGGCATGGGGAGTGAAGTTTCTGGAGTCGCCCAGATGGATGGAAGAGCCGTGTGCCTCACCTGGTTCCTGGGAAATGGGATATGTCACCTACTCAAAAGTTTTTTTTTTTTTTCCCTTAATAAGGACTGACTCAACATTTATTCACTGGGTCCTTCCCAATGTTCTCAGTTGATTCTAATCTGGAAGGGCCCCTGCTACTCTGAACTAAACTACAGCAAAGCCAAAAGAAACTGGGGATACTAAGCCATTTCCTCCTCCTTCACAGACCACTGGGCTGATAGCTCTGGCCATTTCATCAATGGTGAGCTTTGAAACAATTAAATCCAGGCCTAACAAGTTTTCCAAAGCAGCTGCAAAACAACCTCCCTCTGAATTCCACAAGTAGGTGTAATCCAGACCCCAGCAAGTGGGGGGGGGGGGGCGGCGGGGGGCAGTTAGAAGCGGTAGTTCGATCACAACCTTAGAGTGGAATCTCATAACCCTATATCCTAGTAACTAACAGAATTCAACTATTTGCTGGTGAGACTACAGAGTAATTGAAAAGTTTGGGTGATTCTGACTTGGCATCGGTATAAGAGTACAAATGAAGGCCCATGTAAATACTTAAAAGTTGCAAATCGCTATCAAATTATTCAATAAAATGTGTTCTATCCTCCTTCCTTACAAATACACCTTCATAATGACAAAACATTAAAATCTGTTTTAACTTATGGTTTTATATGACTGAAAGCTACAAAATATCAAAGATGAACAAATTTGCTGATCATTACACGTGTGCTCTGTGAATACACCAGCAATGATGAATGAGTGATACAATAAAAGCATAAATAATTCATAAATTATTATATATTTGTTTCATAAAATTTATCTATCTTCCCTTCACTTTGGCAAAAGCCCTAATTACCTTGTTAAAAATCAAGTTTTCAAAGTTATGTGCATTCTACTGACAGCAGTGATCAAAATGACTAAAAAATAAAATGTGATTGTAGTCAGTGTATAAAACTGGAATATATTTTCCATCAAAAATTTAAACTACAGTAAATATAAAAATTCAAATTCTCTACTAAAATTAAAAGGCAAAAATGGTAATTATATTGAATACGTACCAACAATTTAAATCAGCGTTATTTAAATAAAGCTGGTTTTAATTTATTTTTTAATCTAAATTCAATCTAATTATTTTAAAAATAAGACTATCCCTAATTATAGCAGTCCATGCCTTTCCAGTTGCCAATGTATAGTCAATTATCGCCTAATGCTATACAGAGTTCAGAGTGACATGAAATGTTTAACATTGAAAAAATGTTCTTCGGTCACCATATGCAACTGTTGGTATTCCATGAGAATCTCTGGAACCACAAACTGGAACAAAGAGAGAAGCAAGAAAATGGGTGCTCAGGACTACTGGGAAACTAGGATTCGTTATAAGAATCTATTGCCATCTCTGCTATCTGAAAGGAAGACTCTGACAAGATAATTAATTTGTTTTTCCTCTTACCTAAGCATTTCTGCCACTCCCATCTTCCCTGCACTCCAAAGCAGTGTGTGGTTCTGCCTTTGGAGTGGTATAACCCAAAAACCTTCACAACAATCATACACGCTCACCTTTTGTTTCAAGGACACAGAGCAGGACATGTAGGGAAACACTTCCCCGGGCCTGAGCAGTGTTAATTACAACCAAGAGAGCGGATGTTTAAAGTTATGGGTCATGAACCGGGTTCCCAGTAGCAGGGCATCTACGTGTTTATTGAGTTTATGTGTGATCTGCAGGGTCTTCTAAAACATAGGCCCAGGGCTGGAGCCCCTCAGGCCCAGACCAGAGGACCACACTGCAGAAACCCCAAGAACCCCCAGCCCCACTGAGGCATGGAGTGAATCTGAGATGGGACCTAAGAATCTCCACTTGTCTCTACAAGTCCCAGCCATACCTCTAAGAACATGACCAATCACCACTCTAGGTGCAATTTTCGTGTTTCAAGATTCATATTTTCTATTTCTTCTACCCATCTATTTTACCTGCTTTCCAACGGAACAATCACATGATCTGTTCCAGCACAGAAGGAAAAAGTAGTTGGGTTGGACTTTGCTTAAAGGCTAATTTGGTCTCCAATGTGGTGACTTTCTGACTTTCAAGGGCAAATATGACTACACAGGCTTTTTGCCTTTACACTGACTTTATTACTTTTTTTTAACAGACATATTTTTTTAATTTATACTTTTGACCTTTTTTTTTAAGCTTTTTATTTTATATTGGAGTAGAGCCAATTAACAATGTTGTGATAGTTTCAGGTGTACAGCAAAGTGATTCAATTATACATATACATGTATCTATTCTTTTTCAAATTCTTTTCCCATTTAGGTTATTAAGGGATATTGAGCAGAGGCCCCTGTGCTATACAGTAGGTCCTTGTAGGTTATCCATTTTAAATAGAGCAGTGCCCTTACACTGACTTTAGAACCTAGTCTCCAAGTCAGAGATATCTCCACCGGGAAGAAGAAACACCCTGAGAGTGGGTGTGACAGGGATTGAGGCAAACTATACTCAAGAAACAAGTGAAATTCCTCAGCTTGAGCTGAGCATATCTTAAGATGTTCCTCTGCTGGGAAGTCTCCCTCCCGGGCCAGTTCTTGGAGAATCTGAGTCTTAAGACACAGAAAATCTCCTTTCAGAGGGTTATTGACAACCCCTTGCTCCCATCAGACCTAGTCTCATGTAAATTTAAATTAGTTTAAGCAAGTTGCTTTCCTAACACCTAGCACAACAGCCAAATTTGAAGAAATGGGAGCTTGAAGCTGATGGAGAAGAGGAAGAAATAGAAGTAATTCAGATTTATTAATTACTCCACTCGTTAGGCCCCTTCCTGGTACCCCTACGTAGCCCTTGCAACGTACAGCAACAATCCCAGTATTTCACGGCATGGGTTTGTTAAGTACAGATGTCTCCCCAACTTGAAGGAGAGTCAAAGTCTTATTCTTCCCAACTGTCTCAGTTGGGAAGGCATTCAATAAATATTTGCTATCTGAAAAAAATGCATGCATGCACAAAAAGACAGACTCTACTGGAAAACGAATCCAGTTTCGAAACCAAGAGTTTATAAACTAACTTTTGGAATGCAACACATTTGTAAACGCTCTGACCTGCCCTGACCACCATACCTCATAGGGATTTGCCTCCTAGTTATTTATTCACTTCTCATTTCCTGTCCCAGAAGCTTCTAGGGAGGACAGAGGTGGAGGGTATCCCCCATCACTTTGGGCCTATAGCAGAGGCTAGCGGGAAACAGGACCACCATACTTATTTTCAGAAAGAATCAAGGGATGAAGTCACTCAGGGCAGGTTTCTTATGAGTTATAGGTCAGCCTGGGCTTTTGATTTAAATAGTCATTTCTGTTTGCTAATGCCTTCACTCGCATAGACGAAAAGCAGAGACCAGAGTGTCCTTCAGGAGGACAGAGGAGGGCAGGCCAGATAGAACATCGTTCTGGAACGTTCCCATTCCCCCGGATTTGCTGAAAGTCTGCCCTCCACAGGCACCTGTGTCTCTCATCTCCATCCTGGTACCAGCTGCAAATGAGCCAGTTTAGTTTTTTTTTCCTTTTTTTAATTTTAATGACAATCCTACCATTAATTATTATTATTATTTTTTTTTGGCTGCCTTGGGTCTTCGTTGCTGCACGTGGGCTTTCTCTAGTTGTGGCGAGAGGGGGCTACTCTTTGCTGTGGTGCACGGGCTTTTCATTGCGGTGGCTTCTCTTGCTGCGGAGCACGGGCTCTAGGCGCGCGGGCTTCAGTAGCTGTGGCACACGGGCTCCGTAGTTGTGGCTCGCGGGCTTCAAAGCGCAGCCTCAGTAGTTGTGGCGCACAGGTTTAGTTGCTCCGCGGCATGTGGGATCTTCCTGGACCACGGATCGAACCCGTATCCCCTGCATTGGCAGGCGGATTCTTAACCACTGCGCCACCAGGGAAGTCCCACATTAATTTTTTTTTTTTTAATCCCAATGACTGGAAACTGTTTCAAAGCAGAATGTGCTCCAAAGTGCTTTAGCTGTGCTCACCATGAATTCCTTCACTCCTCTCGACCCTGACGTCAGTGGTTATTAAGCTCTGTTAACTGGTGGATCTCCCTTCTTGTGTCCATCAAGTCATTAACGCAAGCACCGGGCTGGCATTTACTTGCCCATTCCTGGAACTCAAATTAATGTCAAGGGCGTCTCCAGCTGCTAGTTCCCTTGCCTCCATCAGTCTATCACCCAGCTCACGGCGCCCCTCCCCTAAGAAGCTGCCCAGGCCTCTGGCTTTGCACACCCAGGAAGGGGCAAAAAGAGGTTGGGACCCAGCCATCCAGCTCCAGAGTCCACGTTCTGCCCTCAGCACCCCATGGGCCAGTCTAGCCAAGATTCACAGCTCAGGCTGCTGCGGGGTAGGTGGAAGGGGGTTTGCAGACCTTTCTGTCACAACAGTCCTCACTGCAATTAACCACTGTCAGAAACCTGTCACCTGCTTTTGGCCTGACATTTTATCCAGTGGTGGCAGCAACAAGAAAAAGACTCTGTCCTCAAGAGAAGACTGATGTTTGTGACCTGCGGTCATCACAGCAGGACTTGGAGCTGTTTGTCTAGAAGCGGGGCTGAGCTTCAGGGAGACTCCGGCTGTGCACAATGAGTTCTTTTTTTTTTTTTTTAACATCTTTATTGGAGTATAATTGCTTTACAATGGTGTGTTAGTTTCTGCTTTATAACAAAGTGAATCAGTTATACATATACATATGTTCCCATATCTCTTCCCTCTTGCATCTCCCTCCCTCCCACCCTCCCTATCCCACCCCTCTAGGTGGTCACAAAGCACAGAGCTCATCTCCCTGTGCTATGCGGTTGCTTCCCACTAGCTATCTATTTTATGTTTGGCAGTGTATATATGTCCATGCCACTCTCTCACTTTGTCACAGCTTACTCTTCCCCCTCCCCATATCCTCAAGTCCATTCTCTAGTAGGTCTGTGTCTTTATTCCTGTCTTGCCACTAGGTTCTTCATGACCTTTTTTTTTTTTTTCCCTTAGATTCCATATATATGTGTTAGCGTACGGTATTTGTTTTTCTCTTTCTGACTTACTTCACTCTGTATGACAGACTCTAGGTCCATCCACCTCACTACAAATAACTCCATTTCGTTTCTTTTTATGGCTGAGTAATATTCCATTGTATACATGTGCCACATCTTCTTTATCCATTCATCTGTCGATGGACACTTAGGTTGCTTCCATGTCCTGGCTATTGTAAATAGAGCTGCAATGAACATTTTGGTACATGACTCTTTTTGAATTATGGTTTTCTCAGGGTATATTGCCCAGTAGTGGGATGGCTGGGTCGTATGGTAGTTCTGAAGTCACAAGACGATGGGGTAGGAAGGGCGTAAGCAGGCACCATGCTTGGGGGTGGCCCACAGACCCTAACCGTGCGTCTTGAACTCCACGTCCTTCGTAGACAAATGGGTAAAAACAGCCCAGTGCAGCCCCACGGGAAGTGGGACTCCTGCAGCGAACTGGAGAGAGCGCGTGTTATCTAGCGGTACTCAGATTTTTTAAAAAACAAACATTGGGCAAAGCCAACAAAACTTAGCCTGGCCACCTCCAGTGTCTAGGCTGTGTGTCGTTAAGATCTGCTTGAGGACTTAGGAAAACGGATGAAGGCTCTGTAGTCCCCAGGATTTAGAGAGAAAAAAAAAAAAAACACTTCTCTCTTCAGAGCCAGCCAAGCCTGTAACAGAACAGAACCACTTCAGGAATGAGCTCCCAAACAATCATCTGAAGCGAATGAAAGTGTTTCTCCCAAACTATCCTTTTTCTAGAAGGCATTCCATCAGTATCTTCCTGCAACCTTCTGTTCTCTTTGTAAGTGGTAGTGTTTTGCTATATGGAAAAGGTCAAGGTCCATCTCAAACCTATCCAAAGGCATCTCACTTTCCCGCAGCTAAAGTCCCACCGTTGTCAAGCAGAGCAGCGTCTGAGCCACCTGCACAGGACCAGTCTATGTTTTCAACAGAGCTGTTAAAGTAATCTCTCCTCCTTCAAAAAAGCCATTTGCCAACAGCCTCTTGGCATACTGCCTCGGTGATCTCTGAAAGGTGATTTCTACTCACAATACCATGATTTGGAGCTGCACATTAGCTTGTCATCAAGATACTATTACTTAAAAAAAAAAAAAAGAACAGAAAAGTAGCCACTCACCTTTGGTTTTCTGCTTGATTTTTAAAAGAAATGACGGCCTTGACTACATTCTGATTTTCCAGGCTTAGCAGCTTATTTTGATCAAATTTCACGCTGCAGCTTATTACAAGTGGCCGGGTGGAGCACAAAGAGAAATCACGTTTGCAATTTGGTCTCCTGGGTTACTTATTGTTGCAAAAATGGAACGCTGCATCACGGGGGAATGTTATTACGAATGTTATTATGAACAGCATCATGGGCGGAGCCCAGCATTTGGGCATTTGGCACTAATCACTGATGGGCCACATGGCAAAAGAACGCAGTACAGGGACTTCCCTGGTGGTGCAGTGGTTAGGACTCTGTGCTCCCAATGCAGGGGGCCCGGGTTTGATCCCTGGCCAGAGAGCTAGATCCCACACGCACGCCGCAACTAAGAGTTCGCATGCCACAACTAAGGAGCCTGTCTGCTGCAACTAAGGAGCCCACGTGCCACAACTAAGGAGCCTGCCTACCGCAACTAAGACCCAGCACCACCAAATTAATTAATTAATTAATTAAATATTTAAAAAAATAAAACAAAAATGCAGTACATGCTCAGAGCTACATATTAACGTGCAGTGAGGGGGAAGCAGGGGATTCCTGAGAGCCACGCAGGGTGGAAATGAGCAATTGCACGCATGTTTACCCTCTCTCCAGGGTGTAGGCGCTGAGTGCCCTTAGGAAGTGACAGAAAGCCAAGAAGAATGACCAAAGGGTGATTCACAACTAAGGAAGGCCTTCAACACGAAACAGTGATCACACGCTTTGGGGCCTAAGGCACAGGCTCGCAAACTTTTTCTTTAAAGGGCCAGAGAGTAAATATTTTAGGCTACATAGAGCCTACATAGAGTCACTGTCAACTATTCTTTTCTTTTTTCCTACAATTTTTTAATAATGTAAAAACCATTCTTCCATCACAGGTACCATGAGCTGCACAGAAACAAGCCTGGGCCGTGTGTGGTTTGCTGACCTCTGGCCTAAGCGAATTAAGTGGTGGTCTGCCGGTGACTTCAGGCCAAGAGGGCATGTAAAACTCATGAAAGCAGCTCAGGATCCTCCTGTGTCAGAACTATGACTTGATTATACAGAACCATGGACTCTACACAACTGGTCTACTGAGCCTTGCGTACCTGTGTCTCTACACCTTGAATGCAACCATGACCCTTCCGGCCAGGAACTGACGGTGCCCCTTCGGACTAAACTCAAATGCTCCCTCCTCCAGGAAGTCTGCTCTGACTTCTGGGGCACACCCATCCCTTCCCTGAACCTCCTACGCTCCCTGGTGCACCAGGCTCTCAGTAGACAGTAATACTGCTTATGACAACAGCTATTCACCTCCTCTTATGCCTTATGATTCAACAGACACTTTCACCATCATTATCTCACTCGAGCTTCCACTGCAGCCAGAGAGAAAGGCTCTAAGAGGGCAAGTGTGTTGTCCAAGGTCACATAACCGAGAAGAGGCAAACAGGACCTGAATCAGAGGCTGTCTGGCTCCTTACACCACTCAGCCACCCTGATTCTCCCTTCACCTGTCTGTCTTCTTTCCAGGAGGGCTTGTAATTTCCTTGACATCAAGAACCAGGCTTTACGCTTCTCTGTAGCCCTGCCAGACAGAGCCTGAATACTGCAGGCCCAGCACTGAATGGCTGCTCAGTAAGTACCTGGGTTGGATGTGGAGGGAAGCCCGGGCAGGCAGGCGTTGTACACCGAAGGGCATGATGGTGTGGGGCGGAGGGGAGAGAAAGGCAGCCACGGCCCGCCCTCACCCATGGGCCCAGACACACAACGTTCGCCCCAGGAGGCGACGCTGTGCAAGCAGAGCCAGGGGCCAGGCCACACCTCACACCTTCCGGTCTCCTCCAATACCCTCGTTCCCGCCCATCACACACTCTGCCTGCGTCTCTCTTCCCAAACTCGTCCCCATGAGCACGCAAGGAGGAATATGATGTACCGCAGAGCTTTTCAAACTGCGGGTCAAGACTTATTCGTGATCGTAACATCAATTCAGTGGCTCACAACTGGCATTTTTATTAACGAAATGAAAAGACCAAAACGCATTTCACATTCTGAGGTAAGGATGGGAGAATTCTGTTCAGTGAAACTGTTGTTTGCTGTGTCTACGGGTGTCCATGTCCGTGCATGTGTGTATATTGTTTTGTAACATAAAAGTTCAAAAAACGCAAACGAAGTGGTAATACCACAAACTCTGGAGCCCGTCTGCCTGGAGTCAAATCCACCTCTACCACTTAATTGCTGTGTTACCTTAGGCAGGTTCCTTAAACTCTCTGTATTTCCACTTGCTTATTTATGGAGTCAGTAACTATACCCACCTCACAAGGGTTTGGGGAAGATTCAATGAATAAACATACAAAAGGCTCTTTAGAATACCTGGCACACAGCGAATACTCAAAAAATCAAAAAGTTAGCTAATACGATTGGTACCCACACACTACCGTTACCCCATCTGACTGATGGAAACTGAGGCAGAGAGAGACGGATAGAGCAGAGAGCCCAGAGTTTCCACTTCCTCTCTACCCACAGGGCAGCACTATCCCACATCACTGAAGTTTCTTCCAGCCTGGGGGCTCTTTACTAAGCTGTAGACAATTACAAATATTACCTGCTACCAGCATCTCGTGGCTTGGTGATGACGACTGATGAGACACTGCCTGCAAAGTGCTTAGAGCGCCTTGCAGACAAGTGCAATATAAATCCACAATGTCATTTTAACGTTCTCATTACTATTATTAAAATGGACAAAATGGAGAGAACATGATTTCAGCAATGTAAGTTTAAATGGGTGCCGGGAATATGGATTCTGGGAACAATCGGTTACCGTGGCGCCTGCATCTCCGATCCGCTCGAGCGACATAAGTGATGTCTAAGCCATCAACTCTGTTTATTTCACAATGAGAGTCATCTTTCCCTCACCCCAGGGCAGAGTTTTTTTGTATTTTCGGAAATAAAGCTCAGCTTGATGACACTTTTCCCAAAATTCATTTTGATATATCGATTGCCATATATGCCCTGGCCTTACAGGTGCGCAAAGAAAACATCAATGTGTTCATTTATCAAAAGCTCCTGCCCAGAATGGGCTGCCAGGGCTTGGAGCTGCTCTTTCTCATCCACTAACTTCTCACAGAAAAACAGTCAAAGGCACAAACTACTGGGTGTAAGACAGGCTCCAGAATGTACCGTACAACACGGGGAATAGAGCCAATATTTTATAATGACTGTAAACGGAAAGTAACCTTTAAAGTTGTATTAAAATTTTTTAATTTAAAAAATAAACTTGCTACATTATAACATTATAAAAAAACTAAAAATACATAAATAGTCAAAGCAAACAGTTTCAGAGGACTTCTGAGTCTAAACCTCTCCATCTGGGATGAGTACACAGCTAGGGTATCTGCGAGCAATCTGGGGCTCCTCAAGACTATTAAGAATCACCTCTCGGGCTTCCCTGGTGGCGCAGTGGTTGAGAGTCTGCCTGCCAATGCAGGGGACACGGGTTCAAGCCCTGATCTGGGAAGATCCCACATGCCGCGGAGCAGCTGGGCCCGTGAGCCACAATTACTGAGCCTGCGCGTCTGGAGCCTGTGCTCCGCAACAAGAGAGGCCACGATAGTTAGAGGCCTGCGTACCGCGATGAAGAGTGGTCCCCGCTTGCCACAACTAGAGAAAGCCCTCGCACAGAAACGAAGACCCAACCTAGCCAAAAATAAATTAAAAAAAAAAAAAAGAATCACCTCTCTCGGGCTCCCACTTTTACTCTGTGAAAAGGACCTTAAAGCATTCTTATACTGCATCAGGGAATGATATACGACGGAATGAAATACAAATGTCCATGCATCTCTACAATAAAAAGGTGGAGAATTCACAGACTTTCTACTCCACGGAGTGTTCAAGACTAGAACCCCTGTTTACGTTATTCCTATGGTGACTTTTGAGATAAATCCTCAAGTTCACGCCCTCTGTGTAGGTAAGGAAGGAAGGAAGTTGATTGGCTTTAAGATGATACAAGTCAGTGGCCCAGCAAGGATGAGAACAAAGTTCTCTCTGAGTCCTCAACAAGAATTCTTTCTGGGGCTTCCCTGGTGGCGCAGTGGTTGAGAATCTGACTGCCAATGCAGGGGACACGGGTTCGAGCCCTGGTCTGGGAAGATCCCACATGCCACGGAGCAACTGGGCCCGTGAGCCACAACTACTGAGCCTGCGCGTCTGGAGCCTGTGCTCCGCAACAAGAGAGGCCGCGATAGCGAGAGGCCCGTGCACCGCGATGAAGAGTGGCCCCCGCTTGCCACAACTAGAGAAAGCCCTCGCACAGAAACGAAGACCCAACACAGCCATAAATAAATAAATAAATAAATATAAATAAAATGACTAATACTCTTAAAAAAAAAAAAAAGAATTCTTTCTGTAATATGACAAGGTCACCTTTTTATCAAGGACCTGCTTCATGCCAGGCACTGCATGAAGGCCTCCATGTACTTCCCACTGAAGCTCAAATCATCCTTTGAGGTCAGGGTACGTCCAGTGCAGAGATGATGAACGGACGTTCTAAGCTGCTGAGAAATTCATCCAAGGTCTCACACACACTTGTAAGTGATGGAAGGGGGATTGGAACGTATGCCTTTTGTACATGTCTTTGACGGTCAGGAGACTATGCTCACATACTACATTCCATTTACACTTCCTGGCATCCCTTTGCTATGTGTAGTAGGCTGAAAAATATCCTCCCGAAATATCAGGTCCTAATCCCTAGAATCTGTTGCCTTATAAGGAAAAAGGGTCTTTGCAGATGTGATTAAACTAAGACTTTTGAGATGGAGAGATTATCCTGAATTAACAGCATAGGACCTAAATTCCATCAGATGTATCCATATAAGAGGGAGGCAAAGAAAGATTTGACACAGACAGAGAAGATGATGTGAAGACACATCAAGGAGAGAGACCCGAAGATGCTGATCTTAGAGACTGGAATGATGTGACCACAAGCCAAAGAATACCAGCAGTGACCAGGAACTGCAAGAGTCAAGGGAGGGGTTCTCCTTCAGAGACTTCTGAGGTTGTGCAGCCCTGTGGACACCTTGATATTCGGCCCAGTGAAACTGATTTTGGACTTCTGGCCTCCAGACCCCTGAGAGCATACATTTCTGTTGCTTCAACCCACCAAGTCTATGGTGATTTCCTACAGCAGCCACAGGAAGCAAATACACTACTCTGACCATCATCACATCACTTAAGACACAGTACTTACCTACTTCCGGCCCGCCCACTAGCAGTGAAGCCCACATGTATCCCACCCTCTCCACCTGCCCTCAGTACACACAGCTCCCGTCAGGGTCTGACAGGGAAGGCCCAGTGGCATATGAGACTCTCACCCAGGAATCACCATCAAGAGAAGTGACTATGGGACTTCCCTGGTGGCGCAGTGGTTGAGAATCCGCCTGCCAATGCAGGGGACACGGGCTTGAGCCCTGATCCCGGAAGATCCCACATGCCGCGGAGCAACTAAGCCCGTGCGCCACAACTACTGAGCCTGCGCTCTAGAGCCCACGAGCCACAACTACTGAGCCTGCGTGCCACAACTACTGAAGCCCGTGCGCCTAGAGCCTATGCTCCGCAACAAGAGAAGCCACCGCAATGAGAAGCCCACTCACCGCAACAAAGACCCAACGCAACCCAAATTAAATAAATAAATTTATTTTAAAAAACACACCTGCATCTTTAAAAAAAAAAAAGAGAGAGAGAAGTGACTATGATTAACTGCTTTGCAAAGCAGTCTCCTTGCTCCTCAACTTGCAGGGAGCGGACACAGTAACTACCCCAGTAATAGAATCTAGCTGATCTAAAAAATCAAAGCTTCATCAGTGTCTCAACATCAACCCAAACCAGTTTCTAAACAAAACCCTTCACAAATTGCTGTTTTTTCTTTCTGAAATAACTTTCTTAATTTCCAGAAGGCAACGAATGCATCTCATTTATTCCCTACTTTACATAGTAAATATCCTTGACATCAAAGGTATGGTTTACATCTGAAACGAGGAGGACTGGCTTGAGGCCAATATCATAGGAAGACAACTGGAAAATGCCCAGGGAAGTGGACAATACATCTGACCCTGTGCATGGCTGGAGACCTTTGCCCTCCATGCCAAGGTTCAATCAGAAGCTGATTCTGTGGTGATGAAAGCCACCATGGAATACCTGGGGAATGTCAGTGACCTGGGCAAATGAGTCAGGCTCCCAGGCAGGAGATACGTTCTGTGGACTTGGCATTAACCAGCCTCCCAACAGCCGCATTTCAGAAGGGAGAGGCTTCGCTTCTCGTCCCTCCTCCGCCATCCCTCTAACTGGCTCGCGCGCTAAGATGACTGGACCCCTGGGAAACATCACCAAGGGAAACTCGGCAAGAGGATGAACAGAAAACAGAGAGAGCCACACGGGAGTAGCACAGGGGGATGTCTGCTTGGAGTGAAGAAACTCAGCCATGATGGTACTCGTCGCCAAGCTGGATGAGACCCTTTGGGGGTTGGGGGGGGGGTGGTCAGCTCCTGGCTCTGTCACAGTTTTCCTGGGCACGGCGTCAGATCTCCTGTGGGGATCACGCCTCTCTCTCTGCCTGGAGTCCTGCTGCCACTGCCACCTCAGCCAGCCCAGGAAGAGTCTCAGCCCTGGGAACTTGACTCTGAAAGCAGTGACAACAAAGACGGGAAAACACCTGAAGCTCATGTGTCCCCCTGATAGTGGAGCCCAAGCTGGCTGTCCACAAACTTCATCCCCCTAGATCTCTGAACAGTCTGGTTCTTTAGCTTTTCCTCAGAATCTGTGAGCTGCTCCTTGTATTTCCAGAAAATTCCTTTGTCCTTCTTAAGAAGTCAGGATCAGATTTTGAGGCTCGCAGTCAAAGAACCCTGGCACAGCCACTAAGTTCAAGGTCTCCAAGGCCAGGCTCACACCACCTCTCCAAGTCCCTGTTGCCCCACACTGGAATCACCTGCAGAACTTAAGTAATACTGACGTCCAGTACCCCACCCCTAAAGATTTGGGTATGAACGGAGCAGCGCATTGCTGAATGATCCACAGGTGATCCTGATGTGTAGCAGGGTTGACAACTACCCCTCGTGACTATTCATGGCCAAACCTGTCTATTTACCGTCATCAGAACACACAGCGCCAGCACCATCCCACACCCGCGCTCCTCACGTTACCTCTGCTGCCTGTACCACACACCATGACCACGCTAGTCTTCATGCTCTCCTCCCTGCCACTCCTCAAACACCTTCCATGGCTCCCCACTGTTTCCAACAGGCAGTCCGAATCCTTTAGACGAGCTATCAATTTCCTCCATATTTGACCCAATCTACTTTCCAATCTAGAGTCACTCTTCACTGCTTCCCTCTGGGTCCCGCTACTCCAGTCCAACTGTTCTATTACCTCTTATCTGGACATGCACAGTTCTTAGTGCAAACAACAGAGCCCATTCCAGTTTACACCGGAAGTGAGGCTATTGGTTTTTTCACATAATCCTTGGAAGGGCTAGAGAATTGAGTATGCAACCAAGATTCACATCAGATTATCCTACCAGACTGTGCCAGTGGAGACCCTACTGCCACGAGGTCTGGGATAGGCCCTGCAGAGCCCCCGGCCAACACCTGGCCAAGGACGCTGCCCTTAGTTCTCCTGTCTGTGCTCTCTCTCAGTGCCACCTTGTCACACACTGGCCCTGTCCCCAAGGAGATGCCATATGGCTGCCACTCCTCCCCATCACTCTCTTCCAAATGAGAATCTCATGCCAGGGCACAGCCCACATCACATGCTGCACCCTACCTGCAAGGGGTTCTAGGAAAGCAAGTTTCTGATCACGACTTTGGGGAAGCAGGACTCAGAGAAGGAAAGTCCCGAGGAGGAGTGGCCAAGATGGCAGAGTAAGAATACCTTGAGCTCACCTCCTCCCATGGGCACACCAAAAGTACAACTATTTACAGAGCACCTACTCATGAGAAGGGCCTGAAGATTAGCAGAAAAGATCTTCTACAACTAAAGATATAAAGAAGAAAGCACAATGAGATGGGTAGGAGGGGCAGAGACACGGTACAGTCAAGACCCACACCCCCAGGTAGGCGACCCACAAATGAGAGGATAATTACGACTGCCGAGGTTCTCCCAAGGAGCGAGGGGTCGAAGCCCCGCATCGGGCTGCCTAGCCCAGGGTCCCACACCAGGAAAACAAGCCTCCAGAATGTCTGGCTTTGCAGGCCAGTGGGGTTTACTTTTGGGAGAGCCACAGGCTGTGGGAAACAGAGACTCTACTCTTAAAGGATGCACATAAAATCTCACATATTCTAGGACCCAGGCCAAAAGCAATCATTTGAAAGAAGCCTGGGTTAGACCCACTTGTGGATCTTGGAGGCAACTGGGAATCACTCTAGGTACACACAAATGCTAGCATCAGCCATTCAGGGAAGTCCATCCTCACATGAGGACACTGGTGCTGACAAGCTCCATTCTGGAATCCTCCCTCTAGTTTATTAGTTCTGGGACCCAGCCCAACCCGCCAGCCCGGTCAGCACAGGTCCTGGGATGCCCCAGGCCAACGAACTACTTGGGCGGAGACACAGCTCTGCCCACCAGCAGGCTGGCTGTCATAGTACCCCATTTTCTCCCAGCTGCCTCAGGCCTGACCTCACCCACCAGAGGGTCCAGGACCTGGCACTAGCCCTAGGACACAGCATTACCCACTAGCAAGCAAACACCAGACTGGAGACCCCCAGGGCCCCAGCCTCGCCCACCAGCAGGTGGACACAAGCCTGAGGACCACCATGACCCTGCAAAAGCAGAGCCAAGACCAGGCCCACCCACCAGCAGGCCAGCAGCAACCCAGGACCAATACCCCCCACCATAGCCCTGCCCACCAGCAAGCTAAAACTACCCCGGACTCCCAGCCCCTGCAGCCAGCCATCCCGTCCCGGCTCCACCCACAAGTGGGCCAGCACTAGCTCCAGAATTCCCAGGGGCTCCACAGCCACCTGCCCACCAGGAGGCCAGCAGCCTCCACACAAGGCAAGGCCTGGCAACCAACCAGACCAGGGGCCACCTATCACACCACCCACAGCAGTCAGCCTGAAACAACAGAAGGACCCGTGCAGCCCACATAGTGGGGACCCCTAGAGTATACAGCTCTGGTAACCAGAAGGGACTGCACTGCTGGGCCCCATAGAACGTCTCCTACATAAGACCACTTCTCTAAGATCAGGAAATGTAACCAACCTATCAAATACAGAGAAATAAAGAACAGCGAATTAGGCAAAATGAGGCAACAAGGGAATATTTTCCAAACGAAGGAACAAGATGAAACCCCAGAAGAAGAACTAAGTGCTGTTCTTATATGCAATATACCAGATAAAGAGTTCAAGGTAATGACTGCAAAGATGCTCAAAGAACTCAGGAGAAGAACGGATGAACACAGTGAGACATTTAAAAAGGAGTGTAGAAAAGATAAAGAAGAACCAACAGAGCTGAAGAACAAAATAACTTAGATTAAAAAAAAAACACACTAGAAGGAATCAACGGTGGATTAGATAATACAGAGGAAGGGAATCAATGAACTGTTAGAGTAGCTCAAGTTGAACAGAAAATTTTAAAAAGAACTTTTAAAAATGAGGACAGTTTAAGAGACCTCTAGGACAACATCAAGCTTACTAACATTTGCATTAGAGGGGGTTTCAGAAGGAGAAGAGAGACAGAAAAGGGGGCAGAGAACATATTTGAAAACATACTAGCTAAAAACTTCCCTAACCTGGGAAAAGAAACAACCAAGTCCAGGAAGGACAGAGTCTCCAACAGGATCAACCCAATGAGGACCACACCAAGACACATTGTAATTAAAATGTCAAAAATTAAAGATAAAGAGAGAATATAAAAGCAGCAAGGGAAAAACAACAAGTTATGTACAGAGTAACTCCCAAAAGCCTAACTTTTAAGCAGAAACTTTGCAGGCCAGAAGGGAGTAGCACAATATATTTAAAGTGATGAAAGGGGAAAATCTACAACCAAGAATACTCTAAAACACAGGCTCTCATTCAGATTTGATGGAGATCAAAAGTTTTACAGATAAGCATAAGCTAAAATATTTCAGCACCAGGAAACCAGCTTTACAAGAAATGTTAAAGGGAATTCTCAAGCAGAAAAGAAAAGGCCACAACTAGAAATACAAAAATTATGAAAGGAAAAATCTCATTGGTAAAGGCAAATATAGAGCAAAGGTAGTAAATTAACCATTTATAAAGCTAGTAGGAAGGTTAAAGACAAAAGTAATAAAATCATCTACACCTACAATAAGTAGTTAAGGAATACACAAAATAAAAGTATGTAAAATATGATGTCAAAAAGAGTAAACATGGGGGGGTACAAATACACGGTTGTAAAAATGTGTTCAAACTTAAGAGATCAGCAACTTAAAATAATCACAAAGATAGATAGATAGATTACTATATATAAACCTCATAGTAACCACAAACCAAAAGTCTATAATAGACACACACAAAAAACAAGAAAGTAATCCAAACAAAACACTAAAGATAATCACCAAAGCACAACAGAAGAGAGCAAAAGAAGAACAAAAAAACCCTTCAAAAACAACTCCCCTAAATTAACAAGATGGCAGTAAGTACATACCTATCAGTAAGTACTTTAAATGTAAATGGACAAAATGCTGCAATCAAAAGACATAGAGTGGCTGAATAAATACAAGATTCATATATATGCTGCCTGCAAAAGACTCACTTCGGATCTAAAGACACACACAGATGGAAAATGAGAGATGGAAAAAGGTATTCCATGCAAATGTAAACAAAAAGAGAGCCAGGGTAGCAATACTTATATCAGACAAAATAGACTAAATCAAAGATTGTTGCAAGAGACAAAGAATGATACTACATAATGATCAAGGGATCAATCCAAAAAGAAGATATAAGAATTGTAAATATATATGCACCCAACATAGGAGCACCTCAGTACACAAAGCAAAGGTTAACAGACACAAAGGAAGAAACTGACAGTAATACAATAATAGTAGGAGACTTTCACATGCCACTTACCACAATGGACAGGTCACCCAGACAGAAAATCAGTAAGAAAACCTGGCCTTAAATGACACATTACACCATTAATAGGTATGTATAAAACACTCCATCCAAAAGCAGCAGAATATCCATTCCTTCCAAGTGCACATGGAACATTCTCCAGGATAGATTACATGCTAGTCCACAAACAAGTGTTAGTAAATTTAAGCAGATTGAAATCATATCAAGCATCTTTTCTGACTACAATGAAAAGAATTAAGGACAGTCTCAGAGACCTCTGGGACAACATTAAATGCACCAACATTTGAATTGTAGGGGTCCCAGAAGAAGAAGAGAAAAAAAAAGTGACTGAGAAAATACTTGAAGAGATTATAGTTGAAAACTTCCCTAACATGGAAAAGGAAATAGCCAATCAAGTCCAGGAAGTGCAGAGAATCCTATACAAGATAAACCCGAAGAGAAACACACCGAGACACATATTAATCAAACTATAAAAAATTAAATACAAAGAAAAAATATTAAAAGCAGCAAGGGAAAAGCAACAAATAACATACAAGGGAATCCCCATAAGGTTAACAGCTAATCTTTCAGCAGAAACTCTGCAAGCCAGAAGGGACTGGCAGGACATATTTAAAATGATGAAAGGGAAAAACCTACAATGAAGATTACTCTACCCGGCAAGGATCTCATTCAGATTCGATGGAGAAATCAAAAGTTTTACAGACAAGCAAAAGCTATGAGAATTCAGCACCACCAAACCACCTCTACAACAAATGCTAAAGGAACTTCTCTATGTGGAAAACACAAGAGAAGAAAAGGACCTACAAAAACAAACCCATAACAATTAAGAAAATGGTAATAGGAACATACATATCAAAAATCACCTTGAATGTAAATAGATTAAATGCTCCAACCAAAAGACACAGACTGGCTGAATGGATACAAAAACAAGACCCGTATATATGCTGTCTACAAGAGACCCATTTCAGACCTACGGACACATTCAGACTGAAAGTGAGGGGATGGAAAAAGATATTCCATGCAAATGGAAATCACAAGACAGCTGGAGTAGCACTATTCATATCAGATAAAATAGACTTTAAAATAAAGACATTAACAAGAGATAAGGAAGAACACTACATAATGATCAAGGGATCAATCCAAGAAGAAAACGTAACAATTATAAATATTTATGAACCCAGCACAGGAGCACCTCAATACATAAGGCAAATGCTAACAGCCATAAAAGGAGAAATCGACAGTAACACAATAATAATGGGGGACTTTAACACCCCACATACACCAATAGACAGATCATCCAGACAGAAAATAAATAAGGAAACACAAGCTTTAAATGATACAGCAGGCTAGAGAGACTTAATTGATATTTTTAGGACATTCCACCCAAAAGCGGAAGAATACACTTTCTTCTCAATTGCACGTGAAACATTCTCCAGAACAGATAATATCTTGGGTCACAAATCAAGCCTCGGAAAATTTAAGAAAACTGAAATCGTATCAAGCATCTTTTCTGACCACAACGCTATGAGATTAGAAGTGAATTACATGAAAAAAAACAGTAAAAAACAAAAATACATGAAGACTAAACAGCACGCTGTTAAATAATCAAGAGATCACTGAAGAAATCAAAGAGGAAATCAAAAAACACCTAGAAACAAATTACAACGAAAACAGGACGATCCAAAACCTATGGGATAGAGCAAAAGCAGTTCTAAGAGAAACGTTCATAGCAATTCAAGCTCACCTCAAGAAACAAGAAAAATCTCAAATAAACAATCAAACCTTACACCTAAACCAACTAGAAAAAAGAAGAACAAAGAAAACCCAAAGTTAGGAGAAGGAAAGAAATCATAAAGATCAGAGGAGAAATAAATGAAATAGAAACAAAGAAAACAATAACAAAGATCATAAAATTAAAAGCTGGTTCTTTGAGAAGATAAACAAAATTGATAAACCTTTAGCCAGACTCATCAAGAAAAAAAAGGAGAGGACTCAAATCAATAAAATTAGAAATGAAAAAGGAGAGATTACAACTGACACCGCAGAAATACAAAAGATCATAAGACACTATTACAAGCAACTGTATGCCAATAAAATGGACAACCTGGAAGAAATGGACAAATTTTTGGAAAAGTACAACCTTCCAAGATTGAACCAGAAAGAATTAGAAAATATAAACAGACCAATCACAAGCACTGAAATTGAAACTGTGATTAAAAACCTTCCAACAAACAAAAGCCCAGGACCAGATGGCTTCACAGGTGAATTCTATCAAACATTTAGAGAAGAGCTAACACCCATCCTTCTCAAACTCTTCCAAAAAACTGCAGAGGGAGAAACACTTCCAAATTCATTCTACGAAGCCACCATCACCCTGATACCAGACACAGACAAAGATATCACAAAAAAAGAAAATTACAGACCAATATCACTGATGAACATAGATGCAAAAATCCTCAACAAAATACTAGCAAACAGAATCCAACAATACATTAAAAGGATCATACACCATGATCAAGTGGGATTTATCCCAGGAATGCAAGGATTCTTCAATATACGCAAAATAATTAATGTGATACACCATATTAACAAAAATTGAAGAATCAAAACCATATGATCATCTCAATAGATGCAGAAAAATCTTTTGACCAAATTCAACACCCATTTATGATAAAAAAAAACTCTCCAGAAAGTGGGCATAGAGGGAACCTACTTCAACATAATGAAGGCCATATGTGACAATCCCACAGCAAGCATCATACTCAATGGTGAAAAACTGAAAGCATTTCCTCTATGATCAGGAACAACACAAGGATGTCCACTCTCGCCACTATTATTCAACATAGTTTTGGAAGCCCTAGCCAAGGCCATCAGAGAAGAAAAAGAAATTAAAGGAATACAAATTGGAAAAGAAGAAGTAAAACTGTCACTGTTTGCAGATGACTTGACACTATAAATAGAAAATCCTAAAGATGCCACCAGAAAACTACTAGAACTAATCAATGAATTTGGTAAGTTTGCAGGATACAAAATTAATGCACAGAAATCTCTTGCATTCCTATACACTAATAATGAAAGATCAGAAAGAGAAATTAAGGAAACAATCCCATTTACCATCGCAACAAAAAGAATAAAATACCTAGGAATAAACCTACCTAAGGAGACAAAAGAACTGTACTCAGAAAACTATAAAAGACTGATGAAAGAAATTAAAGATAACATAAACAGATGGAGAGATATACCATGCTCCTGGATTAGAAGAATCAATATTGTGAAAATGACTAAAGTACCCAAAGCAATCTACAGGTTCAATGCAATCCCTATCAAATTACCAATGGCATTTTTCACAGAACTAGCACAAGAAATTTTACAATTTGTATGGAAACACAAAAGACCCCGAATAACCAAAGCAATCTTAAGAAAGAAAAACGGAGCTGGAGGAATCAGGCTCCCCGACTTCAGACTATACTCAAAGCTACAGTAATCAAAACAGTATGGTACTGGTACAAAAACAGAAATATAGATCAATGGAACAGGCTAGAAAGCCCAGAGATAAACCCACACACATATGGTCACCTCATCTTTGATAAAGGAGGCAAGAATATACAATGGAGAAAAGACATCCTCTTCAATAAGTGGTGCTGGGAAAAATGGACAGCTGCATGTAAAAGAATGAAATTAGAATACACTCTAATACCATACACAGAAATAAACTCAAAATGGATTAAAGACCTAAATGTGATACCGGACACCGTAAAACTCTTAGAGGAAAACATAGGCAGAACACTCTATGACATAAATCACAGCAAGATCCTTTTTGACCCACCTCCTAGAGTAAGGGAAATAAAAACAAAAACAAATAGGTGGGACCTAATGAAACTTAAAAGCTTTTGCACAGCAAAGGAAACCATAAACAAGACGAAAAGACAACCCTCAGAATGGGAGAAAATATTTGCAAATGAAGCAACTGACAAAGGATTAATCTCCAAAATATACAAGCAGTTCATGCAGCTCAATATCACAAAAACAAACAACCCAATCCAAAAATGGGCAGAAGACCTAAATAGACATTTCTCCAAAGAAGACATGCAGATGGCCAAGAAATACGTGAAAAGATGCTCAACATCACTAATCTATAGAGAAATGCGAATCAAAACCACAATGAGGTATCACCTCACACCAGTCAGAATGGCCATCATCAAAAAATCTACAAACAATAAATGCTGGAGAGGGTGTGGAGAAAAGGGAACCCTCCTGCACTGTTGGTAGGAATGTAAATTGATACAGCCACTATGGAGAACAGTATGGAGCTTCCTTAAAAAACAAAAAATACAACTACCATATGACCCAGTAATCCCACTACTGGGCATATACCCTGAGAAAACCATAATTCAAAAAGAGTCATGTACCACAATGTTCATTGCAGCACTATTTACTATAGCCAGGACATGGAAGCAACCTAAATGTCCATCAACAGATGAATGGATAAAGAAAATGCGGCACACATATACAATGGAATATTACTCAGCCATAAAAAGGGATGAAATTGAGTTATTTGTAGTGAGGTGGATGGACCTAGAATCTGTCATACAGAGTGAAGTCAGTCAGAAAGAGAAAAACAAATACCGTATGCTAACGCATATATATGGAATTTTAAAAAGCAGTACTGATGAACCTAGTGGCAGGGCAAGAATAAAGACGCAGATGTGGATCATGGACTTGAGGGCACGGCGGGGGAAGGGAAAGCTGGGATGAAGTGAGAGAGTAGCATGGACATATATACACTACCAAATGTAAAATAGTTAGCTAGTGGGAAGCAGTCACATAGCACAGAGAGATCAGCTCGGTGCTTTGTGACCACCTAAAGGGACGGGATAGGGAGGGTGGGAGGGAGGCTCAAGAGGGAGGGTATATGGAGATATATGTATACATGTAGCTGATTCACTTTGTTGTACAGTAGAGACTAACACAACATTGTAAAGCATTTATACCCCAATAAAGATGTGGGAAAAAAAAATGCATGTACCCAAGACTTTTCTTATAAGTTGCTTAAAATAAGCAAAATTAAAAGCTTCCAACTAGTGAAAAAAAAAAAAAAACACCGCAGGGCTTCCCTGGTGGTGCAGTGGTTAAGAATCCACCTGCCAATGCAGGGGACACGGGTTCGAGCCCTGGTCCAGGAAGATCCCACATGCCGCGGATCTTCTAAGCCCGTGCACCACAACTACTGAGCCTGCGTGGCACAACTGCTGAAGCCCACACGCCTAGAGCCCGTGCTCTGCTACAAGAGAAGCCACTGCAATGAGAAGCCCGCGCACCGCAACAAAGAGTAGCCCCCCGCTCGCCGGAACTAGAGAAAAGCCCACGTGCAGCAACAAAAAAACCCAACACAGCCAAAACTAAAAATAAATTAATTAATTAAAAAAAAAAAACCACAAGGAGATATCACCTGACATCTTTCAAAATGGCTATTATCAAAAAGACAACAAATAACATGTGTTGATGAGGATGTGGAGAAAAGTGAACCCTCATGCTCTGTTGGTGGGAATGTAAATTGGTGAAGTTATTATGGAAAATAGTATGAATAGTCCTCAAAAAATTAAAAACAGTACTATCATACCATCCAGCAATTCCACTTCTGAGTATCCAAAGAAAACACAAACACTTGTTCAAAAAGTTATATGCACCCCCATGTTCATTTCAACATTATTTACAATAGCCAAGATATGAAAGCAACCTAAATGCCCATCAATAGATGAATGGATAAAGAAGATATGCATATATATATATATATATATATATATACACACACACACACATATATACGTATGTATATATACACACACACACATATATATATAATGGAATATTACTCAGTCATAAAAAAGAATGAAATCTTGCCATTTATGACAACATGGATAGACCTAGAGGGAAGTATGCTAAGTGAAATAAGTCAGACAGAGAAAGACAAATACCTTATAATTTCACTTCTATGCGGACTCTAAAAAACAAAACAAATGAACAAGTATAACAAAACAGAAACAGAGTCATAGATACAGAAAACCAACAGGTAGTTGCCAGAGAGGGTAGAGAGAAATAAATGAGGGAGATTAACAGGTACAAACTTCCAGATGCAAAATAAATGAGTCACGGGTATGAAATGTACAGTGGGAGGAATATAACCAACTCTTTTGTAATATCTTTGTATAGTGACAGATGGTACCTAGACTCATGGTGATCTTTTTGAAATGTGTAGAAATAGCGAATCACTATGCTGTGTACCAGGAACGAACACAGTGTTGTCAATCCATTATTGTGGCAAAATAAACTCATAGAAAAAGACATCAGATTCGTGGCAGGGGGTAAGGGTAGGGGGAAATTGGATGCAGGTAGTTAAAAGGTACAAACCTCCGTTTATGAGATAAATAACTACTAGGGATGTAATGTACAACATGATAAATATAATGAACACAGCTGTACCTTATATATGAAAGTTGCTAAGAGAATAAATGCTAAGAGTTCTCATCATAAGGACAAAAATTTTTTCTATTTCTTTAAGTTTGAATCTACAGAAGACGATGGATGCTCTCTAAACTTATTTAACATTTCATGATGTATGGAAGTCAAATCATTATGCTGTACACCTTAAACTTACACAATACTGTATGTCAATTGTATCTCAATGAAACTGGAAGAAAAAAAAGAGGGCAAAGTCCCCAAACATAAGAAGGGTACTCAAGGGGACTTCCCAGGCAGTCCAGGGGTTCTGTGGGATCTGTGCTTCTACTGCAGGGGGCGCGGGTTCGAGCTCTTTCCCTGGTCAGGGAACTAAGATCCCACCTGCCTCGCCAGCGTGGCCAAAATAAAAAACAAAAACAACAAAAAAGAAACATGCACCAGACTTGGCATCCTGGTTTCTTCCCTCCTCATCCCTCACCGCCCGTAACAAGGCCCCCAGCTGGACCACATCCTATTCGAAGAGCCCATTTCTTTGCTGAGGGAAAAACATGGACTTCGGAGTTAGACTGTAGCTCAAATCTCCATGGGTGATTACCTCGGGCAATTCTGAAAACCAAGGATAATTCTACTCTCATGATGGTGATGTTATAAGGAATAAAGTATAAAGGCCGGTCCCTTGACTGGCTGGTCCGGTGCTCTGATCAGCCTTAGCAGCAGAATGCTAGAGAAGAGGGAACAGGAAGTGCTCTGAACAAAACACCTATTTTGAAAGAAGGACCAAATGCTTCATTTTCTGGGCATCTCATAAGCCCCCTTGAATTTTAATACAACATGAGTCAGGGGACGTCATCCCCTAAACTTCACTGAGATAGAATTTTCACTACCTTGCAAATGGAGGTTTGGAGCCTGACTTAAGTTTCTTTTTCAAAATAATGTGAAGTTTCTTCTGCCTAAGTGTCATGGAGCAAATTCCCACTTGTCATGACTACAAAGAGTTCCTATTACAACTCTAACTAGTTCTTACTACATATGGTGAGTTCAGTCGTTCCCAATTCATCCTTTTCTATTCTTTTTGAGTTAAAGAATCCCTTCCACATGTCGTAGATAGGTGCTCCTCAAGCTTTTAATCTGCGTAGGAATCACAGAGACCTGCACGCAATGCAGATTCTAATTCAGTAGGTGCGGGGTGTGGCCCAAGACTCTATAGTTTACAATTTCCAGGTGATGTGGATGCTGCTGATCTATGGACCACACGGTGAATATCAAGTTTGTAGAGAACATCTCTGGGGTGGGTGACGTCCAATTAACCACCCTATTAAAAATGCCGGTGCCCAGAACCAGTTTACTTTATAAGCAGCCATTACCCGCCACTCTTCATCAAGGGTATTTTTAGGCTTCCTTCTACAAGGCTCCACCTCTATACTTTGATGCCCCAACTAGAGAAATATTAAGCTCCTCGAAGGGGAGAATGAGCATCTTAATCTCTAAAGTCTAAATGACACCCTACACATTTTAGGATTTCGTAAATACCTGATGAATGAAGCGCTAAAGTGAAACGCGAAGACCTGCTGGAGAATTTAGAGCAGGGTGAAGCCGGTCCGGGAAGGCTTCCTGGAGGAAGGGGCCTTCAAGAGATTCAGTAATGAGAAAAACTCCAGGTCCAAGAAGGAGAACAGGCTACTTCTACACAGGTTTTCTTCACCCTCTGGAAAGCAAACTTCACTTGCCTCCCCTGTTGAGACAAACTTGAAAAACGGTGACAACACAGCAGCTGTCCTCTAAATATACAAAATATGCAGCTGTCCATTCAACATGATATTTCATCCTTCAGAACTGTGGCACATAGAAAGTCGACCCATAAATTTCCCAGAAAGCTTTGTTTCTGCTGAGTAGGTCATGTCTTCCAAAGAATAATATGTAAAGCCAGAGACCAAATGAGTTTGCTTCTACCCCAATACCCTGTGTGTAGTGTTTTATTTCTAAGGTAAGCTGGATTTTTTTCCCCTTCACTAGAGAAGGAAGATGGCTTTTCTCTACAAATTCAATGAACCTTATCCCCCAACTGGGCCTGACTCCCACGTATGCAGGCCTTTGTTTTCCAATATGATGCTGCAGCCTCTTGATCCCCGTCTGTCAGATCCTGGTACCACCACTGCTCTCCAGCTACCCAGCCACCCTTGAGATGTGTAAAAGAGCCTGATAAGACGTCTGGCAGGCTTCTGCCCGCCAGTATGGCTCTTACACACAGTTAAGTGCAAACAGGAAATTTTGTCAAGTTTCTCAGTTGGCAGAAACCCTAACATCAGAAAATGGTAAAGTTTTTTAGCCTGAGACATTTCTCATACACAGACTTGCTTTCAGCACTGGGGTTGGCTCCCACTGTCCACCCCCCTTTTTCCATTTGAAGCTAAATGATGAAGAATGTAAGCTCTGCTCTGGTGAGAAGGCTCTGGAAAGCAGCAAAGCTGCCCATTCACTGATTCACCCAACTTTCGTTCAGCACCTTCCAAGTGCCAGGCTCTGAGGAAAAAGAGCTACCCAAAGCATGATAATTAAAAGATGAATCTACCACAGTCCTCCTCTTTGACAACCAAGGTATCCAGGGGTTCAAACTTCCAGCTGATGGGACGCAAACCTGCAAATTTTGAATTCCCCAAATAAGAGTCTAGAAGTCCAGACAAAATCCCATGGTGCCCTGAATCATGGTAAATTTCCTAATCACTGAGCCTTAGCAGGTGTTCAATAAATGGTGGGTGAATCCAGGAATGGCTGGGCCATGGGTACAGGTCTTAGAAGGTGGGACTTTTCACAGAGACGCTTCTAGAGATTAGGTTTGGAAGATATAACTAAGGCAGGACAAGTGTCTACCTTGGAGCCCCTTATCAGAGTTCAGGGAATGTATCAGTTTTCTACTGCTACATAACAACATCTATTTATTAGCTCACATTTCTGTAGATCGGAACTCCAGACCCGGCATGGCTGAGATCTCTGCTCAGGGTCTCATGGTATCAGCCAGGCTGAATTCTTTTCTGAAGGTTCTGGGGGGAAATCCACCTCTCAGCTCATTCAGATCCCCATTTCTTTCCTGGCGCTCAGCTCCTAGGGACCACCTACATTCCCTGCCAGTGACCCCTCCAGATCTCCAAAGCCAGCAATGGAGAATGCCTCTTACCTCCCACCCCCTCTTGTGATTTGAATCTCTGAGGTCCCCTGTCTCTGACTTCTAGACCCAGATTTAAACGGTCTTGTGACTTGATTAAGCCCACGCAGAAAATCTCCCTATTTTAAGGTCAACTGATTCGGGAACTTAATTACTTCTGCAAAATCCCTTCACTGCAACACCTTGATTAGTGTTTGACTGAGTAAGTAGGAGCAGACGTATGTACACCAGGGCTCCAGAATTCCAGGAGCCATCTCAGATTTCTGCCTACCACAGGGAAGGGGAGGAAAGGCAGGTAGAGGCGAAGCGATTTCCTGAGGATCACAGTTTTGTGTAGTCCCCTTCCTACCCAAGAGCCCACCACTGTCAGGGAATTTCAATCCCAGCACCTGTTAAAGCAGTTCACAGCCACGGCGTCCCCAGCCCAGCAGGGTATTTGAAGAACTATGAGTGTGCACGGTCCCTGATCTCAGGAAGCCCCAAGAATAGCTCGGAGAGGGACTTCCCTGGTGGTCCAGTGGTTGGGAATGCACCTTCCAACGCAGGGGACACGGGTCTGATCCCTGGTCGGGGAACTAGGATCCCACACGCGGTGGGGCAACTAATCCCGCGTGCCACAACGACTGAGCTCACATGCCTCAAATACAGAGCCCACGCGCCACAACTAGAGAGAAGCCTGCGCGCCGCAACGAAGGGCCTGCAACTAAGACCCGACGCAGCCAAAAATAAAATAAGCAAAGCAATTCTTTAAAAAAAAAAAAGAATAGTTGGGAGACAACACCTGGGACCCCATCTGAGAAATGGGGTCTCAGATGGCTCATCGTTCACAGGAAGGTCAGCGTGGGAAGGCTTGGAGGAAGAAGTGGGGACTTGAAATTGTCACTGAAGAGCGAGCAGACCACTGCACAGTGGAGATAAGTTAGAGCGAATACGACCAAGCCAGCTCCTAACCAGAGCCTGTGCAATGTGGAGGCGCTTGGGGCCTCCATGCTGGGGACAGATAAGGAGCTGAAGGGAAGCAGAGTCGCTCTCTGGCCATGGAAGGCTGCAGCGACAGCAAGAGTTGGACAAACCAAGAGCCAGAGGCCTGAACAATGGCAGGAAGAACCAACTGGCATCAGGTGCTCCACCAGGATTGTGTCCCAGGGAAGGGTCATCTCTTTTCCACTCTGGGAACATGACCAGGCCTGTATGTTGACTCCAATTGCAGTTCCACAAATGCTGTCACCCCAGGGGCAGCAGCACAAATTTAACTGTGCTGCTTCTCCCCTTAAAGCCCTTCAATGGCTGCCAAGGAGAAATGTCAAGCCCCTTAGCTATGGTGTTGTCTGAACCAGGTGGCATGGTGGCTGATCTTATCCACCAGGCTGGGCTCATGGTACATTAAAGGGAGAGCTACGGGGACTTCCCTGGCAGTCCAGTGGTTAAGACTCTGTGCTCCCAATGCAGAGGGCACAGGTTCGATCCCTGGTTGGGGAACTAAGATCCTCCATGCCGCCTGGCACAGCTAAAAAAAAAAAAAAAAAAAAAAAAGGGAGAGACTATGGAGTTTAGAAGTCTTTTCTTCACTCTTCCCAAAACCTGGCTTTCAAGACCACTGCCTAGCCAAAGAGGTCAAGAAGTCCAGCTTTCGGACTCAAAACTGAAAACAATACCTTTAGACAAGGCAGTACCTGCTTTTTTGCTTCCCTGGGGTGACAAGCCTTCTGGTTAAGACTTGAGAGAGAGGGCTGCAAGTGAATGCAACTTAAGGGGGAAATAAAAACATATTGGTTGAATATTTTCAAAACACTGCCCCCGCTGCATCCTCTTTCCATCACCCTGAGGACACCCCTGTCAATAAGTGGTGAAAGGGCCTGCTAAGAAATAATTTTTCAAGTTGTCTCATTCCATTATCATCCGGTGAAACAGAGTTTAACAAGCACTGTTAAACACCACCTTAATCACTTTCATTTCAGGGTTACTTCTGGCAGGTACATATAGTGAAAGCTGATATTCAGGGGCTGATTAACACAGACTGTTCCTTGGCTCAGGGGAGATAAAATCTCAAATGTCCTCCAGATGGCTTGACTTTTCAGAGGCCTGGGAAGAATCAGATCCCTTTCAAGAGAGCATCTTTAGGTTTGGACTAACCAGAAAAATTCTGAGGAATGGTAAGTTTCTAGAGGAAAGCACACCCAAGGGAAAACAGAACATCATTCCCCAATCCCAAGCTCAGGCGTGTTCAGGTATTTATTCAGTCAACAAAATTTCATTGAACATCTGCTGTATGCCAGCCCCTATGCTAGGATGAAGGACAGTGGGGAGCAAGATTAAGAATAGCTCCTGTCCTGGGCTTCCCTGGTGGCGCAGTGGTTGAGAATCTGCCTGCCAATGCAGGGGACACGGGTTCGAGCCCTGGTCTGGGAAGATCCCACATGCCGCGGAGCAACTGGGCCCGTGAGCCACAACTGCTGAGCCTGCACGTCTGGAGCCTGTGCTCCACAACAAGAGAGGCCGCGACAGTGAGAGGCCCGCGCACCGCGATGAAGAGTGGCCCCCACTTGCCGCAACTAGAGAAAGCCCTCGCACAGAAACGAAGACCCAACACAGCCATAAATAAATTAATTAATTAATTAATTAAAAAAAAAAAAAAGCAAGGCGGATACTAGAAAAGATGGTGAAAATAAGAAACAATGTTCCTAAAAAGTACTTTAAAAAAAAAAAAGAATAGCTTCTGTCCTCAAGGAATCAGAAGGAAGGCAGACACCAATCAAATGATTTCACCATTAAATGTAAAATTATAACTGTGAGTCTTGTTTCAAGGGAGGTTAAATTAAGTCAGGGAGAATGGGCCATGCCCATCATGACTGAGGTTAAATGAGGTCAGAAGGGCAGGGCTCTAATCTCACTGGACTGGCTTCCTTATTAACAAAAAGAAGAGATAAAGAGATCTCCCTCTCTGTGCTCACAGAGCAAGGGCCATGTGAGGACTCAGTAAGAAAGCTGCTACTTGCAAACCAAAGAAGTCTCACCAGAAACCATCCCTGCCATCTCCCAGATTTCAGATTTCTAGCTTCCAGAACTGTGAGAAAATAAACGTCTGCTGTTTAAGCCCCACTATCTGTGGTATCTTGTCATGGCAGCTCCAGCAGACTCACACAATGGGAGAACTGCACCCGATGCAGTTGGAGGGGCAGCGCACCACGAGGTCCTTATGTTAAGGATTTTGATCCTTGACCTAAGAGCCATGGGAAGCCATTAACAGACTTGAACTTGATGGGCCTGGGAATGGGGGCATCAATGGGATCCCAGCAGCTGCAGCACGAACAGCCTAGGCGAGGGTAGATGCAGACATTCCTCCAGTGATGCCATGTCCAATCAAGGTCCCTCAAAGTAGAAAAGGGGCTCCAGGAGCTCAAGCTCTTTGACAGTCCCTACAAAGGAAGGTGCTATCGGCGAGCAGGACCCAGGTGAGGCTGAACACATCTATTTACAAGAACTGACAGCAGCAGTGGTAACCAGTCTTTTCTTCAGTGCTCAGTTCGCGGCCAAGGAGTAGAGGTGGAGAGTCAGGCGGGTTGTCGCAGGGTTGCAGACCAGCAGGGGAGCTGGACAGAAGGAAAAGGCGGAGAGAGATGACAGTGTGATCCAAGTCGTGGGTCAGAGGACCTTGTCTAGTGGGGCAGGACAGGGCTCCTTGACACCCAATTCAATATGCTTCCTCTGTGCTGTCTCTACACGCAAATGGCTTTTATTCTGAGTGGTTTTAGCATTAATAAGCTGAATGCATTGCTCGATGACGGCTTCTGCTGTCTTATTACACTTTGGCAGCCCCCATGAGGCATGCAACTAAGACAGATGAACAGGCTTGCTAATGAATGGGAACTGGGATTCCAATATTCCCTTCCACGGGAACGATGCATCTCTCCAACAGAGAAATGAAATCTTTGAGGCAGCCTGATTATACAAATAAAGCAGCATTATTATATTTGTCTGCCAGGGTGATCACAGGACACTTGCAATTTATGACAGATATCACAAATAGAAAAATAAACATGAAGCACCGTTTATTATAGCCACATCCACCCCAGTAAAGGGAGGAGGAGAACAGAGGCAGCAAGCCAAATACTCGAGGCAAAACTTTTGTCCTGAAATACCCAAACATTTGAGTCAAAATAATCTCTCACTCTAAAAATGTCAGTAATTTACTTCTGGTGATATTTCCCTGAGAGGCTGAGTTGGCTTAGCCCTTTACACCACAGAAATAGCCTTTACTAAGAAAATTAATGACACAAACATGATAGTAACACCAGAATTTAAACTAGTCAGGAAAACAATTATTTAAAAATTCTTTGGGCACTTCAGAGCATTCTAAGGCATTCATTTTCATGTCATCAGTTGATATACACAAGGGTATAGAGATTGATTTTTCAATTAATTATATTTCTGCATATGGCCTGTATGTGGGGTGCAGAACTTCATGAAGTCAATGAAAGGGAAGCTAGAGAAACACATGAATCAAATGACAAGCCACTGACAAAGGAAGGTCTGGCAGAATTAAACCAGTTAATCCTGAAACAATGGGAAATTGACAAGGATGATGCTAAAACAGGTACTTCAAAGAGGATGAATTAAATAGCAACGAATTAAGAGAAGCTCTTGGGAGAAAGCTTTCTTTATAATCTTGCTGTTCCAGAAAATCAAACACAATGGCTATCACAACTGTTTTCTCGGAAAAATTACAAGTGAAGCACTTGTTTCATTCTGAAAAGAATTATTATAAGAATTCACATATGATTAGAAACTATGTTTGATAAAATATAAGACAAATTTCTTTTCATAATTTTCACTTTTGTTTTTCACAATGACACCCCAATAAAACCTCTTTTCATGGGAAATTTTGGACTCCATTTTAAGAAACTAATTTGAAGTTTGTTTCAGGTACTGATTGCAAAGAGGAGCCACTGTCAACATCTCAGCTTTCTTTCTCTGTCTCTCCCGTGAACACGTGACTTTGACCTCCCATCTGAGGTCTTCAGACCCAGAGGATATGATTCTGATCTCCTCCTTGCTTCTCTCTGGTCCACCTCACAAATATCCAAATATGCATCAACCTTCTTTTTAGAGTAGTTCAGTTCAGCAGCAACTCTCAATCTTTTTTCCATCCAAATACACTTGGGGCTAAGTCCACATTCAAGATATTCTCCAAGATCAACCCAAGTTGATGTGCAATTCCCATCACTCTCTGCGGCTCCTTCCCTTTCCCTCTGACTCAGGAGAGCAAATCAGAATGCCAAAAAAAAGTGTACCTATTACAGAGTCCTAAGCCTCTATGATGTTTCTTTAATTTCATAATTTCACAATTATCTATAAAAAAAATTTTCATAACTATGGTTGAAAGCCCATCACTACCCTACAGGTCCTTAGGAGGTAGGCGTAACCTAGTCCCAATCACTTTACGCTCTTGCAAGTTACAAATTACAACTCTCCATTTAAACTACTCTTGTTCCACTTTGAGTGGGTGACATCTGACAGCAAGCCACATGTGCAACAGACACAAACACGAGTGTCTGTGGACCTGGGTGCCCCACGCATTGAAAATAACTCCAAGTGAGAGTTCAGAAATATAAGATGGAAGGTCTGGGAAGAAAAAAAAAAAAAAAAAAGATGGAAGGTCTGGGAAACCCTCTTGAAAGGAAGACTCATTTTGCATATTCTCAACATCTAAGGTATAAAGAGACAAATGCACCAGTTCCTTGCCTCCAGAAGAGACAGGAATCCAGACCAGGCAACCTCTGTTCTGGCATGGGACAAGTCATATTAGCCGTGACCGTGCAAAAAGAAATAAGTCTAGTACTGATTTCTCACTGAGCTGACAAGAGGCAAGAAGGGACACTCATGTGTCCAGAAATGTGTACTTTCACATTATTATTGTTTTCTCCTGCAAATTGCTTAAGAGCTAGGAGGTGTCCCCGCATCTCTTTCCCTCCCAGAGTTCCCAATTTGTTTTCATTATTCACCAGCCCAGCACAGCTAGAGTGAGGCACAATAGCAAAAGATGCAGAAAGGAAATTTAATATGTTCTACATAGACTTCCTCATCTTGGCTAGATTTATGAATTTCCCTTCTGTTATGCAGAAGTTAGCATTTTTAACAATGAGGGGGGAAATTCCTTAATTGTTTTTTTATTGCCTCCAGAGCTCCAAAGACATTGTGCTGTTGTCATTTACATTTCACATTAAATGCAAAATGTTTGAAATGAGCAAATATTTGTTTTAATTTGATACATCTGTTAACTCAAGTGCTAAAAAGACAGCTAAATCACTATGTTAAATTCAGCGATTTCTAAACAATTTATATATTCATTTGTTCTGGGTTAAAAATGCCCCAAAGCATAAGTTTTATGAAACACAAAGTAAATTGCACTGTATCAATCTGATGGATGCAGGGCATGATTTCTTCCTCTTCACTCCATTAATTTATTTCCTAACTTGAGTTAATTAGTGAGGCTCCTATTTTTAAAAGCTCTTTGAAATTCACTGGGAGTGGGAACAGTTGCAAGAACTGCTTTGGAAACCTACTGCAGAGGAAATGGGCTAAATACAAATGGTAAATTCCCCCAAGACATTATCACACATTGAGCACCTGATTGCCATTCAACAATCTATGCTGGGAACACAGTGGGTGATTAATACATAGTTGTTACAAGAAAGCGGAGAGAACAAGAAGGAAAGAATGAGCGCAGCTGAGAGAGCAGACTCATTCCAGGTGATTACTAACTGGATGAGATCTCCAAGTTCCTATTTGTCTCTACAAAAAAGTCTGTGACATTCTGATTTTATGTCTGAATGGAGACATAACTCCAACATGGAGACTGACTTCAACTTGGAACAATACCCACTAGGAGAAGAGACATCTATTCAGAGAAATTAAAATTTTGTAAATAAAAAGAGATTGGTACAATAGAGAACAAAGATGAATCAATTGGGCTTCCCCGGTGGTGCAGTGGTTGAGAATCTGCCTGCCAATGCAGGGGACACGGGTTCGAGCCCTGGTCTGGGAAGATCCCACATGCCACGGAGCAACTGGGCCCGTGAGCCACAACTACTGAGCCTGCGCGTCTGGAGCCTGTGCTCCACAACAAGAGAGGCCGCGACAGTGAGAGGCCCGCGCACCGCGATTAAGAGTGGCCCCCACTCGCTGCAACTAGAGAAAGCCCTCGCACAGAAACAAAGACCCAACACAGTCAAAAATAAATAAATAAATTAATTAATTAAAAAAAAAAAAGCTTCATCTATCATTAAAAAAAAAAAAGATGAATCAATTATTTTTTTCCTTGGTCAAATGCAGTCTTAATTCCTAAATTAGGGTGGGAGATTTAAAAAAAAAAAAAAGGAAATTCATTCATACTAAAGTATAAATTACTGCTAAAAGTTTAAAATATGCCTAAGGGTATATGGCGGAAAGAAGAACTAGTCTTTCAACAGATGTTCAAGCAAATCCAATGTCCGTTTCTTCCTGGAATATTTTGGGCAGAAGCCAATGGGCAAGAGAGATTGAGTTGGGCTGGGTGCCCTTCCTAAGTCCCTAGACAATGTCACCTGGTACAGCCGCCTTACTCCAATTTCCAGAAAGGCTGCAACACCTTATCAAAGTCCTGCTTTATTTCATTTTCCTTTCCCCATGAGCCTGTGAAAAAGCCACAGGCAGCCACTCATTTCCCTGCCCTTGTAATGGCAAAGAACAAATCTGACTCCATCTTGGATCTGTTTCCTTTACTTTAACCTTTGTATTCTATTGCTTTTGCCACAAGAATGTTGCCTACAGCCTGAAATATACAGGATGGCCCACTCTCCAGGCTCAGACCTTTCAAGATATAACATGTTTCCATTCATATAGAGATAAAAAGTTGCAGAACAGAGAATAACATCTGTCTTGTTGGAGGTTTATAGGAACATCCTGACCTGACCTACATGTACAGCTGCAAGAACAAAGGATTCCGGCACCAAGAAGTGTGCAACAATGAGCCACACCCCCTCCCCCTTAAATATAAAAGAAGTTTGAACTCTTAACTCAGGTAAGATGGTTCTTTGGGACCCTAGTTCACCATCTTCTCGCTCTGCTGGCTTTCTGAATAAAGTCATTATTCCTGGCCCCAACACGTCGTCTCTCAATTTACTGTCCTGCTGTGCGGCCAGCAGTGTGAGCTTGGACTCGGTAACACGCTGAGAACCAAGGTTAGAATCTGGGAGCTGCACCTGAGTGCATTTGAACTAGGTCTTCTCTAAGCCTGAAATTGCTCCTCTATGAAATGGAAATATAAGCCAAGAGCACAGTGCCTGATGCAAAGTCGGCACCCCCACACCGCAAACGCCCTCCTGTCATTCCGCACAGACCCAGAGTCAAGTCAGGTCAGTTGTAGGGACACACCAGAAGCCAGAGGCATGGCTGGGACAATACCCAGTTCTTTCCATTTCTCTTCAAGTGCCTTCCAATTTTCTTTCCTAACTTCTTGCCCTAGAACCTGTTTCTCAGGTTTCCCACACCAAAACAAACAGCACCATGATTTATTCCTTCTCTGATGCCACACTGGAAAGGGAGCTGGGGAAAAGGGGAAACATTGCCCTAACAGCTCCCCCTTGACTCACACACACCCACAAGGATATCTTTTTCTTTTTTCCGCTACAAGACATTTTTAAAAACTCTTTGCTCCAGTACACTTGGTGTGTCTCCACGAAAGCCCACCAGGCCCCTCTTCTGAGGCCTTGGGGGGCTACTGATCATGGACCCCTTCCTTCCTGGCACACAGGAGGATCTGACTTCAAATATCTGCATCACAAGAAAAGTTTGGAAAACAAAGCGAGTTCTCTGCAAGGGAACTGGTATTTGGGATGATCAATCAAGTGTCAGGAAATCTGTGAAGCCAGATTTTCTGAATCAGACAAACAAGCCAGCCGGTCCAGCCATGTTTCTGTGTTAAGAAACAGATCCACCAGGGCAAACATGCCAGCACTACCTTGGGGAGTGTGTGTCTGAGAGCTCCAGTTTCTTAAGACTTGGGTAGGAAATCACTTTGGGGGACTAGAGTCCCAGCCTGTGTGTGTTCCCGACAGCCTCGTTTCTACAAAGGAGGAGAAACATGGGAACACGATCTAATTGCCTGAGAAAGGTTCTCCAGGATAAAGATGGGCTAGATAAGGATGCTGCCTTCCATCTTCACAGAACTGGGTCCTTCTCAAAGGACTTTCACCTGTCCCATATTACCTAACTGGACCCTCACATTTCTCAGTGTTACCTCCATTTTACCCAGGCTATTTTGTGACTTGGCCAGCCATCGCACAGCCGCCACTGCGGAACATACCCAGCCCTTCTGACTGTTGGGCTAGTGCTCTTTTGACCATAACCCAAGTCCCCAAAGCAGAGAGAAGAAACATGCAGAGGCTCAGATCCATGCCTCTTCAGTCTCAACGAACTGAGGTTCACACTCTCAAGGCAAGACTCGAGTTTAGAGGACCGCAGGCGGTGACGGGGTGGGGGTGGGGGTGGGGGGGTGAGGGCGGCTCCCAGGAGGCCCTCCACCCAGGACTCACTCAGGAAGATGATGGTCTGCCTCCGGGCGCTCCTGCTCTCTTCGCTCTCCGACTTCCTGCCCTGCAGCTGCTGCCCCTGGGCGGCCAGCGTGCCCTGCTTACTCCTCGTGAGCGCCCGCATCATACTCCAGCACATGAAGGCCACGGAGAACAGGACCACGAGGTAGATGACGAAGGCACCGAAGATGCTGGACTGGAACACGGTCCAGCGGCTGGACAGGTTGGTACAGATGGACATGTTGGAGCTCTCCGGTTGCTCGTGGTGGCGGGTACGGGAGCGGTTGCACGTGAGACCGCGGTGACTGGGCACGTTCACCAAGGGGTACTCGACTCCCATGGCAAAAAGCAAAGGCAACGCCACCAGGGCGGAGGTGACCCAGACGAAGGCAATCAGCAGCTTCACCTGGCAGGGCCCCGACATGGCCTTGTACCGGAAGGGGTGGCAGATGGCGATGTAGCGCTCGAAGCTGAGCGTCAGCACGTGCAGCAGCGTGGCGTAGCTGCAGGCCTCGAAGAGGAACGTGTGAAGCTTGCAGGGCACGGTGTAGCTGGGCTTGGTCAGGGGATTCCAGATGATGCTGTAGAACTCCACGGGCATGCCGACGAGGAAGACCAGGATGTCGGAGCAAGCCAGGCTCACCATGTGATCCGTCACCTCCTTCTGCAGGTAGCCCTTCTTCTGCAGCACCTGGGTGACCCGAATGGTGACGCTATTCCCCAGGATGCCCACCACGAAGATGGCCAGGTACACCAGGATGAGGGTGATTTTGATCCAGGAGGCCACCTCGAACCCGGGAACGTGGCTGTGATCGATGACATGGGAGCAGTCACTGCCAGGACGGCTGGGCGAAGCCATGAGGAAGACAGCCGGCCAGGCCGCGGCGTCCAAAGACCTTCTGAACTCCCCTTCCTCCTCCCTGCGCGGCCCGAAGTTCTCCGCCGCAACTCACTAGCGTGGGTGCGGGGCTTTTCCGAGCTCACCTGGAAAAGGTAAGAGGCTTTCGGGCGCTTTCACGGAAACTTCCCGGAGCAGCCCAACCTAGCCGAGGCTGGAGGCGGCCGAGGGTGGGGTTTGGGGGGTGTGTGTCTGGGCGAGGCGGGGAGAGCGCGGAGGAAGGAGGTTCCAATCTCGCTGCAGCCAGTCAGCCCGCAGGCCCCAGCGCGCAGGCCCTTCCCTTCTCTGTCCCGGGCGCTCCCTTCCCGGCTGCCTGGCCCTGGCGCGCCAAACCCACCCTCCGGGAGCGCACGCTCCCGAACGGCTGGAGGCGGGGTGGTCAGCGATTAATCATTAACCGCCGCCGCCTGAGCTCCCGGCCGCAGACCCAGCCCAGCGGGGGCGTGCTCGGCTCACACACATGGTCCCGACACCAGATCTTGGCCCCGGAGCACGGGGCGACGGGTGGCCCCATCTCCCCCGCCGCCCACGCGGCCGCCGCCGAGTCAGCGTCGCCGTCCGGTCCCGCGCGCATCCCACCGCGGGGAGGCGCAGCCGGGGGGGAGCTGGAGTGCGCTCCCGGGCTTAGGCGGGGAAAGACCAAGCTGCTCCCTCCTGCCCTGGGGTCCCTTCGAAGGTTTGGGCCACCACGGCCCGCTTGGGGGGCGGGGGACGGTGGACCCGGGCGCCCGCCTCGGTCGCTGGCCAGTAGGCTGGGCCGCCCTGGCGCAGCCAGCAGGCTTTCGCCTCCTTGATGCCCTGCCGTCGGGCCCTGGGGTGTTGGCACTGGACGGTCAGGCTGTGCGCTGGCTAGAGCCGCTGTTCCAGGAAGTCGCCCCCAAGCAGGCTACTAGGTTCCCAGAGAAGCCCTGCATCTCCCCAAAGCCTCCCGGGCGTTCTGCGCAGGGCCTGCCTCACCTTCCTGCCGAAGGACCCGAGGAGCGCGGGCTCCCTCCTTTCAGTTTCACTCCACAGCTCAGGCCCCTCTCCCGGCGGCAGCAGCGGGAAGTCCTTAACTGGGGACATGTATATGGATGAGGGTGGTACCATCCGCCAGGTTGCCCCTGGTGGGAAGCGCGTCCTCCCAGGGAGCTGCGACCAGGACATCAAGGGCAGTAGGAGGGGGTAAACATGGCGATAAGGATCATGATATTTTCCCTCTTCTCAGAAGAGGAAAACCTCTAGTGGGCCCATCTTCATCTTCTAATTCTAAAATCAGAAGGAATTTTGCCGGAGGAGGTAGGGGGCTGTCCTATGCATTGTAGAATATTTAGCATCTTCATGTCCCACGCTGAATAGCGACAGCCAGAATGTGTCCAGACGTTGCCAGTTGTCCTCTGAGGGGGCAAAACTGCCCCAGGTGGAGAACCACTGCCTTGAAGGAAGAAACTGGAACCTCTTCGTCCGTTCATCCTGAGGGTGTAGCACAGACCTGTCCAAAAAAGCATCCTTAAATTATCACAGCCACTGCCCTGTGATGTGATCGTTTTAAAGATGAAAAAACTGAGGTGTCCAGAGAATAGGCGCTTCCTCAAGGCCATAATAAAGTGAGTGAGGGACTTGAAAACCCAGATCCGTCAAACCCTGGGTATACCTACACTCCTAACAGGGAGGGAATTCTGGGAGCACAGAAGGTGCTCCGGAGCTGAGTCCAGAACGATACACGAAGAGAAACAGGGACTGTATTTTCTGAACCCAACCCTGGGCATGTGGTTTGAGGCCCTCGGCGAATGTTTGATTTTGACACTGTCTCCGAGGGAAAAAAAAAAGTTGTATGGCCACTGGATCTTTACAGTTAGCACCCTAGGTGGCTATAGCTATTTTTTCTCTCCCTTCTCTGTTAAATTACAAGCTCTAAGGCCAAGAAATCTCTCTTTTCCCTTTCTGATACTACTCCACAGAGCCCTAAATAGTACGTTTGGCCAACCCCCCTTCCCCCCACCGTTTGTGCTACTTGACCTACTTGCTGGCGGAGAAACTCTTAACTCATTGCCTCATTGGTGAGCTCTTAACTCATTGCCTCATTGGTGAACTGTGCTTAGCTACATGACCTCAATTGCCATATAGGGGCCGCACAAAGCTCACAGGGTAAGCATGGACTCTTGGAGCTTTCGTAACTACAGATTAGAATCCTGAGTGGACTCCTCTGCAAAAGGCCCTGACTGGTTATTTGCTGTACCAGAGTGACTAAGAAGAAGGGCTAGGAAGACCCCACCACCACCACCAGCATACAAACACATCCCTGGCCCTGCCCACTTCTTTCTTCTAAAGAGGAAACAAGCCAGGAACCTCACCCATCTTCCTCAGCCCTGCCACTGATTCTTCCTTTGAAATTCTCCTCGTGGTCATTCTCTGAGCCCCTATTACGTGCCAGGCACTTTCCCATAATTCATTTCTTTCAGTCCTCACAAGGCTGCAAGGTGGACATTATTACCCCATTATACAGATGAAGAAACTGAGGATAAGGAAAATTAAGTGACCTACCATTAAAGGTTGGGGGCAGGCTTCAAACCCAGGTCTGTCTGGCTCCAAAGCCCTCTCCACTCTGGAATGCTATCTCTCTGTGCAGGACAAGACTGTTGTCAGGCTGATAGTGGCATTTTGGGGAGAGAGACTTTTTTTAAGTCACCAGTTCTGATGCTTCTCCTCTCCCCAGCTGCGGCATGCCAGTCATCCTGCAATGTATTTGGTAATTCCAATTTGTTCTGCTCAGACAAGATTTCCATTATTGTCCAATTTCTTTCATCAAATTTTTTTTCTTTCACAAAGTGTGAACAAGGATTACAAATGCATGGCCAAATGGTGAGAATCAAGCTCATTAAAATTCGCTCCTTACAGTAGAGACGGAAAAATGCATTTTGAACAAAGGTCCAGGAGAATTGAATTTCCATTTCGCCTTTGCTTTTCCTAAGACCAATTAAAAAGTGTTTAACGTGCTCTCACTTGTTGATAAGAGACTAGTATAACACCTTGCCTGGCTCTGTGTAATCTAGATTTTTTATTAGCATATTGTATGCGGGGAGGAGGGGAGGAAGAAAAGTAATGAAAAGTGAGAGGAAGGAATACTTGAGGTACTCTTTGATATCAGCTCTACTCAAGGGTCATTTTCGTGTCTACACAAATTTATATTCACATTTTACACATTCCAGGTGACCTTTGGGGTCTTCTAGGCTAGTGGCTTTCACACATTTTTTAAGCACTAATTTTTATAATAAAATCTTACATTGGCACCCAAAGTTTAAAAAAAAACAAAACACATATACATACAAACACACACACTTACATATACATACATATTGTATTTTTGTAAATTTAAATTTATTTTGTATGCTCAAATTCACATTTACTCATTTAAAATCAATAATACCCTAAAAAGTGAATAACACCTTGTTTACAAAGGTTCATGGTAAAATCATAGTGACTATACTCTAAGCTATAAAGAGAACTTCAATAACTTTCAAAACTTATAAACAGTGTAGATAACTTTACTTATAATGCAATATAACTAACAAGTCATAACAGAACCAGAAAAGTGAAACATAAAACTCCACCATCTCAAAAGAAAGCCAAAACCAAATTTGCAAAGTATCTAGAGAATAATGACCACAAAAAGACTGCCTATCGGAACCTGTAGGAAATAGCTAAAGGAGTTCTCAGAGAAAAATTCAGAGCCCTAAATATTTATTCTAATAAACAGGAAAGAATAACAATAAGAGAAGTTATAAAAAGAATAAAATTAAGGAAAACAAGAAGGGATTAATAAAAGATCAAAGGAATTACGAAAGAACTAAATAGAGCTAATAAATAATCTCAAAACTTTTTTTTAAGTAGGACTAGCCATCAAGAATGACTAGAATCGGAATGGGAGCCTGTGACTCCCAACTCCCACAGCACAGATGTGAGCCCCTCAGAGAAGAGAGACTCACGAGGTGATCACCCACACTTGCTGCCTGGAGGAACTTTCCAGACAATGATGCAGGGAGGGACTCGAAGCAGAACATGGTTAATCTTGCTGAGTTGAAGAGGCAGATTGGAGCGCAGGAAGCAGAGGCTACGGGACTTCACAGAGCAGAACACTGAAAGGACGGAGGGGCACAGAAAGAGTGGCAGAAATCCATACAGAGGTTCTCTTGAGTCTTTGGCAGAATCCTGAGTGGACATGTGGAGGTGAGACTCCAGGAGCTGGCAAAGTATGACTACTGAGGGAAGAACAAATGCTGGCACTGTAATCCAGACAATTCCCAAGGTCCCAAAGAGCTGGGAGATGCTGAAGTTCCAACCAGTGAGTGAAGAGACCTCATTGAACCAACCCTGGAAGGGCCAGATCTTAGTAATAGAACTAGCCACAGAGCCAAGGCTACTCTAGACCTGCCTTAACAAAGATATTGACCTGAGCTACCTAAGAGGGTAGTCACTAGCTCATTACACTGGAAATATGGCTAGTCCAAGCTGGGATGTGTTGTAAGTATAAAATATATACAACATTTCAAAGGCTTTTTATGAAAAAAAAGAATGTAAATGTAATTGTTTCTATGTATTGATTTCATGGTGATATAATGGCTATAATGGGTTAAATAAAATATATTATTAAAACTAATTTCACTAATCCAAAAAGATACATGCATACCAATGTTCATAGCAGCATTATTTACAATTGACAAGTTATGGAAGCAACCTAAGTGTCCATCAGCAGATGAAGGGATAAAGAAGATGTGGTCCATATATATAATGGGATACTACTCAGCCATAAAAAAGAATGAAATTTTGCCATTTGCAGCAATATGGGTGGACTTGGAGGGCATCATCCTAAGTGAAATAAGTCAGAAAAAGACAAGTACTATATGATATCGCTTGTATGTGGAATCTAAAAAGAAAAAACAAACTAGTGAATATAACAAAAAAGAAACAGACTCACAGATACAGAGAACAAACTAGTGGTTACCAGTGCAGAGAAGGAAGTGTGCATGGGCAATATAGGGGTAGGGGATTAAGAGGTACAAACTATTAGGTATAAAATAAGCTACAAGGATATATTGTACAACATGGAGAATATAGCCAATATTTTATAATAACTGTAAGTGGAGTATAACCTTTTAAAATTGTGAATCACTATATTGTACACCTGTAATTTATATAATATTATACATCAACTATACTTCAATTAAAAAATAAATCTCAGGGTTTTTTTTTGCTTTTTTTGATGTGGCTTGCATTTGTGGCTCACATGATATTCCTATGGAACAGTGATACTATAAACAGATAATGAAACAAAAGAGAAAGTCCAAGAAAAAACCCAAATACTTATAGGAATTTCATTTATGATCATGGTAACATTTCATGTCAGTAGGGATAGACTGTTCAGTAATTGATATTGGGACAACAGGTTAGCCATCTTTTAAAAGTATATATATTTTTAAAAATCTTTATTATAGTATAAATTACAGGTGGATCAAAGATTTAAATCTTTGGATTTTAATGATTAAGAAAATCATTAAAGGATAGAATAAAACACCAGAGAATTTTAAAATTTAAATTAAATTTTTAATCTTATGACATAAGTGCTAGAAGCTATGAAGAAAAAAGTTGATAAACTTTATCTAATAAAAAATAAAGCTCCAGGGCTTCCCTGGTGGCGCAGTGGTTGGGAGTCCGCCTGCCAATGCAGGAAACACGGGTTCGAGCCCTGGTCTGGGAAGGATCCCACATGCCGCAGAGCAACTAGGCCCGTGAGCCACAACTACTGAGCCTGCGCGTCTGGAGCCTGTGCTCCGCAACAAGAGAGGCCGCGACAGTGAGAGGCCCGCGCACCGCGATGAGGAGTGGCCCCTGCTTGCCACAACTAGAGAAAGCCCTCGCACAGAAACGAAGACCCACCACAGCCAAAAATAAATAAATAAATAAAGGAGTTCTTTAAAAAAAATAAAAAATAAAAAAAAATAAAGCTCCAAAGGGAAGAAACACTGTAGCCAAAGTCAAATGACAAATAACAAACCTACGGAAAATATATGCAGTTGATATCACACAGTAATGAGTAATTTCCACAATGAACCCCAAGTGGATAAAAATGTGCATTTATTCCCAAAGCTGATCTAGAGACCTCAATTAAAATTTCAACAGATTTTTCTTTAAAAACTAGATAAGTTGATTATAAAATTTAAAATGTTCAGAGCCAAGAATGAGAAGATACTCTGAGGAGGTGACAGGACTTGGCTGTACCAGATACGAAGACTTATTATAAAGCCACAGTTTATAAGGCAGTATGGCTTTGACATTGGGATAAAGAAAAGAATGATACAGAAGAGATAGTATAGAAATAAATCCACATGTGTATGGACAGGGTTTTTGACAGAGATGGCACTGTGGGGCAGTGTGGAAGAGATGGTCTTTTCCATTGGTGCAGTAGATGACTGTCCTGATTTATAGCATTTGCCAACATCCATGTTATAAATACTCCCACCATGGCTGATTTCAAGCTACCCACACTTAAACAGTCTGCTCACAAAACTTCCAAAATTTTAACAATCAACTCTGATGAGTTCCAGGACATCACTCTTCTCAGTAAATGCTACTTGGGACAATCAAGTATCCATTTGGATAACATTCATTAAGCAAGAAGACAAACAACCCAATTTAAAAATGAACCAAAGAAAAATCCAGATGGACAATACACAAGGAACTTCTTCAGTAGTTGGGGAAATGCAAACTAAAAACACAAACACAATTACACACCTACTAGATTGCCTAACATTGAAAGACAACCAATACCATCTGTCCCTGAAGATGTGGAGTAATGGTGACTCTTGTAAATTACAGATGAGAGAATAAGTTGGTATAACCACTTTGGAAAAGAGTTTGGCAGAATCTATTAAAGTTAGGGACTTCCCTGGTGGCGCAGTGGTTAGGAATCTGCCTGCCAATGCAGGCGACACAGGTCTGAGCCCTGGTCCAGGAAGATCTCACATGCTGCAGGGCAACTGAGCCCGTGCGCCACAACTACTGAACCTGTGCTCTAGAGCCCACAAGCCACAACTACTGAGCCCACGTGCCACAACTACTGAAGCCCGACCACCTAGATCCCATGCTCCACAACAAGAGAAGCCACCACAATGAGAAGCCCGTGCACCTCAATGAAGAGTAGCCCCCGCTCGCCACAACTAGAGAAAGCCTACGCACAGCAACAAAGACCCAAACGCAGCCAAAAATAAATAAATAAATTTATTTTTTTAAGAAAGAATCTAAAGTTAGATATAACATATCTTGTGACCCAGAAATTCCCTTCCTAGGTATATACCTTACAGCTCATGTCAACACAATACATAAACAAGAATGTGTATAGCAACATTGTCTATAATTACCCCACACCCAGTTTCCACCTATAGGACAAATAGATAACAAAACACAGCATATTCATATAAAGAGCTACTATATAACCATGAAAACAGATATACCACTGCTACAAAAACAATGTGGCCAGATCTTACAAACATAATGATAAATGAAAGAAACAAGACTCAAAAGAATACATGAGTCAATTTATATAACATTTAAATACAGACAAAACAATAATATTTGGGAGATATATATATATATATACACATATATATATATATATATATGTGTATATATATATATATATATATATATATATATATATATATATATATATACAGGCATAGCCTTGGAGATATTGTGGGTTCTGTTCCAGACTACTGTAATAAAGCGAATAGCACAATAAAGTGAGTCACACGAATTTTTTGGTTTCCCAGTACATATAAAAGTTATGTTTACACTATACTGTGTTCTATTAAGTGTGCAATAGCATTATGTCTAAAAAACAATGTACATACCTTAATTCAAAAATACTTTATTGCTGGGCTTCCCTGGTGGCGCAGTGGTTGAGAATCTGCCTGCCAATGCAGGGGACACGGGTTCGAGCCCTGGTCTGGGAAGATCCCACATGCCGCAGAGCAACTAGGCCCGTGAGCCACAACTACTGAGCCTGCGCATCTGGAGCCTGTGCTCCGCAACAAGAGAGGCCACGATAGTGAGAGGCCCGCGCACCGCGATGAAGAGTGGCCCCCCCTTGCCACAACTAGAGAAAGCCCTCGCACAGAAACGAAGACCCAACACAGCCATAAATAAATTAATTAATTAATTTAAAAAAAATTTTTTAAAAAAACACAAAAACAATATATAAAAAAAAAACTTTATTGCTAAAAAATGCTAACTATCATCTGAGCTTCAGCAAGTCCTAATCTTTTTGCCACAGTAAATTAAAGATCAGTGATCACAGATCACCATAACAAATATAATAATGAAAAAGCTTGAAATATAGTGAGAATTACCAAAATGTGACACAGAGACACAAAGTGAACAAATGCTGTTGGGAAAAATGGTGCTGAGAGACTTGGTCAATGCACGGCTGCCACAAACCTTCAACTTGTAAAAAAAAGCACAATATCTGTGAAGCACAATAAAGTGAAGAGTAATAAAATGAGATATATATACATGAAATATGGGGATATATATAATAAAATTGTTCATTTATTTATTAAGAAAGGATGGAGGTCACCTCCTGTGGGCGGGTAAGGATGTGACCTGGAAAGGACCCATGGAATGGAGGTGGGGTCTTCTAGGTGCTGACGACACTCTATTTCTTTACCTGGGTAGTTGTTACATGACAGTAATTATATGATGCTTTGCTTTATGATTTTTAATATTCAGTTATTTATGGCTTATGGACTTTGTGCATTTATATATCATAATATTGTAAAACAAAATTTTTTAAAGAGGGAGAACACCCACACAGCCAGTTGGATTAGCTGAGTCAGTCCTGCTTTTCACCCCGTGGGATGACATGCTGCAGCCAGATCCCTCTCACAGTGACAGCAGTAGTAACGGCTCCCAGAATTAAACACCTATTGTGCCCAGACACCAGGCTTGTTCAATGTTCAAAATAGCCCTGCAAGTTGAGAGTCATTATTCCTATGTACATATCTGTAAATCACCCATCAAATGCCTCCTCTCCAGTCTACCCAGGACTTGGTCCGTGACCAGGAGACTGTAGCCTGATGGTCCACATTCCTTGCAGTGCTATCTAGATGAGTGTAGGATCAATGACAGGTTGGACCCCGAGGAACCATTAACATTAACCTGGAGACTTCCTCCCTTTTTCCTTGGCCCCTGGAATGCCATCTGGCAAACAGCCTGTGGATCCAGCTCCCTGGTCCACAAGAACAAGGCTAGGGGAGGCCCCGTGGAAAATGGCATGCTTTGTGAAGGCTCAGTGCGTGGATGGTCCTTCCTGGGGATCTGATGGAAGGCCAGTTCAGGATTAACATTCTATTCATCCACTGACTCTACTGAGAATGCTATAGCGTGATGATTAAGACAGTAAACTCGGAACTCAGACCCCATGGATGTGCACCTGTGCCCTCCACTCAGCTTCCTTGCACCTTGGTTTCCTCATCTGTAAAATGCAGGTGACAATAGTGCTTATCTCCTGGGTTTGTTGTGAGCATTATTCATGAATTTGCATAAATGGTGTCTGGCATACAATATGTACCCATATATGTATTAGCTCTTGTGAAAGAGACAGTGTGGTGTAGTGGGTACCAGCACAGACTCTGCAGCCAAACTGCCTGGGTTTGAATCTACTGCTCCCCAGCTGTATAACCTTGGGCACCGTTCTTCTCTCTCTGGGCCCCAGGTTCCTCATCTGTCAGCCTGAGGATAAATAACAGTACCCACCTTAAAGGGTTGTTTGCAGGACCAAATCACATAATATAAGTAGAGCACTTAGAACAATGCCAGGCAGAGGGGAAGTACTAGCCTGGGGTTCACTGGCATTAACGTCATGTCCACTGTCCATTAGCGGCTGCTGCACATACTGTTGGAGCTGGGGCTCTGCAAGGTCCTGAAGCACATTCTAAACACTCCGGGTACCGTTATGGTGTGAGCTAGGATTGAGTGCTAAGAACATCTCGCTGAATTCCACTCAAATTAAATCAACAGATACAGGCTCAGCACAGCCTTTCTGGATAGCACCGTAGGGAATATAAAGCAGTAAGACAGTCACATCTCTGAAAGAAGTCAAGCCAAGAGTACGTAAACTGTGAGACATCGTAAGACAGCAATTGCCAAGTTCATGGCGGCAGCAATAAGTGCTACAGATACATAAAAGTGGCATCTGTCTTCACAGGTGAGATAAGATTCCTAGTCTCTGAAAATTGGGGATGCATGTATGACACAAAGGGAATCTTTATACTAACCAGACATTTCATCCAGCAGAACTCACTATCTTCAAACAGACCATACAACACAGAGAATTACTGAACAACAGAGATTCCACACTCTCTAACTTTACCTTCACTAAATATGAGCTTTGAGTGGCTTACAGAGCTGTGGCAATCAAGTGGCTGCGGGCCAGCACAGAGACATATTTTGTGGCCTTGCGATGCTTTTTCTAAGGGCACGATGAAATGGCCACTCTCAGAGGATGGCAAGTGTGACCGCAGTCTCATTAGCCACCTTGTGTGCTGGTGGGTTCATCGGCCTATTTGACAGGCTTCAGAACAAGCAGCACCCCTGCCCTGCTCCCTGTTTAAGTGTAGGCTGCCTTGTGAAAACCCTTTGGTGCATTTAAAAAAAAAAAACAAACAAGCAAACAAACAAACAGAAAACACACCAACTTCCTGAACTAAAGTCGGCTTCTTATTTTTTAAAACTACAGACAAAAAAAAAAAAAAAACTACAGACAAACCCTGTCCTACCAATGACTGTACTTAGTGCTGGCCACCCAGAGGTCAGACCCTCCTTGCCTTTGCTTTTAGAGTTGGCAGCATATAAGCAATCTGCTAGTTGGGTTCAAAAGTACAGAAAGGAAAAAAAAAAAAAAGCTGTAGAAGGCAGGGCCAGCTTAAGATAGCTGCTTCAAGCATTTAAGCTGGACTAACATGTCAGCTGGGAGATGTTTACCTTCCTCCCTCAGCTTACATTATGGGTGAAATGTGCATTTGTGGATCCAGCCGGCACTGTTAGTCTATGAGATAATATTTGTTCTCGGTTCCAAACTTTTGACCACACGCATTTCAAGTTGGGAACAAAAGAAGAAGGACTCTGTATTGTTAATAATGTCTTCCCCTGTTCTTACAACCATCTTTTCTCCATTAGGGGAATTTCTGTGGTTTGACAAATATGAGGAAGAACAAAGTCGCTCATGATTCCTTCCGATGACTGTGTTACAGCAATAAACACGTTTCCCATTGTTGCAAAGAGAGAAGTCAGAAAAGAATGGAGGACAGGGATGGATGGCATTCTTCCAGAACTCAAGCAGCAGGTCCTCCCCATCTCTTCCTCGGAGAGAACAATCAAAGCCAATCGTGTCCTCATCTCTCGCCCTTCCAACAGGCTGGATGGATACCCTTCAGAGAGAGACCAAGGAAACAGCTAGTGGCTTGGGGTCCATAACTATGAGGATTGTGCTCGGCCAGGATCCAGGACTCTTTGGCAGATGGAATTAGCATGAGGTGTTACATGTTCTGCAAGAATTGACGTTGTAGGTCTGGCCTCTTCTTTGAGCTGTCGGGCAGTAAGCCCAGAGACAATCTAGATGTGCTCTGGCAACTTTGATACTCAGTGTTGTCACCAGGATGTCCCTCATGGGCCCCCTCCTCATCACCAGCTCAAGTGTGCTAGAACAGGCGGGTGCATGCCAGCTGGGGGACAGGCAAGAAGCGTGTCTGGTCTGGCCTGATTTACCATCATTGCTCACTTGAGCAGACAGGCACTTGGGTTTCATGGACTGAGAAGCCATCAGATGCAAAGCCCTGATAATTTAGGAAGATCTTTTTAGAAGGATACGTAAGACACAATTACAGCTGCCTGTCAGTCTCACAGGCTTGCTGTGGGTGATCAATCTACACATGGGAAACCCTGGAGGATAATCAGGGTCCAGTATGTGAATTGCTCCCAGAGGGAGAAAGAACAAGTCTTAATGACATTTAAGACCTACCCTCATCTAACTTTCCAATCTTACATTAACCCTGTGTAGCAGATTTTATTTTCCAAAGGTGGCAGATAGATAGATAGATAGATGGATAGAGAGATAGATCCCATCCCACACACTCTTATTACAATGTGACTGACACTCTTCCCACTGAGAGATGGGTCCAGGTTCCTTCTCCTTGAATCTGAGTGTGGGCTGTGATTGTTTTGACCAACAATGTGTGGTATAGCTATGCTATGTGACTTCCACGGCTAGGTCACCAAAAGCTTACAGCTTCCTCTTGGTTCATTCTCTTTAGGATATACATCTTGGGAGCCCTGAGCTAGCATGAAGAAGTATAGTGTCATATTGGAGAAACCTTGCAGAGAGACCTCAAAGAATTAGAAACATTCCAAGGAGCCCCACACATTTCCATCCCCAGCTGTTTGAGTGGTCCCAGCCCAGCCACCAGAGAGATGAGTGATCCTTCAAAATGATTACAGCCCCCATCCTTCAAGCCACCCCAGCTGATGCCAAGTGCATCAGAGATGAACTGACCTTACTGAGACTTATTTGAATTCTAGATTTTTGGACACTTTATTTTTTAATTAATTTTTATTGGAGTAGAGTTGATTTACAATGATATGTTAGTTTCTGCTATACAGCAAAGTGAATCAGTTATACATATACATATATCTACTCTTTTTTTGGGTTCTGTTCCCATAAAGGTCATTACAGAGTACTGAGCAGAGTTCCCTGTGCTACACAGTAGGTTCTTATTAGTTATCTATTTTATATATAGTAGTAGGTAGATGTCAACCCCAATCTCACAATTTATCCCTCCCCACCCCAGATTTTTGATCGAAATAAAAATATTGATGTTTTAAGCATTAAGTTTTGGGGTGGTTTGTTATGTAGCCATAGTAACTGTAAAACCCCGCAACCCAACACTGTACTCCAGCGAGAATGGACTGCCCACTGAAAAACCTCCTGTGCATTCATCCCTTCCTCCTGTGTCCTGCCCACACCACGAATGTTGCCCCTGCCTGAAATGCCTGTACCTCTCCACTTGTTTTCCATTCATTCGTTCATATATTCATTCATTCAATAAACACTTGTGAAATGCATATTGTAGGAATATTACAATAAATAAGACACACTTTCTGCCCTCAGGAAGCTCATAATCTAGTCCCAGAGAGAGACAGGTAGAAATTGCTCAACTGATGTGGAAGTAGAGTGATGGAGATAACACCCTTTAAGGCTCATTCAAATCCTACCTCCCCCAGATCATCTTCTCTGGATGTCCCAAATCATACTCCTTTCTGCCTATATTGAGATGCTCAGTGATGTGCTAGAGTGACTTCATACCAGCACATAAGAACCGACTGTATACATCTCTTCCCAAATTTGTTTTCAGTGGCTTCACATAAGTGGCTTGAAATTGATCATGGTGGGAGTATTTACACCAGAGAAATTGGCAAAAGCTACAAATAAGGACTCTCCTCTCCCTTTTCTTCACAGAGAGCTGGTTTTTCAACATTGACCGGCATACCACTGGACTCAGTTGGTACCTGTCAGGGGTTAACTTTTGGGGTGGATGAGCTTACATCAAAAAGCAGATCCTCTGGGAATAGATCTCAATCAGAAAACAATTGGAAGTGTTGGTAGAAAGATGATAAGGACTTCCTAAGATATGTAGGGAGTTGGCTCTACCACAGACAGCTTGCTGGCTGCTGGATTTTTTTCTTTTTTCTTAAAAAAAATAAGGGTGTTGCACAACTTTCATAAGCCTGTCAAGATGGCTATTAGATAAGCTCAAGCAACTCTAGGGACTTCAGTAGTCAAGCACTGGGGAGAAACCTATTTGCTGTCTCCAGGCCTTTGATCACTAAGGTAATAGACAAGAGAATCACCCGTGCAATTCCTACCTGCTCAGCTCTCACACCTGCCAATGGGAAACAGCCACTTCCCCAGTGCACCTACACCATGGACATGAGGTTTTATCTTGCAGAAGTTTCATTAGGTAGCAAATGACAATGTTTTCTGGTTGTTTATGGGTGGAATTGTGCCCCCTCCCCAAAAAGTATGTTGAAGTCCTAACCCCTCGTACCTGTGAATGTGACCTTGTTTGAACATAGGGCCTTTGCAGGTATAATCAAGTTACACTGAAATCATTAGGATGGGCACTACATGAAAAGATGCTCAACATCACTAATTATTAGAGAAATGCAAATCAAAACTACAGTGAGGTATCACCTCACACTGGTCAGAATGGCCAGCATCAAAAAATCTACAAACAATAAATGCTGGAAAGGGTGTGGAGAAAAGGGAGAACCCTCTTGCACTGTTGGTGGGAATGTAAATTGATACAGCCACTATGGAGAACAGTATGGAGGTTCCTTAAAAAACTAAAAATAAAACTACCATATGACCCAGCAATCCCACTACTGGGCATATACCCTGAGAAAACCATAATTCAAAAAGAGTCATGTACCACAATGTTCATTGCAGCACTATTTACAATAGCCAGGACTTGGAAGCAACCTAAGTGTCCATCAACAGATGAATGGATAAAGAAGATGTGGCACATGTATACAATGGAATATTACTCAGCCATAAAAGGAAATGAAACTGAGTTATTTATAGTGAGGTGGATGGACCTAGAGTCTGTCATACAGAGTGAAGTAAGTCAGAAAGAGAAAAACAAATGCTGTATGCTAACACATATATATGGAATCTAAAAAAAAAAAATGGTTCTGAAGAACCTAGGGGCAGGACAGGAATAAAGATGCAAATGTAAGAATGGACTTGAGGACACGGGGAGGGGGAAGGGTAATCTGGGACGAAGTGAGAGAGTAGCATGGACATATATATACTACCAAATGTAAAATGGATAGCTAGTGGGAAGCAGCTGCATAGCACAGCGAGATCAGCTTGGTGCTTTGTGACCACCTAGAGGGGTGGGATAGGGAGGGTGGGAGGGACATGCAAGAGGGAGGGGATATGGGGATATATGTATATGTATAGCTGACTCACTTTGTTATACAGCAGAAACTAACACATTGTAAAGCAATTATACTCCAATAAAGATGCTAAAAATAAATAAATAAATAATGCAGATTTCCAGACCCCCCCCCCAAAAAAAGCACTGGAAAGATAACACAAGAAACCAGTAAAATGGAGGAGAGGTGAAGGGTGAACATGAGTGTGGGCTGGAAAGGAAGCAATACTTTTCACCACATACTTTTTTGCATTATTTTGATTTTGAACTATGTGAATATTCAAAAAGTATTCAATGTTTAAAAAACTCAGAAAACTAAAAAAAAAAAAAAGGTACATGTACCCCAATGTTCATTGCTGCACTATTTACAATTGCCAGGACATGGAAACAACCTAAATGTCCGACAATAGATGAATGGATAAAGAAGATGTGGCACATATATACAATGGAATATTACTCAGCCATAAAAAGGAATGCAATTGGGTCATTTGTAGAGATGTGGGTGGACCTAGAGTCTGTCATACAGAATGAAGTAAACTAGAAAGAAAAAAACAAATATCGTATATTAACGCATATATGTGGAATCTAGAAAAATGGTAGAGATGAACCTATTTGTAGGGCAGGAATAGAGACATAGACATAGAGAACGGACATGTGGACATGGCGGGGAAGGGGAAGGTAGGATGAATAGGGAGATTAGGTTTGACATAAATACACTACCGTGTGTAAAATAGCTAGCTAGTGGGAACCTGCTATATAGCGCAGGGAGCTCAGCTCGGTGCCCTGTGATGACCTAGATGAGGGGCGGGGAGGTGGGGAGGGAGGTCCAGAAGGGAGGGGATATAGGTATACATATAGCTGGTTCACTTCACTGTACAGCAGAAACTAACACAACATTGTAAAGCAATTTTACTCTAATAGAAAGAAAGAAAGAAAGAAAGAAAGAAAGAAAGAAAGAAAGAAAGAAAGAAAGAAAGAAAGGAAGAAAGGAAGGAAGGAGAGAGGGAAGGAGAGAGGAAGGAAGGAAGGAAGGAAGGAAGGAAGGAAGGAAGGAAAGAGAAAAAGAAAGGAAAGAAAGGAAGGAAGGAAGGAGAGAAGAAGAGACACAGAGGCAAACATGAACAGAGGGAAGATTATGTGAAGAGAGACAGATGCACAGGGAGAACCCCTTATAAACTTTATTTGCAAAAACAGACATTGGACTGGCTTTGGCCCATGGGCTGTAGTTTGCCAACTCCTGACCCAAACTCCCCCACTTAAGTCATGAAGTGCATATTTCCTCAGTACTCCCCCGACAGGAGGACCGGTGACTGACAGCTCTCAGTTGACTCTCTCTCCATGAAGCGTCCCCAGATGAAGAGAGCTGCTTCATCCAGGGTCATACTTCCTTCTGAGGGCATCCTAGATCCAGTGATTGGTAGATATGGTGGCACACAAGCCCAGCCCCCTTGCCTTAATTGAGGACAATGCCCTAAGGCCATCCCTACTCTCAATGAGATCAGCTGAGTCCTTTGGTGTGACTGCGTCACAGCTCAACTTCTCCCTTTGCCCAATTCTTCCTTCTTCATTTCCCACCAGGTATTGACCCCAGAACACCCCCTTAATAAACCTCAAGCATGGCTCCCAGTGCCTAGAAAAGAGTCCCAGCAGGAGAGGGAAAATAGAAGATACGAAATGCTTGAAGAAATTATTTATAAGAATATACCAGAATAAAAGGTGGAAGATCCCTAGAATGAAAAAGTCAAGTAAGCACCACAAAAGAGAAGAAAGAATATCTCACCATGTGACACCAACTGAGGGGACTGACCCATACTTCTGCCTGACTGGCTACAGAAGTGGGAGTCCAACAACCTCCTCAGGTTCGATCATTTGCTAAAGTGATTCACGGGACTCAAGGAAGCACTATACTTATAATTAAAGTTTTATGATGAAGGATACGGGTCAGGAAGAGCCAAATGAAGAGATGCAGAGGATGAGGTCTGGGAGGGTCCTGAACACAGAGCTCCTGTGCCCTCTCCGTGCAGAACTGAGACACATCACACCTCCTGGCATATTGATTCGTTCACCATCCAGGATGCTCCACTGTGCCTGGAATCCAGAGTTTTTATTGGGGTTTCGTTACACAGGGCATGATTGATTAAATCATTAACCACAGGACTGAACTCAATCTCCAGCTTCTCCTCCCCTCTCTGGAAGTCAGGATGGCTCAAAATTCCAACCTTCTGATGACATGGTTGGTATTTCTGGTGACCAGCCCCCATCCTAAACCCTGTATAGCGGTCCACTGTTTCCTACCACTCAGGAAATTCCAAGGGTTTAAGAAGCTCATGCCAGGAACCTGAGACAAAGACCAAATAAATTCCTTATTATTCAACACCTACATGAGAGATAAATTTATGATTTAAAAAGAGCTGATTACCTACAAAAATCACCTTGAAATCATACTTCTCATCAATACTACTGGAGAAAAGAAGTCTTCTGGGCAGCATTTTCAAAATGTGGAAAGAAAGTAACTTAGACCTTAGAATTGTGTGTGTGTGTTCAAATAACAGATCATTTTAAAAAATGGTTCTATGCCACTATTTATCACATGTGTAAATTCATGTAACACCACTGCTATCTTTTTTTATTGATGTATAGTTGATTTACAATATTGTGCTACTTTCAGGTATACAGCAAAGTGATTCAGTTATATATATGTGTATATATATAAAACTAAAGGGGCTTCCCTGGTGGCACAGTGGTTAAGAATCTGCCTGCTAATGCAGGGGACATGGGCTCGAGCCCTGGTCCAGGAAGATCCCACATGCCGCAGAGCAGCTAAGCCCGTGCACCACAACTACTGAAGCCCGGGCACCTAGAGCTCGTGCTCTGCAACAAGAGAGGCCACCGCAATGAGAAGCCCGCACGCTGCAACGAAGAGTAGCCCCCGCTCGCCGCAACTAGAGAAAGTTCGCACCCAGCAACGAAGACCAAACACAGCCAAAAAAATAAATTAATTAATTAACTTTTTAAAAAACCCTGAATCACACATACATATTCTTTTTCAGATTTATATATATAAAACTGAATCACACACATATATATATTTTTTCAGATTCTTTTCCATTATAGATTACAAGATATTGAATATAGTTCCCTGTGCCACACAATAAATCCTTGTTGTTTATCTATTTAATATGTAGTACTGTGTATCTGTTCATCCCATACTCTTCATTTATCCTTCCTTCCTCCCTCCCCTATTTTTCCCCTTTGGTAACCATAAGTTTGTTTTCTATATCTGTGAGTCTGTTTCTGTTGTGTAAAGAAGCTCACTTGTGTTATTTTTTTAGATTCCACATATAAGTGATATCATATAGTATTTGTCTTACTCTGACTTATTTCACTTAGTATGATAATCTCTAAGTTCATCCATGTTGCTGCAAATGGCATGATTTCATTCTTTTTTATGGCTGAGTAATATTCCATTGTACAGTATATTCATACAGCATCCTCTTTATCCATTCATCTGCTGATGGACACTTAGGTTGTTTCCATGTCTCAGCTATTGTAGATAGTGATGCTACAAATATTGGGGTGCATGTATCTTTTCAAATTAGTGTTTTCATTTTTTTCAGATATATACCCAGGAGTGGAATTGCTGGGTCATATGGTAGTTCTATTTTTAGTTTCTCGAGAAACCTCTATACTGTTCTCCATTGTGGCTGTATCAATTTACATTCCCATCAACAGTGCAGGAGGGTTTCCTTTTCTCCACACCCTCTCCAGCATTTATTATTTGTAGATGTTTTGATGATGGCCATTCTGACTGGTGTGAACACCACTGCTCTCTTGATACAGAGTATCTTATCATCACAAAGATCTCCCATGCTACCCTTCTATCACCACACCCTGCCCTCTTTCCCCTCACCATTCCTAATCCCTGGCCAGCACGGATCTGTTCTTCATCTCTGTAATTTTGACACTTTGAGAATGTTATATAAATAGAATCATACAACATGTGACCTTTTGCAGTTTTTTTTTTTCACGTGGTATAATGCCCCTGAGATCCACCTAAGTTGTTGAGTGTATCAATAGTTTGTCCCTTTTAATTGCTGAGTAGTACTCCATGCTATAGATGTACCATGGTTTGTTTAATCACCCACATTCCAGTTGGTCCCAGTTTTTGACTGTTACAAATAAAGTTACTAGGAACACTCATGTACAAATTTTTATGTGGACATATATTTTCACTTATCTGAGTACAACTGCTGAGTCATATGGTAAGTATATGTTTAGCTTTATAAGGAACTGCTGAATTATATTCTAGAGTGGCTCTACCATTTTACACGCTGACTAGCAAATGTATGAAAGATGTAATTTCTTCATATCCTCACTAACATTTGGTATTACCATCATCTTTTATTTTAGCTACTCTAATAAGTGTGTAGTGATATCTCAACACTGTCTTAATTTACATTTCCCTAATGGCTAGTAATGTTGAACATCTTTCATGTGCTTATTTGCCATCCATATATATTCTTTGGTATAATGTCTCTTCATGTCTTTTGACCATTTTCAAACTGGATCTAGAATTTTATATCTAATTAAAACATCATGTATATTGAGGAAACAGTAAAGATTTTAGGCCTCGATAGATTTACCATAAAACTATGCTCTTTAAAAGGACTCTTAGAGAAAGTTTTCCGGTAAAAATAAAAATAAATTCAAGAATATGCTACAAGGACTTCCCTGGTGGCGCAGTGGTTAAGAATCTGCCTGCCAGTGCAGGAGACACGGGTTCGAGCCCTGGTCCGGGAAGATCCCACATGCCATGGAGCAACTAAGCCCGTGCGCCACAACTACCGAGCCTGTGCTCTAGAGCCCACGAGCCACAACTACTGAGCCCGCGTGCCACAACTACTGAAGCCTGTGCGCCTAGAGCCCATGCTCCGCAAGGAGAAGCCACCGCAATGAGAAGCCTGCACACCACAACGAAGAGAAGCCCCCGCTTACTGCAACTAGAGAAAGCCCGTGTGCAGCAATGAAGACCCAATGCAGCCAAAAATAAATTAATTTAAAAAAAAAGAAAGAACATGCTACAAGATAAATGAGAATGGAGGATTAATATAATTTAATAAATTTCACTGTTGAATAAAATAGTAAAGAGCAAAAGAAAAATATGTCCTTAGCAATACGGCACTTAAATTCTAGAGGTTGGGGGGGGGCTTCATGTTGGGGAAGATGCAACAGAAGGATTGTGAACTTGAATGGTGAAGTCCCAGGAAACAGGGTTTAGATACTACATTCCCCAATTGACCGGCTGTACCTTGTTTTATATTTGTGAAAGTACCTGATGCTGTGCCTGGACCATGGTGGTCAACAAACACGAGTTCTAGTTAAGAAAAATGCATAGAATAGTCTCAACATTGGGGATGTTAGAATAACCAAGTGGGGTTTCAACATGTATATAACAGCAATACATTTACCTTTATTTAAATTTTTTCATCCAGCCCATCCTTTTCCTGTGAGGTCTGCCCACAAGGCACAATGTTTTTATTTTATTTAATTTATTTATTTACTTATGGCTGTGTTGGGTCTTCGTTTCTGTGCAAGGGCTTCCTCTAGTTGCAGCAAGTGGGGGCCACTCTTCATCGCGGTGCGTGGGCCTCTCATTATCGCAGCCTCCCTTGTTGCAGAGCACAAGCTCCAGACGCGCAGGCTCAGTAATTGTGGCTCACGGGCCTGGTTGCTCCGTGGCATGTGGGATCCTCCCAGACCAGGGCTCGAACCCGTGTCCCCTGCATTGGCAGGCAGATTCTTAACCACTGCACCATCAGGGAAGCCCACAATGTTTTTAAAAGATGGAGTTGGGGAAGGAAGGGAAGAGGAATCATCTATTTCACGCTTGTTTAATCAAGGAAGACTTCCTGGAGACACTAAAAGTTATGATCTGCATTGAAGGCTGAAGAAGAAAGAGCTGGAAAGCAATTAACGTTATAGGGGATGCTAGGTGCTCATGTACAAGTACATATTCCCAGTTCCCTTTCCAACAGCCTTCTAGGCTCTATAATATTATCCCCCCTCCAGAGCACATGGATGGATGAAGAAGAAGAGCTCGACACTAATTAACTGCATTTTCCTGGCAGGTCCAATTTTCCTTTCTGTGAGGCCATTACAGCAAAGTGCTTAAAGTTCTGCCTCTAAAAGGATTACTTTTTATCTTACAGATGCTGAGACGTTTTGTTAGGAGGCTCCCAAGAGCTGTAATTGACTGTGAAATGGTTTTGGACAAATGAGGCAAGGAACTCATGGGCAGTGCTCATCTTGGGCTGCGTAAAGTTAGTGTCTCTTCATTATTCAGGAGCAACACCCCACTGCTTGATGATGAGGCTATTTTCTGGCCATCTCAAGGGCTGGCTGTAGAAGAAGACTGCTTTTCTACAGCAGCCTGAGCTCAGCATGTGACACCTCGGTCTCTGGTCCTTTATCTTCCCCCTACCTTATCCTACTCTACTTTTGAACTGTTCCTACTAGAAAAGTCCCTAATTGCAAGCTTTCTTCAAAGAACCATTGATAACTAGGACAGAAATGTCTTGGCCTTATCATGAATGTGTTAACACAGGTATCCTGGGGTAGGGAAAAAAGCACAGGTTTGGCGCAAGACTACTGTGCATTTGAAATCCAGCTCTACCATCTTATCTTGGGTTCATAACCATTGTGATCCACAGTTTCATCAGATATAAAATAGGAATAATACCTACCTCAGAGAAATGATGTAAGGATTCAATGAGATAAGGTATATAATACATAATAGCAGGCACAAAAGTATAACACATATTAACTCATAGTTCCTTTATTTTCTAAAAAGTGATAATGACTTCCTGAGAACTGGGAAGGGAGTCACTCTTAGAGGACCCTCAAATATGTCAGACATGGGGTCCACCACACACACCAATTGAGGTGTTCAGGAAAGCAGCTCTAGGTTATTCTTTGTGCATGGCGGGGCAGGGGGCGTGGTCATTGAACAAACTGTGTTGGCACAAAACTCATAAGTTAGTCTGGCCAAAGATCCATGAAGTTCTCTGCCCGACAGAAGAATAATAATGAGCCAAATCAATGAGATCAGTTCCTTCAGAATTTGAACCAGATCTCTGGAGCAGGAAATGAGCCAAGCCAGGGGAGAAGTAGGAATGACAAGTAACAGTGACCAAATGAGCCACCAGAGAAAGACGAATCCACCCTGAAAAGCAGAAGCCATTGCTGGAGCACCCCTCCGCCACCATGTTTCTTGCTGGGCTTTCCAGATCCAGGAGCAGCCCAAGTGTTTCCTAGCAATAAGCTCTTTCCCTCCCTTGGTTTGAATGAATCTGTTTCTTTGGAACCAAGGAACCTTTTGCATATATTCTGTAATAGACCTTAATGTCAGGGAATGGAGTTTGCTCTTCTCTTTGAGAGAAATGGGTGTGCATTTCAGACTGAGCAGTCACTAACTATCTGCAGAGGTACATGAGTGAAAAGACCTGGAACCTCCTAGAACATCACCTGTAGAAAAACACACATCAAGAGAGCAAGAATATGACTCACTTGCTACAGAGGCGTTGGGCAGTGGATGTTTATCAGGTTTTTTTCTGACTCCGCATGTGAGCCTCCTTCCTAGTTCCTGGATACCCTGCCATACACCGTGACTCTTGGTGGTGGGCAGGGCATAGCCAGTCATGACAGAAAGATCAACTTTCTTCCTACTCCCTGGCATTGAAGGTGTGGGCACATGGCCTCAGCACAGACAACTGAGAGCTCACAGAAGTCTTCTGAATCTCAAGTGACAGATACATTAAAAGATACCATTGCATTAGATGTGCAGGGGCCGCCATATATAGCACGAGTGTTAGCTGAATTGAGTGCCACAGGGGAGGTTACAGAGGGGGCTGTGTTCAGGAGCAGTGGGTGGGTGGGTGGGTTGAAGATCATCAGGGTGTACAACTGCACAGTTTCCCATCAGGATTATTTCTGCTGCTGCCTTCTTCCCTTGGCTTTCTAGCTTTCTGTTGATTCTATAAGCTGCCAGCCTTCCTTTCCATAAATTCCTCCCATTATGCCTTAATTATTCATAGTTGGTTTCTGTTGCTTACAACCAGGATCTCTGGCTGATAACTGTTACAAGGAAGATAAAGTCTGGATTGGTTATTACAGAAGATATTAAAGAGAGATGAGATTTTAGCTGGGGTTCATTCTTTTAAATTTTAGGTCCACTAAATGAAAATGACGGACTAGCTGATTAGTGAGGCTTAGTTCGAGATGCAGAAAAGATGAAGCCAAGAAATATTCTGGAACGTTTACCCCAGTCCTACTGTAGTGGATGCTGTGATATGCTACCAAGATTCCCCTCAGAACCAAGACATTCGTTTTCCCAGCTACCAAGAATGTTGAGTGCTGATGGACTGACCACAGCGGCCTCTTCTTTGGGATTCATCTCAGCCTAAGGGAGCTTCCACACCCATGGCAAGGCCTCCTCCCCAGAGACAGGTCCCATCCAATGATTGGTCCTTGTCTTATTCGGGGACAACTCTAAAGGACTCTCCCAGCTTCAGAGCTCTCTGTGGGACCAGCTGAGGCCTCTGATGGCACTGCATCATAGCTCAGCTGCTCCCCTGCCCAGTTTGGCTTCCTTCCCTCTCCACAGGTCTTGTTCCTCATACAAATCTCCATTTCAGTGAGTTTTCTAGGAAACCCGAAATAAGACACCTACCTATCCCATTGCAGAAAACAGCCACCCTCTTATTAGAGAGACAGAGCCATGACTCTTGTCCAGCCTTAGGACACCACTGACATAATAACATAATGACACCCAGCCTCTCTTTCAGGCATGCACTCTGGCCGGCTCGCTCACCACACCCTGAGCCTAAATCTAACACCATAGCTTCTCAGTGTTCATCCATCGTCGAAGTAGGATGTTCTGGATAACAAAAGGCTAACCCATCAAAGAACTGATCTAATTGTGTCTCAGACCTTTGGAATGCAGTCCCAACACCCATCCCGTACTGGTCTGTGCTGGGAAGTCATAGGCATTTACACTGTAACCTTTTTTTTTGTTGGTACGTAAGGTTTTTTGTTATTGTTGTTACCAGCGGTATGCTGTTAAAGTGACTCTCAAAAAAAAAAAAAAAAGTCCTGATTCATATAATTTGCCAGTTTCTATGGTGTAAATATTCACAGCATGACTTGTTTCAAACCACGACATGATGTCACAGGAACTACCGCTGTGATGTCATGGAACACAGAGTTAGGAAGACGTGCTAACAGCTGGCTGGCGTGAGCTGGCGCCAACGCTCCACCGTTAGCTTCCTTGAGCAGATGTTGTGTCAGCGGTTCAAAGAGTCTCCTTGGGATGCCTTCATTGGCAGAACATAAAACCCTGGCTGCATTGTCTTTAGAAAGAAGGAAAATGCAAATATCTCCAATAAAAATAAATCTGGAAGCATCTCACTTCCAAGATTGGTTAACGTCCCTCCTCATATCCATCTTTTTGGAACCTGGATTCTTTCATCTTTCTACGCTGCCATCTCTGGGTGCTGGCTTAGCTCCTATAACGACCATACCAGGCTGTCTGTGTTCTAGATACTTAACACAGCCATGACACTATCCGATAAGCAGAAGAAAAAGAGCAGTTTCCTATTATGTATCTTTTTATCAAAAAGGAAATTAGTCCAGTGGTGATCATTTTGTAACGCGTAGAAATATCAAATCACTACGCTGTGCACCAGGCACTAACATAGTATTGCAGGTCAATTATACTTCCAAAAAAGCCCAAACAAATAAACAAACAAACTCATAGAAGAAGAGATCACGTTTGTGGTTACCAGAGGCAGGGGGTGGTGGGAGGGGGAAATGGATGAAGGTGATCAGAAGGTACAAACTCCTGTTATAAGATGAATAAGTGCTAGGTATGTAATGTACAACACGATGAATATAATTAGCACGTCTGTGTGTTACATATGAAAAGTTGTAAAGAGAGTAATCCTAAGAGTCCTCATCACAAGGAAAACATGTATCTTTTCTTTGGTTTTGTATCTATACGAGTTGATGGATATTCACTAAACATTGTGGCCATCACCTCAGGACAGACGGAAGTCAGACCATTACACGGTACACCTTAAATGTATACAGTGCTGTACGTCAATTAAATCTCAATAAAAGTGGAAGAGGGAAAAAAAGAAAATTAGTCCAGATTCTAGTAGAGGTTTTAATACCTCTGCATATTTCACTCTGCTCAGAGAAACACGGACTGGCTCATGTACAGAGAGGATGGAATTTTCTTTCCTTACACAAGAAGGAAAACATCTTTCTCCTGTACACTTATCCTCACCAATGTCCCCTGACTTCTTGGCGGTGCCCTAAATGTGCCTGGTTCTCAGCCCAGGGAGACCGGTGGGAGGGGACTAAGATCTGGCACTTGTTTTGTTTTTATCACTGACCAGCCATGGGACTTCTCTCTCACCTATAAAATGAAAAGATTAGATCAGCTAAGGTACAGAATTTTATGACTTTATATTTCTATGATCAAACCCTTCCCAGGATTTCATGAAGGCAAACCCAGATAGTGGAACATGCAATAAAGGATGCACTGCACCAAGCCCACCATCAGAAATGTACCAAATCTTCCTTTCCTTTCCCTTCCTTTCCCGCACTAACACCCTCCCAGTTCTGGGAAGCTTCTGGGGGAAAAAAAAAGTAGGAGACTATATCAAAACATAAAATAAAACTTTTCTGAAAGTGTTTTTCAGCCATAATTAAGGAGAAAACTCTGCTTTAGGAAGCAATGTGAAAGTTGGTGGGAGAAGCCCCAGGTCACCACTGACACTCTCCTCTCCCCTGCCTTTGTTTATCTGCTGCTCGTAATTGTTAATAAGGAAGCTCCAGAGCAGTCACTTGCTTACTTTGCTGCTAATGATAGAAATAAATGGCTCCAATTTGATGTGGCAGGATTGCAGAATGCCACCAGACAAGTTTCCCATTCTTGGCACTTCCAGACTCCCGCAAAGCTCTGTGAGCAATCTGTCTTGTCAGAAAGCCCTATCTTGTCCCATCATTCAGGGTGGCCTGCCTGCTCATCGATCCCCAACTCCCAGGTGGGCCTCCCCCCCGCTGACAACTCAATGTTAGAAGTCACTTCTGAAGACAAGGGCTTCTGAGGTTGAGGCAGCGTGACAGCATGGAGAGAATCGGGCATTGACACCCAATGGCCTTGGACTTAGGAAACAACAGCCAAGCATTTATACAAATTATCTTCAATACTCTCGACCACCCTAAGAAGTTACGTGGTACCCATTTGTAGGTGTGGCAGCTCCGTGATGTTCAGTGTTTGTCCAAGGTCACCCCGCTGACCCAGGATTTGATTCAGAGCTGCCTCCCAGTAAAGCCTCCATTTAATACTGGAATGGAATCTGGAGGGAAGAGAGGCTACAGAGAGATTTGAAAGTCACCAGATGAGAATCAATTGATGCAGGGAACTATAATCAATATCTTGTCATACCGATAATGGAAAAGAATCTGGAAGAGCATATATGTGTGTGTGTGTGTGTGTGTGTGTGTGTATACATATGACTGAGTCGCTTTGCTGTACACCTGAAACTAACACAACATTGTAAAGCAATTATGCTTCGATTTTAAAAAAAGAGTCAATTGGTGGACCACAGGAGCACATGGGCTAACTCAGGGAGAGGACCCACAGAGAAGAGCAGGGGCCCAACGTGTAAAGGTGGGGATTTATCAGTCATGGGGAGAAGGATCCAGAAAACACAGAAGAAGCAGAAGAGAGTTGAAAAGGGCAAGGAGAGGAGAGTTATGGTCATCCTTGTTTTGATTTTTCAAATGGGACTTTTTTTTAAACGACTTACTGATTTGTCCCCCATCCATCAAGCAGTTTCAGCTCAGTGCTTATTTCATCAACTCACAACCTGAGATGCCCCCCAGGGCCCAGGCAGGTGAGCAGAACCAAATGATGTGGCTGGCAAGAGGCACTAGGGAGAGGGGAAGACTACAGAAAACCCGTGTCAGTCAAAAAGGGGCAGCAAGCACTCAGGTCCAGCTGACTGTGGCCAATATTTTTTTCAGAAGGAGCTGGAATTCCTAGTTTTTCATGCTCTGCCAACAAAACAGTTCCACAGCTTGGAGACAGCCTATAGGCTGTTTGCCATCTCTGACCTAATGGGTGTAAGCCTTTCTACCTTCAAGAAATAGAAGCACCAGCCCCAAGATTTCCCAGGTTCTGAGGAGTCCTAGAGCCCAAGGCTAAATGCTTGTTTTTCACTTATAATTTTTAAATTAGGAGGAAAAATGCACATGTCATTTCTGTGACATGATCTGATTAGGCAAAACAGAATTCTGTGGTGGAAGTAATTAGTGTTAAGTCATGACCGTACCAGAGGAAAATGGCACTAATGAGGAGTGCTTGTCAGCATCAAGGTCAAAGGTAACATTCCAACCACAGGTTGATGCCAAAGGCAGGAAACAGAGCATCGAAGGACTTTGTGAACAAGAACTTTGATAGAGAGGATAAAACATGGGTAACTGTCAACGAGAAGGCCAGTCCAGGCAGCAAGAGACTTTCATTTTCCCTCGTAAACTTTCTCCCTTCCTGGGTACGTGTTGGGGTTTAATAACAACTTACCACTTTTTGTACTCTCCAAAATATTTTTTTAAAGAAGAAGAAGAGAAAAGGACAACTCATTTCAAGACAGTCACCACTTAATAAACCCTGGGAGGGCTATCAGAGGAACCTTGCCAAACTTGTGTCTGGTATCAGTCAGTGAGTGCAAGTAAAACAAATTTCAGGCAGATCTTCTGGATTCCTCTGTGTGTGTATGTACATGTGTTCCTGCGCTTATAGCACGTTTGTCAAAGCCACACTTACAACGTTCCTTTGGCGAAGGTAGATCCACTGCATGGCATTAGCTACATCATTGCTTTGCAAAGACTAATAGCTCCATTTCCTGTACTGGAACGGATAATCTATGCCAGGTTCTTCCTGGTTCACTCCTTCTACCTATCTGCCTACATAGTTAGGATCGCTGGGCCATTTGAGCCCCACCTGTAGTCTCAGTCTTCTAATTCCATACTCTAGGGCTTGACATCAAGTCACCCTTGTTGTTAATCTAACCCTCAACCCTTATCTTTCCCTTGAAATCTTGAGTCCTGCCCTGTAACCTTCCCAGCACTCTGTCTCTCTGGATCTGGAACCCTGTCTAACTTTCGGAAGCAGCCCCCACACCCTACCCACCAATCCCCAAACTGGAATCCGTTCTATGAACAAGACTGATGACAGACTTCCCTGACCTCCCTTGGCATCCTGAAGCAGTCGCCTGCTGCCTGCTGGGATTCCTGCTTGTCTTGTGGCACAGCCTCTACGTAGCTCCGAGTCCCTATTACATGAAATGCATCATTGTTGCTGCCTGTCTGCAGGACTGTTTTACATCCCAGCCTTACACTAGCCCTTGCAGCTGAGTCTCTCTTCCTGGTTCCCACCAACCTTAATGATTAGTTCACGTTCTGCGTCTGCCCCTTCCTGGCTGTTATGGCCCAATGCAGTTAACCAGATCATAACTGGTTCCAATTCAAGATAGTACCATGGGGAACTGATACCATGAAGAACACTTCATAGGCTAAGTTAGATCTGCTGGCCTCTTTCTATTTATCAGTTGCATGTTTAACATTGGAATGTTTGATATAGAATAAAAAATTTCCTGTTAAACAAAGGAAATAATAATTATTATAATGATACTTTAGAGCAGATTATATTGATTTTTGACTAATACATTTTTCAAGACTTACAAAGGAAAGAAGAGGTACAATAGAAGCTGACAATGATAATGATGACATCTCTCCTGAAGATACTCTTTATTTCTTCAAAACTATTTTCATTTAATTCATTCTACAAATTCCAAATGCCTACTAAAATCCAGACACTCTATCAGGCACCAGACTAGGCACGGAGTAAACAAAGAACAATGGGACATTAAGACAAAGTCTTTCTCATTAAGAAGTTTACAGTCAGCCAGCATTCATTATGGTGATTTTCTAATCTTTTTTCAGCAACAAAATCAAAAATTTTCAAATAATAATCTTACTTGGCATCTGTATCAGTCAGGATAGTCCTGCATATGCTGCAGTAACAAATGAGCCCGACATTCCAGTGGCTTATAACAACAAAGGTTTATTTCTCATTCATGCTTCATGCCCATCATGGATCAGCTAAGGCTCTGCTTCATATCCTCTTCATTTCAGGACCCAGTGTAATGTATCAGCCTCTATCTGGAACTCTGCTTGTCTTATAGCAAAGGAAAAAGAGATGAGAATATAAAACCCATACCCTGGCTCTTAAAGCTTCTACCCAGAAATAACACGTCTTTGCTCCTCTTATTTCATTGGCCAAAAGAAATCTCATGACCAAGCCCGGCATCCTCAAAGCCCGGAAATATAATCTTCTCCAGGAAAGAGCAGCAACCATTTTTGAAGAATAATAGCACACCTCAGTACAGAAAGTAAATAAACAGATGGAAATAGCATCCCTCTTCCTGAGGAATCTTTACAGAATCTTCAGCCTCTATGAAATTCAGTTGAAAAACCATCTAACCATTATCTCATCTGAAATTCACAAAAGCCTATGAAGTAAGCCGAGAAATTGTAATTGTCCTCTCTGAAAGGTAAGGAAACTCTCTGAGGCCCAGGAACTTTACATAACCTCCCAGAAGACAGACCAGGATAGAGTACTGCTGCCTCCTGCTTTACTAACCTTCCTGTGAGACCTTGCTGGAGCCCCAGGCCCCGTATACATGAAGCCCTTTGTCATAATATCCATGGAATTCCTAAAAGCCAAGAAAGCTGTCTCTTTCTTATCCACTCACTTTGGGCACAGCTGCCTTTTGTCCCAGGTGGCCTGCTGCACACAAGGCCATGCCGTGCAAAAGCACCGCAGAAATCTTGGCTTGGTTTGACCTTTGGAGTGCGCTTACAACACATTCTGAAAAGCAGCAGACAGACTGTGCCAGCTCCACCAGCAAGCGCTTCAGAAAACGAGGCCTAAGAAAGACCTAAAGGGAGAACAATTCAGCCTGAAGAGATGGTACCAGGCAAGGCAATAAGAGCCAAGAAGAGAGGTGACAAGACACAGTCCCTGCCTCTAGAGATTTCAGAGGAACAGGGAAGATGGACTTGGAGAGGATGTTGAATGCATCACTGTTTAGGAGGGATTCCATAGGATGTAGCCTCTAGGAGTGAGGAGAACAGGAGAGGAGGGAGGCCCCCTTGGATTCAGAAGCCAGAAGGCCAGCGTTATAAGGTGAGTGAGGCCCTTGTTTACCAGTACCACCAATATGTATGACCTGTTACCCACCTGGAAGAAAGAACTTGGACTTGGAAACTAAGAATCAGGCTTGACTTCTAGTCCTGTCACTCATTTTTCCATACAACCTCCGGCAAACCTCTATGCCCATCAGAGCCTTGGTTCCTTGTCTATAAATAGGAGATAAGTAAAACCTGCCCTAGCTACTTCACAGGGTGGTAGTTTAGGCCAAACACATTGTGAATTAGAAATTGCTCGGTTAAATGTAAACTTGGCCTCTCTCCACTGTCATAACTGAGCGCTGCCTCAGCACACACCAGGGTGATCAAGTAATCCGGTTTGACTGGGGCTTTCTCAGTTTTAGCAGGGACAGTCCCACATCCCAGGAACCTCCACAGTTCCAGACAAAACGGGACAATTGGTTTGTCCACCACATATTCTGACCAGAAGGGTGGGGAGGTCCCTGCTAGCCATTAACACTGTTTCTAAAATTTCTAATTGGTGTACAATTCAGTGGGTTTTAGTACATTCACAAGGTTGTGCGATTATCACAGCTATCCAACTCCAGAACCATTCCGTCACCCTAAAAAGAACTCATTAGCAGTCAGTCCCTATTCTCCCCTCCCCTCAGCTCCTGTCACCCACAAATCCACTTTCTATCTCTACGGATTTGCCAATTCTGGACATTTCATATAAATGGCATCAAAAAATATGTGGTCTTTTGGGTCTGGCTTCCTGCATTTAGCATAATGATTTCAGGTTCATCGTGGTGTAGCATGCGTCAGTACTTCATTCATTTTTGTGGATGAATAATATTCCACTGTGTGGATATACCACATTTGGTTTATCAATTCATCTGTTGATGGATCTTTAGGTTGTTTCTACTTTTTAACTACTATGAACAGTGCTGCTATAAACATTTAACATATAAATTTTCATGTGACCATATGTTTCCATTTCTCATAGGTGCTCATTAGGAGTAAAACTGCTGAGTCATATGGTATCTCTATGTTTAACTTTTTGAGGAACCACCAAACTTTTCCAAAGAAGCTGCAACATGTTACATCCCACTAACAGTGTATGACGGTTCCAGTTTCTCCATATCTCCATTTGTTATCAAATGTCTTTTTTATTACAGTCATCCTAGGGAGTGGAAAACGGTAACTCACTGTGGTTTTGATATGCATTTCCCTGATGGCTAATGAAGGTGAGCATTTTTCATGTTCTTATTTGGTCATAACACTTGAATTCCAAAAAAAAAAGGGATCATCTCGCCGTCCTGAATCTCCTTTTTGAGAACATAGGAGCTCTGGCAAGTTACCAACTCCTGGACACAAGAGAAGAGCCTCTGTCTGGTCCTGCCCAGGACAAAGGTCCAGATGCCTGTCCACAGCTACAGAATAAAGTCCAAATTCTTTCATGGCATCCAAAGCCCTTCACTATCGATCTCTGATTTACTTTTACCTCCTCAACCCCTTTTTTCCCTATGTGAACACTGCCTGCCAATGCAGGGGACACAGTTTCGAGCCCTGGTCTGGGAAGATCCCACATGCCGCAGAGCAACTAAGCCTGTGCACCACAACTACTGAGCCTGCGCTCTAGAGCCCGCGAGCCACAACTACTGAAGCCCATGCGCTCTAGAGCCCGTGCTCCGCAACAAGAGAAGCCACTGCAATGAGAAGCCCGCGCACCACAGTGAAGAGTAGCCCCCGCTCGCCACAACTAGAGAAAGCCCGCGCGCAGCAACGAAGAACTAACGCAGCCAAAAAATAAATTAATTTTTTTTTTAATTAAAAAAAAAAAAAGACTGGTGAGAAATTCTGCCTCTGTCATTCTGAGGACTCTACCCAATGCTAGAAAGATGTCTAGGTTTCAGGGACTTACACATTGTCAAAACGTGGAAGGGGAGGGTGGGAGATGGGATATGATGATGAAGATTACCATGGAGACTGTCCTGGTTCCCATGGCCCCTCCAGTTCTGGTGGTTCTTCTAGGCCCGCCAGAGGCACTGCAGCCTTCACCCATGCTGCAAGCCCTATGCCTAGAGCCTGCCCTTCCTCTAAGAACAGCCCCCGACACATACACACACAGGGTTCTGCTGTAGAATGACTCTCATGGAACCTACAGACTCTCTCCTTCTCCTCGGAGAACTTCTGTCCACTCATATTCCTCCCCCATTTTTGGGAAACCCCATGGGGGTGTCTCGCGTATGGGCCTGCACTGTCCTGGGAGCCACTCCCGGCATCTCCATCTCCTCCTCACCCGCCGCTGGCCTCCTAGGGCTCCATGCTTCCCAGCTGCCCCGCTGGGATAAACTGGCCTGACACACTACATAAGCAACATTGCCTGCTGGTGCTGGAGGTCCCTGGCCACTTCTTCACGTCCCAGCCACCTCTAGACAGTGACCTCCACCCGAGACACAAGTCCACGGCTCACGGCACCTGTGCTTACCACAGCTTGCAGAGACTACAGTGCTACGACTTTCTGTTTCCTTTTATTTGACTTCCTCTTTCTAGGATTCAGCAGAAATCTAAGAGAGGGAAGCCGGACAACAATCTGAGAGGCATGTACCATGCTCTACTCGAAATTCTTCCTCCCGGATATCATATGATCCCGCAGTTCCTCTCCTAAGTATATACCAAGAGAAATAAAAACATATGTCCACACAAAAATTTGTACCTTAAGGTTTATAGCCGCTTATTCGTAAAGCCAAAAAAGTAGAAAGAACCCGTGGTGAGCCAATCAATGGATGAATGGATAAATAAACTGTGGTATATTCAAACAATGGATTATTATTCAGCTGTGAAAAGCAGTGAAACGGAGATATTTACTACAACGTGGATGAATCTTGAAAACATTATGATAAATGAAAGCTACTAGACACAAAAGGTCACATAGTGTCTGATTGCATTTATATGAAATGTCCAGAATAGGTAAATTCATAGAGACTGAAAGTAGACTGTGTTTGTTAGTGCTGGGGGAACAGGACAGATTGTAGGGTGATGGCTAAAGGGTACATGCTTTCTTTTGGTGGTGATGAAAACTTTCTAAATTTCATTGTGGTGATGGTTATGCAACTCTGTGAATAAAACAAAAACCATTGAATTGTAACTTTAAAGCATTCTTTTTAAAAATTTATTTATTTATTTATTTATTTATTTTTGGCTGCGCCAGGTCTTTGCTGCTGAGCCTGGGCTTTCTCTAGTTGCGGCGAGCGGGGGCTACTCTTCGTTGCGCAGCACGGGCTCTAGGCGCGACGGCTTCAGTAGTTGTGGCACGTGGGCTCAGTAGTCGTGGCTCGCAGGCTCTGGAGCGCAGTCTCAGTACTTGTGGCACGCAGGCTTAGTTGCTCCGTGGCATGTGGGATCTTCCCGGACCAGGGCTCAGACCCATGTCCCCTGCGTCGGCAGGCGGATTCTTAACCAGTGCGTTACCAGGGAAGTCCCACATTGAATTGTAACTTTAAATGAGTGAACTGTAAAGTATGTGAATTATGTCTCAATAAAGCTGTTATCCAAAAAAAAAAAAAAAAAATCTACCTTTCCTTCCTCCTTAACCCACTGTCCTTAGTCCTAGTCTGATTGCTGGTCCTCTCTCTCCCTTCAGAAAGGTTCTTTCCCATAAGGCCCTTCCATCTTTTGTGTAAATGAAATCCCACTGGACTTTCCAAACATACCCACACATTTCTAAATTTGCAGCAGGTATACCACTTAGGCTGACCTCTAGGATGCCAGCACCAAGTGTTTGTAGATAGGGACGTTCCTAGCTACCAAATAGTGTTTGAACTCTTGCCCGAGTTTGAGAAGAAATTAGCACCTAAGAGCCTTGAATTTTCCATCATCTTTATCTCTGAAGTTGCTGATAAGTAAGAGTATTTTCTGAGGACCCCCTTCCCCAGGCACCCCCAGCCTCAACCCATGTCTTCATCTGTGTCTCGCTCTGGACTGAAGTGTGACCACAGATGTGTCCTGTGTACATCTTGCCACACACCCCTGTGTGAGGACACCAAGAGTTGATTCTACACTGTAGCCACCTAGGTTCAATTCTTTATTACGATACTTCATATCTTTGTGAATACTTCATATCACAACATTGGACGTGACTCAGTGGCTAATGGGGAAAGTTTAATATTATTATTACATGGGAAATATGGCTGTGCCACCCAGTAGGGGGTCCATCGTCCAATCATGGTGGAGAAGTTGGAAGATGAAGGAAGAGTGTAAAAGATGCCCCTGTGATGACCGTCGTGAAGAAAGCTAGTCTTACAAAAGGAGGTGAAGGAGGTGGTAACTGGAGTTAACACAAAGGCCAAGTACTTAGGCCAGAGAACATGCGAGGTGCTGTGTTGGAAGCCAATCTCATGAATGACAGGAGCATTCAGCCAGCATTCCAACAAGGAAATTAGAAGGAAGCAAGATGGGGTGAATCAAAGCCTTCTGTGGAATCAGTTGATGTGGTCATGAAAGTCTGTACAACGAGCAGCTACTCAGGCCGAGAAGAGCAACAAGGCTGCGCTGCCTCCAGCCTTCTCAGCACCTCTCCCCCTTCGTGGCATTAAGTCAAAACTGCAGCAAACAGAGGGAGCCAAATGGGCTAGAGCCGCCTGCAGACCTGGGCTGAAGCAGCTCCCACATCTTCTCCCAGGAAGAACTATCCTCCATTCTCTGAAAGGTTCAGGGTGAGAGGGGGAGTGGGGAGGAAGGCTAGAGTGTTGAATAATGAAATCCCTAAACAGAAAGGGGAATTAGCCTTTACCAGGAAAATTCCAAGCCAGGGGTTTAGAGAGCTATGAATAATCGTGAAATAATGATTTCAGACCAGAGCTGTGCATGGGTCTCCCCTGGTGGATTTAGGGAACCAAAAGCTGCTCTGGAGATGCTGGAGCGTCTGTTGCTCTCACTTCCCCACCACTGCTGCCGGAGGCTACACCAATGCCTGTGAGAAGGAAATCAGGCCCACTTCCCATGTAGGTTTGTAGTCTGACCCTTAGCCTATTAATAACACATCACAACGGCCTCCCATGACAGCAGAGGTCCCGACCCCAAAGCTCTGGGTCCCAGGTTCTCAGAGCCAGGTTAAAGAGGTGACTTCACTTGCCCTCCACTTAACTTCATGGGACCTGGCCCCTGTGGCATCTCTCCAGGTCAGAATCGAATTTCAGCAGGGCACATTCATCACTTAACGCCCTTCCTGTGCCTTATTGATGAGGGAATTGTAAGAATAGGACAGAGGGCATCCGTGGGCTTCTGAGAGGGAACACATCCGAGTTTTAGAGCTTATGGGGCTTCAGACGCATATTTACCAAAGTATTGGCAGTCTGATACTGGACCAGCAAAGATAAATTGAATAAGCTAGACTCAGGAAGAAAGAACTAGGTAGTTGGATAAATGGCAGAGAAACAGGGCAGAAGAGATTTGCAAAATTAAAGAGAGAGGACGGAGCCAGACAAGGGGAAGCACTGCTGTGAAAAGCTAGTGTTAGGAAAGCCTGGGGTCAGGCCCCTGCCTTTCCCTGTAGCTTTTATATGCTTCCGGCTTGCATGGCAACCAAGGGCAGCTCAGCCAGCCGCCCCCTGTGATGAACAAAGTAACTGGAGGCATGGCTTATTGCAGACCATGCCTTATAATAAGCGACCGGAAGCCCTGAGCCCAGATCTGTTGAGATGTGAGAGCTTAGACGTCTGTGGGCAGGGCCACACCAGCCCACACAGGCAGAGGAGGCTCTCGAGTTCGATAGGCTGCCCAGGAGGTGAAGCTTCTATGGTCTTCCTAGTTCCCTTCTTCTCACACATGATGACCTTTACTGAAAATTTTTCCCAGGACCTAATGTTTACCTTCCAATTTCTTCATGAGTCCACTTTCTATTACCCCATCACAAAGTAGCTGAAGAGCAATGACAAAGACTCACCTTTTTTTTTTTCTCCATAAAGTTCCTTTATTCCCCTTTGTGGTCAATCACACCCTTAACCTCCATCCCCAGGCAACCACTGATTTTGTTTCCTATCCCAATAGTTTTGCCTCTTCTAGAATATAACATAAATAGAATCCTATAGTATTTAGTCTTTTGTCTCTGACGTCATTCGCTTAGCGTAATGCTTTTGAGATTCATCCATATCATCTCAGGACAAAACTCTTCTTGAACAAACTTACTTAGGCTCCTCTGAGCCCTCTTCTCCTCTAGGCCTCCACCCTGGCTCTGTGTCCTGCCTTGGAGAGTCTAGTTTTAGCAAGAATCTTGCTAAGTCATCTCCCAACACTTGATGTCTGATCAAGTTCTTCATCTCCACTCTTGATGCCTATGTTCTTGGCCTTCTTCAGCAAGAATCCTGTTAAGTCAATTTAGCAAGAAAGTCCCCCACCCTTGATGTCCCCACTTAGTAATTTTCCATTCACTGATGCCCTCAGGATTCTGCTCGCTGGCTACAAATCCCTGGCTCTCTTTGCTGTGCTCAGAGCTGAGCCCCATCTTTCTCCCCTATTGCAACAGAGTTGACTCATAATGAATAAAGTCTTTTTCACCATTTTAGTAAGTGTCCAGTGAATAATTTTTCTTTTACAGCAGCTCTCACCATCTTCTTTTCTAAAAGGGTTCCTTTTTCCAGAAGGTTGGTGAGCGGCCCTGTAGCTTCTCATCTCTGATTTGAATAGTCTAATGACCACCCTGCTGCACACAGACCTTCTTCCCCACCCTCCTGGCAAAGTTGGCCTCTTCTGCCTGAGTATCTGATGGTTTGGCTGATTAATGTGAATGGTACTAAATATTCTGAGTGTTTCATTTGGAAGTTAAGTGGAAAAGTCCATTGTGCATTATGTATCTGAAATTACTTTCTTTGGAATTGCCTTGGAATGGAATTATCAAGCCTTTCTTTAATTAATTTGGTACAAAAGTTTATTGTGAGGAGCTACTGGGATAATGCCGCTGCTCCGATAAGAGAGTCCAGCCGCTGCCATTCAAGTGTTTGAAAGCCTGGGTTTTACAGTCAGTAGGACTCCCTCCAGCCCTTCCATTACCTGGCAGCTCACAAATGGGCTCCACTGCAGACAGAAGTCAAGAGGACAGCCCAAGACAGCTCCCTGGGTGTGTTCATCCACTGTAGGTGAGACCATTATGCAGAGAAGTTGAATATGAATGGTGGTGGGCTTGGCAGCCTACTAAAGGAGTCAGGAATTTCAGGAAGGTCAATGAATAAATCACATGAAAGAGATTCTAAGGTGAAAGTTTTGCTCTTAAGGGGAAAAAAAAAATCCGTGGGACCTGAAAATCCATTTTCTCTTTAAAAGTGAAATTTTTTCACCTCTTAGCAGGGAGGAGCCTTATCCGAACCTTATCCCCATTTCCTGGACTCTGCCAGCCCTTCCCAGAGCCCACAGATGCAGAGCCCAGCCACCGTGGTGGGGCGTCACATGAGGGTCTACACCACAACTTTACCCTATGGTCCAATTCTCTTTAAAGATACTTTGCAATTTTCAAGATTTTCCTCAAAACATGATTTTTGCCCTAAGAAAATTTTCAAAATACCTCCAAGGTATATTTTGAAGGTAAAATATCCAAGGAGGATATTTTAGCATACACTTTGCTTCTGTAAGGAACAGAAAATTTTCCCCCTACCCTCTTAAGTTCTGTTCCTGGGGGCCTGTGAATTAAACTGACACCAGACAAAGAAATTCAACTGATACCAGATACCAGAAAAGGCATATGAATTTATTAATTTTGAATTTTACATGCATAGGGGCATCACAGAAGGAAGTGAATACCCACATGAGCAACGAGATTTGAGTTTATATACTGATGGGGTTCAGGCATGCTACCCCAAAATATGGTACCTTGGCATACTGAATATTTTAAGCTGAAGGACTTTGAGAAAAGGTAGGTGTGGGAAGACTTTCTGACCTTCCCCTAAAGCAGGTCATAAAGCTGTAAGGTGAGAGGTGTCCTCCCCATACAGAGAAAAGGAACATCCTCGTCTCTAAGACCCAGGAGAGGAATCTGAACCAACAGGGCCTGCCATTTCCCCCAGTTTACTACACTTAACTCATACCCTTTATGGTCCTATCACATTTTCCACAACTTCCTACTCTTCAACAAATCCAGAAATGCTCGAGTTTAACCACTTCCTCCAGTCCCACTTCCTTATGAAGTGTCCCACGTCATGTAAAACTTATATTAAATAACTTTGGAGGCTTTTCCCTTGTCAATCTGTCTTTTGTTACAGGGGCTCTGGCTGAGAATTTAGGAGGGTAGAGGAAAAAGATATTTTCCTCCCCTACAAAGTCATCTAAAAAGGAAATGGGAGGGACAGAGGGGTACTTCTGGGAGAACAAATGACTTCTAAGAAGGGGTGAGGGGCTTCCCTGGTGGCGCAGTGGTTGAGAGTCTGCCTGCCAATGCAGGGGACACGGGTTCGAGCCCTGGTCTGGGAGGATCCCACATGCCGTGGAGCAACTGGGCCCGTGAGCCACAAGTACTGAGCCTGCGCGTCTGGAGCCTGTGCTCCGCAACAAGAGAGGCCGCGACAGTGAGAGGTCCACGCACCACGATGAAGAGTGGCCCCCGCTTGCCACAACTAGAGAAAGCCCTCTTACAGAAACGAAGACCCAACACAGCCAAAAATAAATAAATTAATTAATTAATTAAAGTAACATTCAATATAAAAAAAAAAAGGGGGGGTGAGGAGAAAGGGCACTTAGGGAAACACAAATGGCTGTTTTTGTGGGGTTTTTTTTGAAAGATAAATGGGCCCTTAGGAGACTAGGCGGGAGATGTGATAGTGTTGTGACAGTGTTTGTCCCAGTGTGGTGACCAGTTCTCTCTGAGAAGAGATTAGACTTGCTTCCTGGGGGGGAATTTATGACAATTGAGTTCTTTTGGGAACTTCTGCTTTTAGGCAGATAAGGGATTTTAGGAACTCAAACGCCTTCAGCTCAAAATAATTCTTTTGAGAAATATTTTGGGGGTGGCATGTTCCAATCCTTTTCACCTTAAAAAGATTTTTCTTCCTATTTTTACAGAATTATTATTGGCTCCATTTTGTATATTACTTCAATTTCTTTTAACATCCTATTACTAAAGAGTCTTCAAATGAACTTTGACTCTTATTCTCAGGGTTGAACTTTCTGGAAAGGGAGGACTTTGGGAGGTTAGATGTGTGAGAAGCTTTGTAAACATCTAGTTCAGAGGTTTTCCAAGGTTCTGGCTGGGACCACTGTCTCCCAGAGAAGCTGATGTGGACCCCATTATGCAAAGGAGATGAACCCCTCTGGGCCCTCACCACCCTCCCTTCCCCCTTCCATCTCTACCAGAGATAGGCTGGCACCAGAAAATAGTTGGCAAACCGTGGAACTAGCCCAGGGATTGGCCTGTAAAGAGTAGATAGTAAATATTTTAGGCTTTGCAAGCCAAAAGGCAAAATTGAGGATATTATGTAGGTACTTACATAACCATTTAAAATGTAACCATTTACAAATGTAAAAAGCATTCTTAACTCATGGGTCATACAAAAACAGAACAGGGCTTCCCTGGTGGCACAGTGGTTAAGAATCCGCCTGCCAATGCAGAGGACATGGGTTCGAGCCCTGGTCCAGGAAGATCCCACATGTTGTGGAGCAACTAGGCCTGTGCGCCACAGCTACTGAGCCGGTGCTCTAGACCCCGTGAGCCACAACTACTGAAGCCCGTTCACCTGAAGCCCGTGCTCTGCAACAAGAGAAGCCACCGCAATGAGAAGCCCGCACACCGCAACGAAGAGTAGCCCCCGCTCGCCGCAACTAGAGAAAGCCTGTATGCAGCAACGAACACCCAATGCAGCCAAAAATAAAGAAATAAAATAAATTAATTAATTAAAAAACCGATAGAACAAGAAGACAAACACTGTGCTATTCCACTTAATACGAGCACCAAGAGTAGTTAAAATCACTGAGACGGAAAGTAGAATGGTGGCTGCCGGGGGCGGGGGGAGGGAGGGGATGGAGCATTATTGTTTAATGGGGACAGATTTTCAGATTTACAAGATGAAAAGAGTTCTGGAGATGGATGGTGGTGACGGTTGTACAGCACTGTGAATGTACTTCATACCACTGAACTGTGCACTTAAAAATGGTTCAGGGGCTTCCCTGGTGGCGCAGTGGTTGAGAATCTGCCTGCTAATGCAGGGGACACGGGTTCGAGCCCTGGTCTGGGAAGATCCCACATGCCACGGAGCAGCTGGGCCCGTGAGCCACAATTGCTGAGCCTGCGCGTCTGGAGCCTGTGCCCCGCGACGGGAGGGGCCGCGATAGAGAAAGGCCCGCACACCGCGATGAAGAGCGGTCCCCGCACCGCGATGAAGAGTGGCCCCCGCTTGCCGCAACTGGAGAAAGCCCTCGCACGAACCGAAGACCCAACACAGCCAAAAATAAATAAATAAATAAATAAATAAATAAGAAAATCCTTTAAAAAAAAAAAAAAAAAATGGTTCACACACACACTACTATATATAAAACAGATAACCAACAAGGACCTACTGCACAGCACAGGGAACTCTACTCAATTTTTTTAATAACCTATAAGGGAAAAGAATCTGGAAAAGAATATATATATATATATATAATATATATATATATATATATATATATATATATATATATATATATACACATACATACACTGAATCACTGTGCTGCCCATCTGAAACTAACACGACATTGTAAATCAACTATACTTCAAATTTTAAAAAATCTAAAAACAAACAAACAAAAAGCAACGAAAAAAAAAAGTTCATATGGTAAGTTCTATGTTATGTGCATTTTACCACCACTTTCAAAAGAGGAGGGACTCAAGGGGAAGCCAGTAGTGACACAGCCACTGCGGCCACCCTGAGACCAGGAGGGGCCCAGCCTGGGCAGAGCAAAAGGCCCAGATAGCAAAGTGGTAGGCGGACAGACCCTGGTCCTGGAAGACGCCAGCAAGCTGCCGCCTGAAGCAGCCTGGAGCCTTTCTACCTTCAGCCGTTCTATTGTTTAAACTTGTTGAGTAAGATTTTTTTTGTTATTTGTGAGTGAAAGGGTCCTGGCTGACACAGCACTCAGTACGTGCTCACGATTATGACTTCGATATGAGCTATTCTTCCCACAGGCTTTTTCATTCCTGACTGTTTACCTGAACTTTGGACACCTACCTCCCAAATCTGTGTGTGTTCTGATCTCATCTGAAGCCTCGGCCTTTGACCTGCTGCCTTTTACCTGGAGAGCAGAGTGGTAGCTTTGTTTCCTCTCCCCCTTCTGGAAACCTTACTCCCACTTCCTTGCTAAAGAGCCCCTCCCACCCAGGGTCTCTCTGACACAGCTGTGAGCACAGGATTCACCCTTCCTCGACCTTGGACTGAAACTGTCAGAGAAGAGGCTCTCATCTCCTGGGGTTTCTAGGGGGTGCACATCACATAAGCCAGGAGCTGGGGATGGCCCCTGGCCCATTCAACTCTGCCAATCCGATGGTCACGTGCCAGACCCAGCCAGCTCCTTTCACCCTGGACCGACTCACCACAATGCTTAACAGTGGCGGATGCACACAAATGAACTCATCTACGAGACAGAAACAGACTCACTGACATAGAGAGCAGACTTGTGATCGGCAAGGGGGAGGGGGTTGGGGGGGGATGGAGTGAGAGGTTGGGATTAGCAGATGTAAGCTAATATGTATGGAATGGATAAACAAGGTCCTACTCTATAACACAGGGAACTGTATTCAGTATCCTATGATAAACCACAATGGAAGAGATTATAAAAAAAGCATGTATATATATGTAGTATAACTGAATCACTTTGCTATACAGCAGAAATTCACACAGACATTGGAAATCAACTAGACTTCAATTTTTTAAAAAATTGTTAAAAACACACACACACAATGGCGTCTGCAAGCTCCAGCAGCCCAGAACCTTAACTGAGGGCTCCTAAGAGCCATCCTAGGAGCCCGCACCCCACTGGGGAGTAGAAGCTGGAAACAGCTCATTGCTCTGCTCATTGCTCAGCACTGGGGCTGTGGCCTCTCTCATCTCCAGCCTGTATGAGGCTACTTGTTCCCACTGGCCCTTCTCCTGAATTCCCTCAGGCCCAGTGTGCCCCCACTAGTGCTCTCTGGGGATGGAAGTCTAGCACCAGAGCTCAGGTGCTTGGCAGAGTTCTGATGCTTTTGTCTGGTTGCTGCCCATGATTTTTCCCCAGAGATGAACTTTAAATCTAGTATCTATTCTCCAGTAGGTTCTACAGAATGACAAGGAACACAGACAAAAGCTGGGGCCGTTCCACTCTGCCCGGCCCACCCTGCTTCTCGTTCCCTGGTCCCAGTCCTGGCTGGAGTCGGTCTTGAGATGGCCACACTCGCACACCTCCGGGGCCTCCCACCCGAAGGTTTCCCATCTGTCTCAAGGATATGGCCTTTCAGCACAAATGAATGGAACAAGGATCAATTCTGATTTGAAGCTATGAGTTCAACATAAAAGTTCCCTAAGGAATTACCAGCCTCTTGCCAAGAATACGCGCCAGCTCAGGAAGAAATGTCACACTTGACTGCAATTCTCTCATCAATTCCATTAAAATCAGCATAGCCATTTGCCAACCCTGTTGATTCTATCCTCAGAGAAATAAGGAGAGGACAGAAAAAGAAAGAAAGAAAGAGAGAGAGAGAGAGAGAGAGAGAGAGGAAGGAAGGGAGGGAGGGAGAGAGAGAGAGAGGAAAGAAAGGAAGGAAAGGAAGGAAAGGAAGGAAAGAAGGAAAGAAGGAAAGGAAAGAAAGAAAAAAAGAAAGAGAGAAAGAAAGAAAGAAAGAAAGAAAAGAAAGAGAGAAAGAGAAAGAAAAGAAAGAAAGAAAGAAAAGAAAAGAAAGAAAGGAAGGAAGGAAGGAAGGAAGGAAGAAAGGAAGAAAGAAAGAAAGAAAGAAAGAAAAATCCCAAACTTGAAATAAAATGAGATATATCTACTTCTCACAGTCTCCTCCCTGACATCAGTCCGGGTCCTCTGGGAAGAGATTTATTGAAGGAAAAGCTTATGAAGGATAACGGAGAGAGGGGGCAGGTATAGCTGGAGATGCCTTCAGACCATGATGCAGGTCTGACACCTGTAAACAGCAAGAGGGAAGGCAGGACAGGGTGGAAGGATCATCGCACTTCGGTGCAGTTCTGAGCACACCTCAGCCAGGCTGGTACAGAGCCCTGGGGCAAAGACTGCCACCAGAAGGGTCCTGTGCTGGGCAGGAGCGGCCCAGCTCTGGGGCCCCTGTCGTGCTCAAGTGCCGTGGCTGGGAGTGAGAACTAAAATGCCACCTGCCATATCAGTAAACAAAGGATGTTGCAGCCATCAAGCCACCACATTACAGCCGCCCCAACGTTGAGCCTTGAGGGAACTCAGGATGGAAACAGGATGCCCGCCATCTAGCGGCCAGCTGCTGCAGCCACCCCCGACGGTGCACCCTGGGGAGACTCAGGATAAGAAGCACAGGATACTGGTCCCCAAGAGCTGAGGTGTAAATCAAAGGAATGATTTCAGTGAGCCCAGATTTCGCATCTTCCCATACATAGAAAAGCGCTCAGTTCATTAACTTGAGATGTCTGGTTTTCTTTGATTAACAGTAATCTTCTGATGTTCCAACTACCCGATGTTTTGTTGCAAAAACTCCTATACATATCCTGGTTCCCCCCTTGCCTCTTTGGAGTGGTCACTCATAGTTCTCCAAGATGGTTGTCCTGGGTTTTAAGTCCTCAGTTTTTCTTCCAAATAAAACAAAACTCTCAACTTTTAGGTTGTGCATTGTTTTTTTTTTTCTTCAGTCGACAGGAGTAGCCTGGGGCAAACATGGCCTCAGCATGAATCTGAAAGTACAGCAGCTGATGACTATCTACCAGCTACCCTCCCCGCAGAAGTTTCTCCTGAACAGAGGCTGGAATGGCAGGCGCACCTCCGTGGCCATCACAGCCCCCACAGGTCCCCTGCCTGCCCTGAATCCCAGCAGGACCTGTTGCTGCTCTTTCCCTCATCTTCAGTCAGTCGTAACCTGGCCTGCTCCCTAGATATCTTAGTTCATTAACCATTTCAGCAAATACCCATCAGCAAGGAGATACAGGGGATCCACAAAGATAAACTCATTCAACCTTCGTCAAGCACCTGCGTACCGTATGGGGATACAATGATGAATGAGGTCGACGGTTCAAGAAACTCAAAGTATAGGCTAGGGGTTCTCAACCTTGGCTGCACATAGAATGAGCTGGGGAGCTTTAAAACCGTGGCCTGCGGGCCAAATCCAGCCCACCACCTGTTTCTATATGGCTCACAAGCTAAGAAAGGTTTTCATATTTTTAAAGGTTTTGAAAAAATGAAAAGAAGAAGAATATTTTATAACATGTGAAAAATATATGAAATTCAGTGTCCATAAATAAAGTTTTATTGGAACACAGCCGTGCTCATTTGGTTACGTATTATCTACGGCTGCTTTCACACTATAATGGCAGAATTGCGTACGTGCAACAGAAACCATATGGCCCACAAGCCTAGACTATTTACTCTCTGGCCCGTTATGGAAGAAGTTTGCCAACCCCTGGGCTAAGGTATTAAGATGTCCATAGGATTTTGTTACTAGAAGTTTACTGGGACATTGACGAGAGCAGTGTCAGAGGCACCTCAGAACAGGTGCAGAAGCCAGACTACATTATGGGCCCCCAGGTTCGTGACACACCTGGGTGCCTGACAAACACTGAGTCCTGCTGACCAAGATGAAAGAGAGGACATGACAGATTCCATGTTGGCAATCCTCTTTGTTTTAAGGAAAGTTTTTGTGTTTTAAGGAAAGTCTAGTCTTTTCCACAAATTTAGTGTGAAAAATACTCTGGACTGCCTCTGGAAAAGCATGTTTATACTACTTACATCGCCAAATAAATACATTCTTCCTTGTTCCTAGATAGGGTTTCTCAAAGCAGCCTCCAGCACTAATGCCACTCCCTTTGCCAAGTCCTTCACACACATCTCCCTTTCCCATCTCTCTGTCTTTGCTCCCCAGGTCCTATCCGATGCATAGATTCTGAGAAGAATCTTTGACAATATGTAATGCTGACATAGCTTTAAAATCACAATTTATCACCTAAACAGAATAAAAGGAAGCGCCTTGTTTGCTTTAAATCAGATGTGGATCCAGCCATCAAGAATATTGTCTAGTTGGGAAAATAGGAAATGTATGAAAATAATGCATGTTTGTAATAGGGAAGAATATTTTGTATTGTATTACAAGTTAATCACTAAAGGGATAGTGCTTAGACGTTTAAATTATACATAATGGCCCACCTCTGGGAACCCTGCTTCCCAGGTAATAAGCATTAAGCTAAAATACCTTTGTTTAATATCCTGAAATCTCATTTTAGCAAAAGAAAAAAAAAAAAAAAGAGTCTTCTGAAACTCAAGAAAATTTGTAGAATGCTTTAATTTACCATTGTGTTTAAAAATCAAATCTGTACTTTCAGGAAATCTATTTATATAATTAAACACACAGATAAAAAACCCTAATACCATAATACAGTACCAATTTAACATACTTGCACACTATATTTTAAAGGCATTTCCATAGGGGAATCTGCAGTAACTCATGCCTACAGAAAGCACTGTCTTTATTACAGAATGTTAGCGGGAAAGTCTACATATGTTACTCTCATTGTGTGTCATATTCCATGGGTTACTATTCTGGCCATAGATAATAGGAATTGCCGATTATTAATTGTGGAACTGAATTGAAAGTCATTTGACAATGTGTACCTAACTGTGTTCTGTGTCAGACCAACAAAATTGGATGGATCTACAGTCAGACCACAGAATAGGCCCACAAACTGTGGAAGATTGCTTAATCTTGTTCTACTTCCGTACCCTCGTTGCTAATTTTAAAAAGATCCTGAGAGTAAGAGGACCTAACTCATAGAACTGTTCTGGAGAGTAAATTAATTAATCCATGTGAAATGTCTACAACAGTCTTTAGTATAAACTAAGACCTCAATAAATGTTATTTATTATTAAAAAAATATAATAATACCTTTGTTAACTCACAGGAAACATCCAGACCAGGCCCGCCTGTGAATGACTGCAGGCAGGAAGAAATGAACACATCCCCTCCGGAGGCTGATGGGAACCAGGAAGTGTTTGACTTTACTCCTCCCCCTTTTAGTGTAAAAGGAGCCTGAATTCTAACTCAGGCAAGACGGTTCTTTGGGGCACGAGCCCATCATCTTCCTGGTTAGCTAGCTTTCTGAATAAAGCTGTTATCCCTGGCCCCAACAAGTCGTCTCTCGATTATTGACCTGTCGTGCAGCGGGCAGTACAAGCTTAGTTACGTGCTCATGTCACAGAGGCTTAAAATCCACCATATGGAAATCCAGTAAGTACCACCCAAGCTTGGAATGAATGGTGCTCATGGAAGAAGGTTGCTGATTCTGCCCCTTTGCTTTTTTCTGAGTCCCAAAAAAGCACTTTCAGGTTGAGCCCATTATCATCTCCAATGCTAACAGCCGGCAGCTACCCCTTTCATACCATGATTGCCTGCCTTGCTTTCCTTTGCTTTCCCCAGTAAATGCTTTGGAATTCTCCACTGCAATCTGCATTTTCTCTTAGTGTGTAGAGAACCCTCTTGGTAGAGAACTATTCTGTGTTCTCATTTCAATGATAATCTTTAAAATTTTTCCTTTGCCAGTTATGGTAAGCAACTTCCCTTTAACAGCAATATTCAATAAGTGAAAGCTTTCCATAGAGTAAGAGGTTCATTTTTAAGACAGTGTTTCTCAAACTAGGATGAAAGGATGATTTTTTAAATTTTAATTGTAGTAAAATATACACACCTAAAGTTTACCATCTTAACCATTATTAAGTATACATACTTCAGTAGTGTTCAGTATATGCACATTGTTGTGCAACTAATTTCCAGAACTTTTTCATCTTGCAAAGCTGAAACTCTATACTCGTTAAATAACCCCCCATTGCCCCCTCCTCCCAGCCCCTGGCAACTACTACTCTAGGTATCTTATACAAGTGGTATCATACAGTATTTGTCCTTTTGTGACATAACGCCCTCAAGGTTCATCCATGTTGTAGCATGTGTTAGAATTTCTTTCCTTTTGGACTTCCCTGGTGGCGCAGTGGTTAAGAATCTGCCTGCTAATGCAGGGGACATGGGTTCGAGCCCTGGTCCGGGAAGATCCCACATGCCGTGGAGCAACTAAGCCTGTGCGCCACAACTACTGAGCCTGTGCTCTAGAGCCCGCGAGCCACAACTACTGAGCCCATGTGCCACAACTATTGAAGCCCACGTGCCTAGAGCTGTGCTCTGCAACGAAGAGTAGCTCCTGCTCGCTGCAACTAGAGAAAGCCCACGCGCAGCAACGAAGACCCAACGCAGCCCAAAATAAATAAATAAATAATTTATTTAAAAAAAAAAGAATTTCTTTCCTTTCTAAGGCTGAATAATATCTCATTGTATGTCTATACCCCATTTTTTATCCATTCATTTGTTGATGGACACTTGGGTCGCTTCCACCTTTTGACTATTGGGAATAATGCTGCTATGAACATGAGTGTACAAATACCTTTTGGAGATCCTGCTTTCAATTCTTTGGGGTATATATCCAGAAGTGAAATTGCAGCATCATGTGGTAAATCTAGGTTTAATTTTTCCAGGGAATTGCCATATTGTTTTCCATAGCATCTGTACCATCTAAATTTCCACCAAGAGTGCACAATGGTTCCAGTTTCTCCACATTGCGTATGAATTCTTGAGGAGGCATTGGTCTTTCCTTTAATCAAATGTGAAATGTAATAGAAAAATTCACATTTTTGACATATGGATATAGGAAGTTGGAAGCACCTAAAAAAGGTACCAAGAAGACTAGAATGCTTGGACTCCTCAAGGATTTTAAAAATCTTAATTGTTGGCAGTAAATAGAATGACATATCAAGCAGCCTTGGGATGGAAAGATGAACCCTGAAAAGGCCAACCTAAGATGTCTCTTTTTTAAAAAGTCTAGCTGCTCATCATGAGCTGACAGTTGTTACGGAAGGAGATTGAGGTGTTTGAGGAGACTGGAGGAGATACAAATTGGCAGTGCCCATCAATAAATGCTTCTCTAACCAAGTCTGAGTCATCAGACACCATGACATCCACAAAATCTACAATTTGTGGGTCAGGACGTTTTCTGTAGCTAAGGGGGCCCAGCCTGTAAAAAGAAGAATGAGGTGGTTCTCTTACCAGAAATAGCAATACAAAGTAGAAAATGGGCAGTGATGCAGAAGGAAAGTAAATTCCTAAAGGAAATGTTTGCTGAGGGCTTTCTCTGTGCCAGACACCATCCTACCACTTTTAATATTCTTAGTTTTATTCCTCTCACAACTGCAGGAGGTGGACACGTTACGTGCATTTCATGATGAGAAAACTAAGGCACAGATCGCTAAAGTAACTTGCTCAAGGATGACAGAGGGCCCAGGCAGTGCCCAGCAGAGCCCAGGTATTTAACATAACTACACGGCCTCCCGTAGAAAAGTTCTGGTGGCATTCCGAGAAAAAGTCCTTACTTCTTGCCAGGAGAGTCCAGGAAGTCTTCATGGGCTATGGGCAATGAATGACGTACAGGCTTTGTTAGGAATTGGGAGGGAAAAACATTTTCAATGAAGGGATAAACAAGGCAAAGCATTATCTTTCCTTTTTCTCTCTGGTTTCTTTTGGAATGGCAATGGGATCCCTTTCCCAATACCCACAGCAATTCTTTGCTCATAGTGGGCACTCCAGGTGTGGGTGCTCTCAGAGTAGAGCTGAGAGATGGATAGAGATTTCATCTGAAAAGAGGCTGGGAGTCTCCCTCTGGTCTTTCCAGTTACCTGAGCTGACGCATTTTCCTTTACTGGTTAAGGAAGTCTGAGCTTTACAGAACGTAGCCTGAAAACAACTGGTTGTAATAGGAAAATTCCACACCAGAACCTTTGGGGCAGAAACTGGATCCTCTTTCTCGTATTGACCCCACCTTCCCTAGAACCGGTGCCAGACTAAGAAGATGCTTTGGGCATAGTAAGGAGAAAATGTCAGGATTCTCAGGACGTCTTAGCAATGGCTGAGAAGGGAACAAGCGCACCACCTCTTCCTTAGGCTTCTAGAAGTCATCCTGCTAGTGGGGTCTATTTGCCAGCCATGTCCCCAAACCAGCCAGGCTCAGGACAGCCACATGCTGGCAAGCAGCTGTGAAATCGGCCATGCAGATGTTTAATTTGGTGTTAATATTATTTCTTACATTAATGAAAGGAAAAAATATGCCCTCAGGGAATATTTTCAGAAGCCCTTAAGAAAACAAAACACTCGATGGGTTTTGTTGAGGAAAGAAATTGAGATAAACTTACAATGTTTTTCATGCTCTGCTTCTTAAAGTGTGATCCATGAATCCCAGCATCAGCAAGACCTGGGAATTTGCTAGAAATGCAAATCCTCAGGCCCAGGCAATCTTTCTTTTAACTAGCCCTGAGGACGATTTGAGGTCCCTTTTAATGCATTTGAGAACCGTAAGAAAAGAGTGTTAAGAACTGTGGTCCACACCATTACTTCTATAAAAGCATCTTTGCTTTGTGATGCTCTATGTTTTAGCATAATCTAATTCTGCATCAAAAAGTCAAACGCTCGGGCTTCCCTGGTGGCGCAGTGGTTGAGAATCTGTCTGGCAATGCAGGGGACACGGGTTCGAGCCCTGGTCTGGGAAGATCCCACATTACGCGGAGCGGCTAGGCCCGTGAGCCACAACTACTGAGCCTGCGCGTCTGGAGCCTGTGCTCCGCAACAAGAGAGGCCGCGACAGTGAGAGGCCCGCGCACCACAATGAAGAGTGGCCCCCGCTCGCCGCAACTAGAGAAAGCCCTTGCACAGAAACGAAGACCCAACACAGCCAAAAATAAATAAATTTAAAAAAAAGACATCACACGATACCACATGCCAAAAAAAAAAAAAAAAGTCAAACGCTATTACATTTCACAGGAGGAATTGATAAGGCTGGCTGGGAGCAAAGGAGTCTAGCAAATATTCCCCTTTGCAACTCTCTCAGTTAATTCCAATATTGCTACTGCAAACAACAGAAGCAGCTCCAGGAATATCAACACCCTGGGAGTACAGTTCCAAACACCTGTCTCTCTGTTCAAGGCTTCAGAAGCAGGACTATCAGTCACTTACATTTTAGGGGAAATTAGACATCCCTTCTCCCTGATGGTAGAAACACTTAAAAATCTCAGTGAGTACATGAACAAGAAAAAGAATGCTATGTTTCTAGTGGGCTGTGGAAGAAAAGAATGTGGATGGAAGAGGAAAGGAAAGGACGGGAGGACTGGGAGGGATTGTTTGATTTTGAAGTTGAGGAAATTCACTTTTTTCACTCCTTCCCTTCTGTCTGGCATCCACCTTCCATCCCTCAGTAGAGGGGACGTTGGAAGGGTGACCCAGGGGAGCCTAATGGGCAAGTAAAACAAAGGTGGGGTCTACCTTAGGGTCTTAGAACCTCTGAGGGAAGGAAACCCAATCAGGATTCCCCACAGCAAAATGGCAGCTCTCTCTGACAGACCACTCTGGTTTTGGGCTTTGCTGCCTTCTCTCTGGACCATCCCCTGGATCTGTTGTCCTTGATGCTCTTTCTGGGTAGAACATTCTCATTCTGTTCACTGCCGTCCTTCCTGGGAGCGGCGCTAGCACTTTGCTATGGAGACCGGACAGTAAATCCTCCCTGTGCTCCTCGAACACGTGGAAAGCAAAGGCAAGGGCAGATGGCTGTTTGGCTGTTTGGTAGCCAACTTACGGCCACCTGACTCGGCATACAAATGAATGGAAAACTAACAGGAGACAGGAAGACAGTGCATCTGAAATGCCTCTTAGAAAAATAACCTCAGTTTAAGGATAGAAGAGGACGCATCTGACTGACCCCCAAATTCCAGCCTCTTTCCATCACTCCACGCCACATCTAAATGCCCTTGAGCTGCCTGTGCACAGAGCTGTCATCAATTAGCAAAGGTCAATGCCAGACATACGTTCCCTCGGCTGGGCTGACCAGGCTGGGCCCCTCAAGGGTCCTTTTCACCTTCAGATGGAGGTAAGGGTGATGCAAGGAACCCCATTCATGGAGGAGGGGTGGAGCTCCATGACACGAGCCCCACCAACGGGGTGTCACGGGAGCAAGCACTCCTCCCCCAGGAAAACAATCCCCTCCTAAATCAGAGCTGGAAAGCACCCACACTCACAGACTACGGTCTCCTCTGCTCGAGGTCACCAAGCTCTTCACCTCTCAAAGCTTCTCTGAGCCTTTACTGTGCACATATGAGCAGAAATTGGCAATTGCCACCTTCACCATTCTTGACGCTGGATCAAATGCGTGTGGCCGTGACATTCTCTGTGCCACCCACCTCCTCTTGCCTCCCACTTCCTCTTGCCTCCCACGTCCTGTTAAAATGATTGTCTCCCACTAGGGAATGGGAAGAGTTCCCCAAAGAGTTCCCAGGTCTTTCCTACCTCTGCATTCCCCGGAACAGTGCAGGATCTAATGTAAGGCGTTGACCTCTTACAGAGAGGTGGGCTGGAGCTGGAGTTCACAGGCAACGCCATATCCTACTTCCACTAGGCTGCGGTGCCACTGTGACAGGGCAACAGGTGCCTAGCCCCACAAGACTTCCTTGCCCAGAGGTGCGATCCTTGCCCCTTCAGCTTCTCCCAGCTCCCACCACATCTCAGCTCCTGGACCAGACCTCCAGAGGGGCACTCTCTGCCCTGTGTTCAAGGATGCAAGATATTCAGACTCCAGAGTGTGAGCCAAATTTTTAAAAAGGAACAGACAAAGAAAAAAGAAAGGAAAATGGAACCCACAGATTTTTTCATCCTTTGCTACCACTGAACTGTACAAAAATAAGGGGACCAAATTTCTATGAATTATGATCACAACTTGCCTTTTGCCTGGATATTCTGCCTCCAGAGTGGCACTGAAAGGAGAGAGGGAGAGAGGGAGAGAGAGAGAGAGAGAGAGAGAGAGAGAGAGAGAACGATCCCCAAAACCCAGGCTGTTTCCTCTGCAGCTGTTGCCGGAGGAGGGGTGGTCTCCAGATGGCTCTGGGCCGGTGTTGAAGTTGATGGGTGTTGGAAGGTGCTGCTGAGAGAGGCCTCGCGATTGCCCCAAGCAGATTCTCACCCCAGCTGGCAACCAGAGCCACTCAGCTCCCTATCGCACTGTCATCAATCATGAACTGGGAAAAAACTTTCAGCGTGAGAGTTTATTATCAACTCTTAATGAAAATATATGGGTTTCACAGAACAGTCTGAAAAGTATGGAGTGTCAGAATGTGAAATGGCAAAATTGTTTGATCAGGTGCGAGGGCAAAAGTGATTGCCTGATTATAGCTGAGAGCAGAGTGAGGAGACAGGCCATGGGGCCATCAACACACAGGGGATAATGATGCCTGTGTAGCTCCCGCTTGGATGGGAGCAGCCTGCTCTGGGAGGTACCAGGAGGCTTTGCTCAAATAAAAATCACAGAAATAAGTAAGCTTTTATATTGGCTGGGTGAGAAGGGCTCTGCAAACCCAGTTTCATTCGATTCTCACATCAAGCCTGAAAAGTTGGAAGCATTATCCTCATTTTACAGATGAGGAAACTGAGACTCAGAGATGTTAAGTAACTTGACAGGGGTCTCACTAGGATTCAAACTCTGTCTGGTTCCAGAGCTTTGGCTCTTAATTCATAGTTGGCAAACTTTTTTTTTTGTATATGGTGGTATTCACTGCATCTTTCTTTTAAAATTATAGTTGATTTATAATATTGTATTAGTTTCTGGTGTACAGCAAAGTGATTCAGGTTTGTACATATATTATTTTTCAGATTCTTTTCCCTTATAGGTTATTATAGGATACTGAATACAGTTCTCTGTGCTATACAGTAAGTCCTTCTTGTTTATCTATTTTATACATAGTAGCGTGTATCTGTTAATCCCAAACTCCTAATTTATCCCTCCCCGCTTTGCCCCTTCAGTAACCATAAGTTTGTTTTTTATGTCTGTGAGTCTGTTTCTGTTTTGTAAATAAGTTCATTTGCATTATATTTTAGAGTTTTCATATAAGTAAGTGATATCATATGATATTTGTCCTTCTCTGTCTGACTTACTTCACTCAGTATGACAATCTCTAGGTCCATCCATGTTGCTGCAAATGGCATTATTTCATTCTTCTTTATGGCTGAGTAATATTCCATTGTATATATGTACCACATCTTCTTTATCCATTCATCTGTTGAGGGACATTTAGGTTGCTTCCATGTCTTGGCTATTGCACGTAGCGCTGCTGTAAACACTGGGGTGCATGTATCTTTTCAAATTAGAGTTTTCATCTTTTCTGGAAAACATTTTTTTATAAATGGCCGAAAAGTAACTGTTTTTGGCTTTGTGGTCACATATAACCTGTGTCTTTATTTTTTGTTTTTTTACCTTTGCAATTCTTTAAAAATGTGGAAACCACTCTTAGTTCTCTGGCAGTACCAAACCAGGTGAGGAACTGGATTTGGCCCATGAGCTAGAGTTTGCTGACCCTTGTTTTTAATCATTGCACCGCACTTTCATCTAACTTGTGACCTTGGGCAAGCATTTCTCCTCTCTCTGTTGCAGATGCATCTTTGAAATGGGTTTAAAAGCAAACACAGGGCTTCCCTGGTGGCGCAGTGGTTGAGAGTCTGCCTGCCAATGCAGGGGACACGGGTTCGAGCCCTGGAAGATCCCACATGCTGCGGAGCAACTGGGCCCATGAGCCACAACTACTGAGCCTGCGCGTCTGGAGCCGTGCTCCGCAACAAGAGGTCGCAACAGTGAGAGGCCCGCGCACCGCGATGAAGAGTGGCCCCCACTCACCGCAACTGGAGAAAGCCCTCGCACAGAAATGAAGACCCAACACAGCCAAAAATAAATAAATAAATAAATAAATTTATTTAAAAAAAAAAAAAAAAAAGCAAACACAGAAAGGGAAACTGGGAAGCGGAAGGGTGGCCTTAAGTCAACTTCGCAGCACCCTGGGAATTTTAATATTCACTCTAGTTACTGGTCTAGTGACTTCTCTTTGGTTTTACTTTAGATGAATCCTTCTAAACTCTAAGGCTGTGAGAATAAAAGAGCAAGCTACCTCAGATCCTTTTTGGAACAGGGTGAGTGTAATTAAATAAACATAAAAGAACAGTACAAACTAACACCTAAACATTCACAGGAATTAGATGTGAAAAGGGTGACATCATTTGCTAACTTTAATCTACAACTTCTCTCCTTTAATGACTTTAATGGACAAGGCTAAGTTTAAACACACAAAGCAGAGGATAAAGAAATAACTCACTGAATGCTTACTATGTGCATCTTGTCTTAATTAGCTCTCCCTCCAAATTTTGAGGGTGGTATTATTATTCCATTTATCCATTAGAATGTTTTGGACTGTAAGTAATAGAAGGTCAACCTCAAAGTGACTCAAGCAATAAAGACACAGCTCCTGGACTTTTTTTTTTCAGTGGCACAGTGGTTAGGAATCCGCCTGCCAATGCAGGGGACACAGGTCTGAGCCCTGGTCCGGGAAGATCCCACATGCTGCAGAGCAACTAAGCCCGTGAGCCACAACTACTGAAGCCCGCGCGCCTAGAGCCTGTGCTCCGTAACAAGAGAAGCCACTGCAATGAGAAGCCCTTGCGCCGCAACGAAGAGTAGCCCCCACTCGCCGCAACTAGAGAAAGCCCGGGCACAGAAACGAAGACCCAACGCAGCCAAAAATAAATAGATTAATTAATTAAAAAAAAAAAAAACTTAAAAAAAAAAAGACACAGCTCCCTTCACAACTAGAAGGTGAAACACCAGGCAGACCCCTGGGGTGGTAGATCCAGGTGCTCTACAGACTCCTCAAGGATCCCAAGGATTCTTAGCTCTGTCTTCTAAAATATAGGCTGAATTTTTAATTTTAAGGGTGATTCCCTTCATCATAGAATCTGTGTTCTCAATAGATGGAGTAGAGAGAGAGAGAAAGAGACGGAGAGATAGGAGTCCTTCTTCCCCACCCATCAGACAAATTCTGTTCCTTTAGTCTAAAGGAGCCAATTTAGAAAAACAGATGATTGTCTTAGGCTCCTGTTCCTGAACAAGTCACTGGCAAGAGGGATGGAAATTCCAGGCCCCTTCCTTGGAACCGAGGTGGTTTCAAGATGTGTTAGGTTTGCTCTGGTAAGAAACAGTCCTGACATATCCATGCTTTGCTCTTGTCCATTATGGTCCAGAGGGGCTCTGCTCAACATCCCTCATACTGTGGGACCCAAGCTGAAGGAGCAACCACTCTCTGGAGCACTGCTGATCACTGTAGTAGAGGAAGAGAGTGCAAGCACTGGCAATTCAACTCTCCAGCCTGGACACACCATTTCCATTCACAGCATATTCCCCAGGACTGACCATACTGCCTACTCAACCACAAGGAGACTGTGTGCCCAGAAAAAAGAACCAGAAATATTTGGAAACTGCACCAATAACTACCACAGGAGTCAACCTGTGCTACTACACATGTGAGACAAGGGGAAATAAGTTTTGAAGAGAAAAGCCCAATATATACTACATTACCAGTTACAGAGAAATAAACAGAAGCTCAGAGAGAAAAGTAGTATCCCAAAAGAGAGCAAAGAGACAATGAAAAGACCAGTCTAGCAGGTCCAACAGTTGAATAACAGGAGTTCCCAGAATGAAAGAACAAAGAAAATGGAGAGAAGGAAATTATCTAAGAAATAATTCCAGAAGATTTCTAAGAACTGAAAGACATGTATTTCTATATCAAAGGGACTTACCAAATGCCAAGCATAAAGATTGAAAACGGAACCACAGAAAGGCACCAGCATCACAAAATTCTGGAACACCAGGGACAAAGAGAAGATCCTGTAAGCTTTCAGAAAGAAAACTGTGAAAACTAGTTTCATATAAATGATTTGGATACAGGATTTCTCAACAGCATTGCAGAAAGCAAGAAGATAATGGGTCAAAGCTTTCACAACTCAAAGAAAAAACTATTTCCAACTTAACATTCTATAAACAGTCAAATTCTCAATCAAATGGGTAACATAAGACATTTTCAGATGTACACAGCAAAGATGATGATGAAGGGAAGTTTCTAGAGGACAGGTGGAGAGACAGCAGCCAAAGCTAGAAAGTCGCCAATTCAAAATAAAGCAGGTCGGAGGGATCCAAAGCAGATTCTTAAAGAAGATTAACTTAACAGACTGTCTAATGCATTTGAATGTTTTGAAAAAGATTTACATGCCTGGGGGAAAGTTTAGGATTGTACATAAAAATTATACCAATTTTATTTATTTATTTATTTATTTATTTATTTTTGGCTGTGTTGGGTCTTCGGTTCGTGCGAGGGCTTTCTCTGGTTACGGCAAGTGGGGGCCACTCTTCATCGCGGTGCGGGGACCGCTCTTCATCGCGGTGCGCGGGCCTTTCACTATCGCGGCCCCTCCCGCTGCGGGGCACAGGCTCCAGACGCGCAGGCTCAGTAGTTGTGGCTCACGGGCCCAGCTGCTCCGTGGCATGTGGGATCTTCCCAGACCAGGGCTCGAACCCGTGTCCCCTGCATTAGCAGGCAGATTCTCAACCACTGCGCCACCAGGGAAGCCCTATACCAATTTTTAAAGTCAGCTATTAATTCTAGGCAATACAAGACATTAGGCAAAGAGGAAAAATAATCACCAGCCACTACATGGATTGGGTATGATTAACATTTACATAGTTGTACCAATAAAAATCCTGTATGTATATCAAACAAAAATGACAATAGAGGGCTTCCCTGGTGGCACAGTGGTTGAGAATCCGCCTGCCGGTGCAGGGGACACGGGTTCGAGCCCTGGTCTGGGAAGATCCCACATGCCATGGAGCGGCTAGGCCCGTGCGCCACAACTGCTGAGCCTGCACTCTGGAGCCCTCAAGCCACAACTACTGAAGCCTGTGCGCCTGGAGCCCTGCTCCGCAACAGGAGAAGCCACCGCAATGAGAAGCCCACTCACCGTAACGAGGGGTGGCCCCCGCTCGCCGCAACTAGAGAAAGCCCGCGCACAGCAACGAAGACCCAACACAACCAAAAATAAATAAATAAATTTATATTAAAAAAAAATGACAATAGAATTATATTGGGAGGATGAAAGAATGGGTGGTATGGGCTTCATGTGATAGGGACAAGGCAGAAGAGTGAACATAAGCTAAATCTTTATCTTCCCTAATAGGAAGACGATAATGGCTAAAACTGAAAAAAAAAAAAAAGAAGAAACAGCAATATAAGCATGTTATTTACAGATATACCAGTAGATACCAAAAGAATCAACAAAAATAGTTGAAATGGTTGTCTCAAGTAGCAGGCAATGGTGGCAGATACACAAGGGATAGCTATTTTTTGCAATAAGACTTGAAGAACTATTTGACGATGTGCACATATACTTTGATAAAATAAAAACCAAAATTTTAAAAATTACTAGAGGAGAAATGAGAGACTATTCAGTAAATAGTGTCATGAAAATAGAGGAGAAATTTCAATTATTTACAGGCTCTTCTGCTACAGCAAAGGTTTCTATAACAGCAATTAGCTCAAACACCATTGGTCAATAAAGAAATCATGTCAGTATAATGTGGAAGCCATTTTTACTGTCACTGTTTCCCAGCAAGTTCAAGTTTTTGCAACCCAGGAATGGCAGATGACCTCAACATAGGCTAAAACACCTCAGTGCAAAGGAAGACAATTCTATACACAGAGTTCAGCCCACATTTTCCTCTTGGCTTAGTTTGGTAACATGTCTATTGTGAGGTTCCCCCGATCTCTGCACACTTTCTGTGACTGCTGTACTTAGCAGCCTCTATCGTCTCTTGCTCCTCTATTAGGCTATGCTCATTGTTTTCTTTGTTAGACAGATTTATATTTGCTGTAATATATCACTATTTACTGGGCATTTAAACTGCCTTTTAAAGTAGGTTAGTAGCTTTACTAGGATTCTTATTGCCATTTTAGTGCTCTGGTTAAAAAGTAGCATAGGTTTGAGTGGTCTCCCCTTGACTTTATTTTTTTCCATGAGCCCTGTTATTTTTAGCACATGATTTTGCAGAATATGAGGGTTTTCAGGAAAATTTTGTGCTGTAACAGAAATTCTTGTTCCTACCTGCTACCATATACAAATGATTTAAACTCTAAACATTCTTTCAAAAGTTAAAAAAATACAGTGTAGTAGACAGAATTCTAAGATAACCCTTAAGATTCTTCAAGAAGAAGTCTTTACCCAGTCATAGGCAGCATTCGGGTAATCAGGTAAGCCCCTTCATTTCCCTAGATGGGGGGAAGCAAAGGGATGAGAAATGCCATAGTTTGTTCAAGTTCCCATCACCAGAAAGAAGAGATGGAAGTGGAAAAGAAACTCCCCAATAACAGTACTGTTGAAACAAGGGCAACACGAGCGCTGATCAGCCAGCTTAAAACTAGAACCTGCAAGTACTTTGGAAGCACCCTGTGTGCCCCTAATTCATCTCCTGCCCTTTCTTTCCCTACAAAGATAACTACGGTCCTGGCTTTTGTGTTAACCTATCCCTTTCTTTAGTTTTATCATTTATGATATATGTATGTATCCCTAAATTAAATATACATGTCTTATTGTTTTCTGGGTCCATGACGTTGGATGGAAAAAAATTACATCCTTATTTTCGCTCGCCTTTTTTTATGAGTTTCACTATTTTTTATTAGTTTATTGCCTTCAATTATGAACGTAGGTAATAAAACATTTTTCTCAGCAAGGGTCCACGGGCTTCACTAGACGACCAAAGGCCCATGTCACATTCCTGCTAGGGTATTTCCCTACAGGTGGCGTTGCTGGGAAACAGCAGATGCTCCATTCTGGCCCTTCTCGCCAGGATTCCTATTTACCACAGAGCATGGACAGTAATTTGAGGGACTCTTCTCAGTTCTCCAAAGGATGGCATGTAACCAGTCCATTCTATTACATGGCAGGAGAGAAGCTGATTTGTTATCTATAGTGAATCCCTTAGGCATTAGGGCTTACTTCTCTCCTGGAACTACAGTGTTGACATTCAATTCTTTTTTTTTTTTTTTTTTTTTTTTTTTTTTTTTTTTCATATGTGTGTACAGTTTAATTTTAATCAACGCCCTAGGTGCAGTTAACATTAAAGGACCCTTCTAATTAGAAATCCATACTCCAGGGATGGTTAGTTACCATTTGAAAGACCCCAATCAAAAGTCAACATTCCAGACACAAACACTTCAAATATTGCATCTGGATCTGGGCAAAAGGCTTCAGTAATCATCCTGAAAATGGTGACTCTGCCTCCTGGGGTCGTGCGTTTATACCTGCTGTTCGGGGACCATCATACATGAGGTGTGTGCCCATCTTGCCTCTGCAACTGCAGGGTGCCCTCAGCTTCACTGAAATCAAGGAGCCCGTTTGAATGACCAGATCCCCTGCGTTCACACCTGGCCTACAAAAAGGGAAAACCCTAGAGCTTTTCACGGACGTGGGCATGTCCCCTCGTTGATACAAGTCTCTACGCCTTAGTGCAGAGTGTCTTCCAGACCTTCCTGAGGCAGCTGGGTGGGGGGGACGGATGTGCAGGTCACACATGATTAGTCCAGGTCCAAGCTCCTACCTCCCTGAGTCTCGGATTCCCTCTTCTACATTGTGCCCAAAGTCTCCCAATTTGTAAGTGTTGGCAAGTGAGACATTCAATTCTTGGTTGGCTTACTGGGAGCTTCTTTTTTCCTGCACTGGGTGTAATGGAGTCTGACTGATGGAGATTTAGACCCTGCCTCTGCCACTTACTAGGAAGGTGACTCTGAGGGGTTACTTAATCCCACTCTGTCTCAATGTACACACTGTAAAGTGATGGTGATATAGACATCCTGGGCTTCTTTGAAAATTAATTTGTGTAAAGTAACTAGCGCAGTCACTGGCTCAAGGTAGGACCACTAAGGGTTGTTTTCTTCCTAACCCCCATCCCATTCCCTATATTGTAAGGAATCAGATATACAGATGCTAAGATACAGTTCAATTTCCTTTCTTTCCTTCCCCTTTTCCTTGAAATGCTAAGAGTTGGATTTTTTATACATATACATATACGTATATATATGTGTATATATACGTATAATGTATATATGTATATATATATCTTAGTTGAAAATTTTAAAAGTATATATTTTAATTGAAGTGTGGTTGATTCACAATGTGTTGGTTTCTGCTGTATGGCAGGGTGATTCAGTTATACATATATATACATCCTTTTTTATATCCTTTTCCATTATGGGTTATCACAGAATATTGAATATAGTTCCCTGTAGATATTGAATATAGTAGGACCTTGTTGTTTATCCATTCTATATATACTAGTTTGCATCTGCTAGCCCCAAACTCCCACTCCATCCCTCCCTCACTCCCCTCCTTGGCAACCACAGGTCTTTTGAGAGTTGTTTTTAATTTCATCTTTATTATTCCAATGCAATCATGTTTGATTCTGGTGACCTCCATATTGCTATGACTTTCTTTAGTTCAGACTTTGCTTGGACTTAGTGGAGGCGACAACACGAGTCACTGCAGCTCTAGAAAAGATGATGTGGAGGTCACATACCTTGTTCCTGGCCTTGCCCAAAGCTGCTACTTCAGTGTTTTACCACTGTCGTTTAGTCCTTCTCCACCACCCCTAAGTACTCTTTAGTCTCTGAAGGAATCTTTCTCATTTTTCTTTAGGTGGTTTGTGTGTGCCGGCTCATAGTATTAGTAATTTTGTATTTAATTTGTCTAGATTTGCTTGGTGTTTGCAAAGCTTGTGTACTTTCCTTAGGTAAGATATAGTTTACAACAGAATGATACCTTGCAATTTCAATAGCAGCTGTTGAGGGAAGGCAGACAGTTACAAACTACTCTTTTCTGTTCTTTTGCAAAAGAGCTATGTTGTGATGAAATGAATAATATATTTTAGGGCATACCTGGATTTGCTACTGCAGTTTGATTTACATGGATAAAGAAAAAAAATGCTAGTCGTTTGAAACTGTTTCCAAATGCAAGACAAGTTAGATTCCCATGAGAGAATTTTGAAAGAATAACTGTCTTGTTGCTAAGAGAAGGAAATTCTTGTCTGTTAGTTCTTACAAGGGATACGGCCCATCACCTACTTCCGGGGAGGAGTGTTTCTTCTGCAAGGTGAGAATTTATATGTATGTATCATTCATTTATTTCTAAAGTGTTTAATGAAGACTCTTTATGTGTTAGATACTTTAAAAAGTTAAAAAAATATTTTTTTCCCCAGCTTTATGGAGGTTAATTGACTAATAAAATTATGTAGATTAAAAAAAAAAAAGATTCTTGCTGCAGGTGTACAAGCCCTGTATAATGTCCTCCCTTTGAGTGTGGATGGGATCTGTGAATATGATGAATGTCACTCCTATGATGAGGTTATATTAAGTGGCAAAGGTAAAGAGATTTTGCAGATACAGGTAAGGACACTAATCAATGACTTTGAGTTAATCAAAATGGAATTGATCCTGGATGGGCCTGACCTAATCAGGTATGCCTCAAGAAGAGAATCCAGAGGTCAGAGACTTGAAGCCTCAGAGATTGTCCTGCTGGCTTTGACGAAGCATGCCACCATGAGTTCCACAGCTGCAAGACAGTGAATTCTGCCACGGGAGCAAGGAAGAGGATGCAGAACCTCAGATGAGACCCCAGTCCCAGCTGACACCTGGACTGCAATCCTGTGATACCCTGATCCGAGGGCCCAGCTAAGCCATGCTTGGACTCCTGATCCAGGGAAACTGAATAATAAATCTATTTTCTTTATTATTTTTTATTGAGGTATAGTTGATGTACAATATTATATAAGTTTCAGGTGTACAACATAGTGATTCAATTTTTAAACGTTATACTCCACGTATAGTTATAATAAAATGTTGGCTATATTCCCTGTGCTGTAGCTTCTTTATCTTATATACAGTAGTTTGTACCTCTTAATTCCCTTCCTGCATCCTGCCCCTCCCCACTATGCTCTTTCCACTGGTAACCACTTGTTGTTTGTTTGCTGTATCTATAAATCTATGTTCTTTAAATCTGCTATGTTGATGGTAATTTGTTACACATCAAAAGAAAATGAATCCATACAGAAACAAATTATTTGTATCCCCTTCTAGTCTTTTAATTATCTTAGTTTGAAGTAATCTTTCCTAAAGAAAACATGGAACCCAAAATCTATAAAGGAGAATTTTGAAAAGATTTCATAATATTTTTAAACTGCTACATTATAAAAATCATCATGAAGAGTGTTAAACACCAACACCATGCTAGAAGCAAATATTTCCAGCACACATATTTAATCACAGAGGGTATGGACTTGGCTTCTGAGTAGACAGACCCACAGTCTTCTTCATGACGTGACAAACCTGTATATGTACTGCCCTGCAGTAGGCAAGATGAAGGGCAGGGTGGGGGCATGGATGAGCTAGAATACACTGGAATCTTTTCTTGCCATCCTGACTGAGAAGCTGGGTCAGAGATGGACTCCCAGTATCTCAAGTTCAGAGCTGGGACTTCAAATGTATTTTCCCATAAAAATAGTGATTAGGTGTCCTACTGAATCTATAGCATAGCAGACACTCCATCTGCAAGTGGACAAGAAGGAGAGCCTCCCCAACGTCTACCAGAGGTGGTAAGAAGTGAGATGCTGAAGTGACAGAAATAAATTCCCTGCAGTAGAAGCGTCGTCACAGAACCAAATTTGGGTCTGCTCGCTCACGCTCGGTAAAGCCAATCTACTGACACATGTAGCATTCATTGCAAGACCAAGCAAGGAGGTTGGGCTTTTTGAGGATTAGCTGCCTGGACTCCTTGCTTGGCACCCTGCAACAAACTGTGCGCTTTCCTTCACCACAACGCGGTGTCAGCAGACCGGCTTTACTACCCGCGTGAGCCAGCAGACCCAAGTTTGGTTCGGTGACAGGAGGAGACATTGGAGCTACACAGCCATTTGACTATTCTGGACCACCTGAAATTCAGTAACATTTAAATTCACTGGAATGCACCTGACAGGGACCCTCAGTTAGCCGGAGATTTGGCATTGTTTCCATTAAGAGGAAAAAGAGATAGATCTAATACAAAATAAAATCTAATATCGGGGCTTGATTGTTTAAAATGTACCTATTCCGGGCTTCCCTGGTGGCGCAGTGGTTGAGAGTCCGCCTGCCAATGCAGGGGACACGGGTTCGAGCCCTGGTCTGGGAAGATCCCACGTGCCGCGGAGCAACTCGGCCCGTGAGCCACAATTACTGAGCCTGCGCGTCTGGAGCCTGTGCTCCGCAACAAGAGAGGCCGCGATAGTGAGAGACCCGCGCACCGCGATGAAGAGTGGCCCCCACTTGCCGCAACTGGAGAAAGCCCTCGCACAGAAACGAAGACCCAACACAGCCATAAATAAATAAATAAATAAATATTTAAAATGTACCTATTCCAAGAAAAGTCCTGGGGACAGTACGCATTCATCCCAGTTTTCACTCTTATTCACAATGACAGCCTGAATTGTGAGATTTAATGATCAAGGCAATGACCCTGGAAGTCTGGACAAATTTAATCAGCAAAAATTAACTTCTGCTCCACTGATTGTATTTATGCAAGTAGGACATCAGACACAAACATTTTGGAAAGCTTTTTTAACACTAACAATTGGAACAATGTAACGTGTTTAAGTCATCTTTGGAAAATACACCCAACCTTTGAGGGTGATATTTAGGAGTGAATGGTCATGTTCCCACACAGTCTCCCACATAATGCCAGGGGGAGAAGCAGAGTCCTGAATGCATGAGAACCTTTTGGGTGCTGTTTCTGAAGTTTGGGCCATTACACACGTTGAATAAAGAGGTAAAAGTAATTGCCCAAATAATTTAGGCTTTTCCAAATCTCTCACCTGAAATAACCAGATAATTACAAAAGGCTTGTTTTGTATTCTGGGTGCATTTGGGTGTTTGTTTGACTCATTCTTATGAATTCTTTCATTGTCCACTTCAGTTTCCTTGTGTGGAACTATTCCAAGGCACAGAAGGTACCACCACAGAATTCTACTAAAGTGTGTTGGCAGTGGAGCCTTGGATCACAGGCCAGGGCCCCAGAGTTACAAGGAAACAACATCAGCCAACTGGACAGCCAGTGACTTCTTCATTTAAAGACCAGGCAGATTAAACACAACTCTTTCTGGCCCTGTTGGGGGCACTGTTTTTTAGAGCTCAATCAAGAAATTAATGGGATTCTGCAGGATGCGTCAAGTCCAGCACTTTGCTGCACGCAGGGCAATAATTATGCTCAATTACAGCCTAGCATGTGGTTTCTGGCCCCGTAAAAATCTCCCCACGTCAAACCAATCTTCAAGGGGAAAAAAAAAGAACCTGTTTTGGCAATTTTCTGCACTGGTACATATCAGCCCCTAATTTAGCCTCCAGAGGGCTCCACCATTTCAGATCTGTCACCAGCGGCCATGAGACCCCAGCACTAACATGTTAAGTGATGACATCCATGTTTCCAGGGATCTTTGAGGCCCATGCTGACTCTGGGATCAACAAAGGATTCTAACTGCCCTCATCTTATGGAAATGGATCCCTGTCGAGGTAATATGATGAGAAAATAAAACGGAAGCAAAGCTCAGATGTGACCACACAGAAAATGGCCCACATTCAGGGCTGGGTTCATTTCAGTTTAGAGGTTTTGGCCAAGCCTGCTTGTTTGTTCCTTCCTGAAAGCACACACCAACCAGCTCTTTTGAAAAAGAACAGATGAAGCCAAGGACAAAAAAACGAAAAACAAAAAAAAAAATCCAAAGAAGCCTAGGGCCAGCAAGGCAGCAGATGCCCAGGGGTGGCACTCCGGATTAGCCACCGCTTTCTCCCTGCCTGAGACTCTGGGCAGAGAGGATGAATTTCCAAGGCTGAGGGCTGAGTTGGATTTTAAGAATTTGTTCATGTGCTATAATATTAAGAATGTCTCAAAAACATTAGCTTCTTGGTTTCCCTTGGAATAGTGTTCAAAATGCACTATTACTCAAATATCTCAAGGGATCCCAATTTAGACTGAATATCTAGGAAGTCCCTGGTTTCACTCTAACACTAGAAAGCAGAATTCAGCCAGATGCAGGAGAGTCTGACGTGCAGGAAAGGGAGTTGGAGGGTAGCACGCTGGCCAAGAAATTGATGTCAAGTAAATTTTAAGTATGACCAGCAATATACAATGAAATAACTATAAATGTCTACAATGTTAAAAGATCGAAATTAAGCTTCTGTCCTTATAAACCTATCACAAATGAACCTAATATATTGACTATCCAAAGGGCCCCAATGTTCTATAAAATGTTATATAGAGTATAACAACTCTATCGTAAATTTGATATAAAATTAATATGCCAGCTTTAAGCATTAAACATTTGATTTGTCTTTGCAGAATTAAGAATCTGTTGGAGGATCAATTTAGATGTCCTGAAATGAGAAAAAAAGTGTCAATTTGGAATGTCTGAAACATACCTTACTTTTCTTCAATAAACTGTCCAGTAGCAGAGACACAAAATCACACCAATGACTCAGCAGCGCTTTGCAAAACACATCCTGTGGTTCTACAGCTCACCACTAGCTGACAGGCACCTTCATGGAAAACACTGGGGCTCAGAAAACTCAAAAGGAAGTCTACATTTATAAGTGTAATTCGAGTCTGAAAATAATTGTAGGTGGAAATACCAACACTTTGCATATTGTTTATAAAGGAAGGTTTATCTACAACACATGGCCTGCTGCAGTTGGCTAGGAAGCCAAAGTTTCCATGTGAGGGGGCTTCAGAAGACCTTCTGTTCAAAGCCACAATCACGCAGTTAGGGAGGCTGGCTGGGTCAGCCAGGAACACCTTCGGACGCATCTGAACAAAGTTTGTTAATCGGAAAGGGCCAAGAGGACAGCTGTTTGGAGGGCACGGGAGGTGTAACTTGGACTTCTGAGGCTCTGGAAAATCTATATTTCTGAAGGGAAACAGACTCCGGAGTGCATCGGACATGCCTTAAGAGAGGCTGGTGCTAAGTAATACGGATAATTTCAGCCCCAAGTGAAACTGAAAACTGGTGAAATTGACCTGAGTTCTCTCTTCATCTCTCTTCTGTGTCCCTGAAAAGTCATGCCCTTTCCTTTTGGCTTCCCTGATGTATCTACATGCCCAGGTTCGCTCAGGCAGAGACCATTTTCTCACCCACTCTCGTCAAAATTTAGCTGCCTTCCGTTCTCCTTCTGCAAGGGTTAATCCCTCCTCAGACAGGAGTGGGCCAAGGTGTTAATTGTTGGTAAGGGCTCATTGGGAAGTCCTCAGCAAATCTCATTTGCATTTTAATAGAGGTCTTTTAGACCTCAACGGAGAAGTTAATAATCGGGGTTTCCTGAGAGACCAGTGAGGAAGATAAATTAGGACACCTCTGACATTTTCTACAGGGTCCTCTTCCTTACTGGTCCCGTTAGTGTTCCGCTCCCAAACGTTTCCAGAAGACATTTGTCACCTGTGGTTCTGGGCACTTTCCGCCACCATTTTGTGTGGCGCCCCCTGCAGGCACACCTGGCGCACTGACTCCCTCCCTCCTGAGGGTCCTGATGCAGCTCCGCATCCTGACCCCATCCACCCCTCCCAAGAGTTCCACAGCTCAGCCCAGTCCTCTTGCAACCCCTGTACCACCCCTTCAGTGGTCTGGGGCACAGAGAACATGCAAAGGAGAAGGGCAGAGAGAGAAAGAGTCTGCGTCTCAGACTCACTGTGCCGAGAATTAACAAATTCCTCAGGACACCCTCCCTACCCGCGGTGTTACCGAGGTTCAGCAGCTTCCCCAGGGTGAGCCGGATGGGATCAAATTCACACTAACTAGCGCTGAGTCTCCCTAAGCTTTAAGCAAAAGTTGCACGGTCAAGAATCTCAATTCTTGCAGAGTTTTTCTCCCCTGCTTTAACACATTCCTAGAAATCCCCAGGGTGTGTCTTCCACGTGCCATGAGCAAGTCTGGTCACCATGAGCCTGTGTCCCTGAGGAATCCATACTCTGTACTCCTCACAGGGCCACTGCTGCCCACACTGACCTTGACCTCTGGCCCCACTGAGGGTGCAGATCTGTGTCACTAGAAGAGTTCAACAGGGCCTGTTGGGAAGGAAACCCCATTCTAGTGACTGTACCTTTTCTAAATCACTTAGGAAGGGTGCAGAGCACCCTAAACATTGTGGGGTTCTGGGGTTCAACACGATGGGATGGTTAGGGCACATGCAGCTGTCCCCCCATAGCTAGTTTCAGGGTGGCTATCCGGGTGCTATCCTTGGAACAGGGTTTGCCATGCTGTGTTCCTTCCTCCCAGGGCCCACCCACCCTCCCTAGATCTGAGCTTCCATCAGCCCTTTCTCTCAGACATCATGGATGTTGCTACAAGCTGGCCTCTACAGAACATTTCTGAAAAGGATGGCTTCATTCCTAGAAAGGGATGTCAGGCTTCTAGAGTGACTTTACTGGAGGTCTTGGTCCAGCCCAAATGCTACCATGGATCCCCTCCAGAGCTCAGACCCACGTCCTCAGGCAGGCAATGGAGGGGTTACCAATGATGCTTTGTGCAGCTCCTTCATACCAAAAGCTGAGACTGGTCTCAGGGCATCCTCCCATAAGAACAGAGAGGATTTCATCCCTGGCTGGAGTACCACACTAGATACCGCAAGGGAGGTGGGGACCAAGGGAGAAAGAGGTGGCTGGTGGAGAGAGTGTTTTAGAGGTTCAGTGTGTGGGCTCGCTTACAGCCTCAAGTTAAATGGTGCTTTGTTGATGGGGACTGACTTCCTGAAGTCTCCAGAGGCGTTTGCTGAGTGTTGAGAATCACAGGGCTGTGTAATTCAGACGTCCAACACTTTCCAGAGGAAGAGGTCAAAGTCTCTGCTTAAATAATGAACCTGGTGACTCTGTTACAGAAAGCTCTAGACACAGGAGCCTCCAACACATCATTCTGAGCGTCCCATTATGAAGCACTTGATACAGTCTTCAACCCTGATTCTCCTGCAAGAGGGAGAGCCCTTCCCATGGCAAGAAGGATACCAAACCATCTAAGGTCACGGCTGTGACAAAGACTCTCTCTGACCGAAGTTTAGTTAGGCTCCTCTAAGCCCTCTTCTCCACAAAGCCTCATTATTAGGCCCTGTCCTTGGCCCACCTAAGCCAGTGTTGGCAAAGAATCTTGCTAAATCATCCCTCCATCCTTGGTATCTGATCACCCTTAATATTTGATCAAGTTCCTCATCATTTACCTTTGATGTCTAAATCCTTGGCCTGTCTTTAGCAAGAATCCCCCTACCTTTGATGTCTCCTCTTAGTAATTTTCCATCCACTGACACTCTCACTCTGCTTGTTGACTATAAACCCCACTTGTCCTTGTTGTGTTTGGAGATGAGCTCAATCTCTCTCTTCCATTGCAATAGAGCTGAACTCCATTGCAATCATCTTGAATATTACCATTTTAACAAGTGTCAGAATAATTTATCTTTAATAGCTGAGACTCCTGGCCAAGCTGTGCTGGTGAAGGCAGGAAGGACTCCTTCTTTGATCTTCAGGCTCTAAGGACCAGGGCTGCTTTAGGCGGGCTATCTAGGGGTGGGGTTCTAGGATTTAGAGCCTGGAAACTAAGACCAGGGAAGAAGCTATTCCTCCTGGTCATCTTCAACCTCCATCCACACTGCTACCAACACCAAGATTATAAAAACTCTCAGTGTGACACCCCCAAAGTCAGGAGGAGCTGTATCCAGGGTCCCAGCATGATGAGAAAGAGAACCAGAGCTGGGTGGTAGAGGCCCCCGAGGGGACAGAGGGAGAGATGTTGGGTAACACTCAACAGGGAGGCTGCCGAATCCATCCCCAGGTGTGTGAAGCCTGGCGTCACTTAGTGTGTAGAAATATATGATCCTGGGAACAGAGTTCTGAGACATAGCAGACTGTAAAGGACACACTCAAAAGACCACACCCTGTTAATCCCCAAGAACAAAAGTTTAGGTGAGTTTGATAGAGAACAACCAAGGCAGAAAGAAATAAATGTTCTCCACACGCTCTTGGCGGCTGTATTCTTTAAGACTTTTGGTTGCAAGTAACAGTAACCCAGACGATCTGAAGAGGAGGAAAGCAACTTCCTAGTTCAAAGAACTGAAAAGTACGGGAATAGTCCCCATTTCAAGCAAAATGAGGTCCAAGGGTTCACATGACGTTGTCTGGAAATGTTGCTTTGCCCTGCTTTCCTGTCTGCCTGCTTCGTTCTCAGGCAGGCACCCTCTCCCCTTGGTGGGGAAGAGGGCCATCAGCTGCTCTGGGCTTACAATCTGCAGTCTCACGATCCCAGGGAAAAGAGCAAGACTTCTTTTTTTTAACAACATTTCCAGCAAGAACCTTGGCGCTGATTCCAATTGGTACAGCGTGGCCACGTGCCAGCCCCTGAGCCAATCACTGCGCCCACATGGACATGCGCTCTGATGTGGACCATTTTTCAAGTCTTTACTGAATTTGTTACAGTACTGCTTCTGCTTTATGTTTTGGTTTTTTGGCCGGGAGGCATGTGGGATATTAGCTCCCCGACCAGGGATCGACTGCACCCCCTTGCGCTGGAAGGTGAAGTCTTCACCACTGGGCCACCAGGGAAGTCCCCAGGACGTGTGCTCTGATAGGCCAGGCCTGAGTCAGGACCCCGCCCCTGCAGCCTGTGGGCGGAGGGATGCGGATTGCACTGTAAACGCGTGAGCCGAGAGTGAGTGAGGTTGGATTTCCTAAGGAGAAGAGGTAGGCTCTTACTCAAACAAGTAATGCTGAGCAGGCAACACAAGCCACCACTCGGCGGCCTGCAAAGCCTCCCCTCCCTCAGAATTTGCATCACAGTTAAGTGCTGGAACCCTGAAGACAGGTGGAGGTGGCTTTCAGTCCTTATTAGTGTGAGCTTGGCAAATGGTTTCATTCCTGTGGGCCTCAGTTTTCTCATTGTATGTTGGGGATACAAGCTATGCTGTGGGTATACCAGGAGAGTGAAATGAGACAATACTAAATGTTCACTAGGGACTTCCCTGGCGGTCCAGTGGTTAAGACTTCGCCTTCCAATGCAGGGGGTGTGGGTTCAATCCCTGGTCGGGGACCTAAGATCCCACATGCCTCGGGGCCAAAAAATGGAAACATAAAAAAAGAGAAGCAATATTGTAACAAATTCAATAAAGACTTTAAAAATGGCCCACAGCAAAAAAAATCTTTAAAAAAAAATAAATAAAATAAAATAAATGTTCACTAAATGTTACATATGATTAGTCCTCTTCCCAGCTTCCCCTACCACCCCAGCTTAGATTAAACTGAATGAGGTTAATGAGCTTATCTCTTTTCTTCGTGGCTGTTTCCCTACTCCCTGAACACTGTAGGCACCCAGCCAATATTTCTGGAATGAATCAATGATGACAGAATTAATAAGTGTCCTGTGAATTTCTGTTCTTCAAATGTCAGCTCCCAAGCCTTAGCAAACAGAATTAGTCATTTCCTTCTCTTTATCTTTTGGCATTTTTTATTAACTCTCCTTACAGCCCTTAGCAGCAAGAATGAGAACCAGGAATGTGTGTGACTCAACTCGGGATCCCACTGCTGGTCTAGCGCCTGGAACCCAGAACGGTGTATGTTGATGAATAAAAATGATCACCTACTTCAAACTGCTCACTTTACAGATGTCGTCACAGAGACCCAGAGAGGTTAAACAATTTGCCCAAAGCCACACAGCTCCCCAGCTGAGCCATGACTTCTAGTTTAACACTCTTCCTTCTGCTTCATACCATCTGGACCCTGGTTCCCTGTGCTGCCATGAGCACTACACACTGCTAAGGATAAAGTGAAGTTCTTGGTCCTCTAGAAGGGAAGGTGTGACCGGAGAACAAATCTGACTCCGTATTGTATCTATTCCTTTAGCTCATCCTTGTGTTCTGTTGCCTGTGCTTAGTCATGCTGGCCCTGAACCTTTTGTAAAAGAATGTTGCCTAAAGCCTGAAATATACAGGATAGCCCATTCTCAAGGCTTTGACCTTCAAAGATATAACACTTTTCCATTCATAAAGAGATTAAAAAGTTGCAGAACAGAGATTAACATTTGTCTTGATGGAGGTTTATAGGAACATTGTGACCTGACCTACAGGTACAGCTGCAAGAACAAAGGATTCCGGCACCCAGAAGTTTGCAACAATGAGCCACACCCCCTCCCCATTTAGTAAAAAAGAAGCCTGAATTCTAACTTGAGTAAGAAGGTCCTTTGGGACACTAGTCCACCACCTTCTCTGTCTGCTGGCTTTCTGAATAACGTCGCTCTTCCTTGCCCCAACACCTTGTCTCTCTATTTATTGGTCTGTCGTGCAGCAAGCAGTATGAGCTTGGACTCAGTAACAAAGGGGCATCTGCAATATGGAAAGTCACCAGTACAGAGAGCAGCAGCAAATTCTGAATGAGAGGTCAAGGATCATTCACTTGCTCCATCCCACATAGAGCAGCATTTTTAGTCTCAGATTTTTTCTTTTGCGACCTCTGCTTCTTTCTAATAGCTCAGGCAGGGCTCAGCCGTTCCTACCAGCTTCCACAACACATGCACACCCATCTAGTACCAAACCACTGAAAGAGGAAGCCAAGAGGCCTTATTTGGACTGGAGACTGAATGCTAGAGCCCACAGCAATGGGTTGGTAAGCTCTTCACCACGCTACACAATCCTGTCCTCCATCTGAAGGAAGAGGCCTGGGCAGAGGTCAAGCCAGTCTCTCCCCTCCTTAACTACACCCAAATCCAATTTCCCAAAGCCCAGGTGCCCTGCCTAGTTAATTTCTATCAAAAACAGAATCTACCATTAACACACTCAGGACGGTTTATGCTATTCTCATTGGAGACCACGAAAAGATATTTATTTTATTCATTTATTTGGTCATCAAACATTTCAACAGCTACTGTACTATGTGCCAGGCACTGAGCATACCAAAACAAATAAGTGAATTATAAAGAATGTATCTGCCAGCTAAGACATCTAAGTAATCCATTAATAGCATTTGTTTCAAAATCCCCAAAGCACAGAAGCTTTCTCATTCACCATCACCCCACCCCCAACTGATATTTAATTCAAAGAAATGCTTTGAAGAGCATGTCATTATCAGCTTTTTAATTAAGAGGAAAGGTTCTTTCAAGGCAAACTTGATCTTTTGACCAGCCAAAGGGTGTTTTCCATAAACATTTAAAAAAAAATGAAAACAGCAGGTAGGTTCAGACTGCTCTCTCATAGTTAGAAAGAAGGTTGAGGTGATGTGTTCACTGCTTTCTTAACACCAGGAGGAAAGGCTGCTTCTAAATTTAAAGTATTCTGAATGTTTTGATGTGAGAAGGAAGCAAAACATGTAAGACTCCATCAAAAATCTCTTTTGGAGGCGCTCAGAAGAGCCCAGTGCGATTTTTTCCAGGACTCAGGAGCACAGAAAATCTATCTCAATGAATTAACTTGGCTGAGCATAAACCATTTTGCTTCCACTTTCATTTGTAACAAGTTCATTCATTTTGCAAAGTTAATGACCCTAACTTGTTAGTGTTAGCTGGGCTTCTGGAACTTTCCCCAGTATCCCAAAGCTCCTTCCTTATAAGGCATTAGAAAGTATCCTTTTTAGTATAAAAAGGGACATTTTAGTTTCTCATTTACCCAAATATCTAATTTTTGAGTGAGGAAACTGAGGCCCAGAGTGTTTTGCTCAAGAGCACACAGCTAATGAGCACTAGAGCCAAGACTAAAATAAGTCCCTTAACTCCAAATTGAGTTACACTTAAAGGAGCCCATTAAATAATTGTAGTCCTTGAAATTTACATAAGAGTCTACCAATTCTTAAGGGCCTATTATGCACTGGGTACTTTTTATGTACTGGGTATATTTTTTTCTTTAAATCCTCTCATAAAACCTCCAAGATAGGGGTCATTAAACTAAACACAAAAGTGTTTAAATAATGCCAGTATGTAGCTCTTACAGTAAACCGAGTACTTCCTATATATTTCCTCCAATTTTAACAAAAGTCCTGCAAGGTATCATCATCCCTGTTTTACAGATGAGAGGCTTGGTTCTCTGAGAGATGAAGCAAATTGCTAAGTTCACAAAGCTAGGTAATCATGGTGATGGATCCAAATCTCCCCCTGAAAGACCTACTGTATCCCACAGAACACCCCCCAAGCATTAGGTACTTGACTCCAATAACAGTGCAACTAGTCAAGTCGTCTGGGGCTTCCAGGTAGGGCCAAGCACTCAATAGTGTAGTGGTGTCACATGAAGCGACCTTGCATTAGGGTCTGCCTGAGGCTTAGCTTGTCAAAGTCAAAACCCTGACCCTATCATTTCATGTAGGGGTGGCCTGTGTACTTAAGACAGATTCACATTAGCAATATCACAAAATAATAAGCAGATAATTATTATTATGATAATAATATTGATAACTATCACTTATTGAGTATATGTTATATATGATATGCTTTATGTCCATTATCTCTAGTTATTTTAGAGATAGACCTATATGCCTAAGAGACAAACCCCATTTTCCACTCAGGACACATCCTTATGTTGAATCGTGGTGCTTAAGGGTATCCTAAAGAATATGAACAAAGAATTGTCACAGAAGGAGGTGAGGGTCTTACCTCATTCTGCAGTGATCTACTCAATATCCTCTAATGAAGATCATTGCCAAAAGTTGATTTTCCTTACATAAGTTATTTGACAGGCTTAGTCTAAAATCAGAACTGGTAATGTGATAATCAGTTCTCAAATATTGACTAAGTCTATCTTTTTGTGCTCCTGAATAGTTATGACAAAAATGTATGCTATGATGCCTAAGGCAACAATCTGATAAGATTTTGAGAAATTTGTCTGTGTCATCATGTAATAACATTTTTACAAATCTCATCATAACACGTTACTCCTCGGAAGACTTAAGCAGTTAGGCAATCTCTTCTATTGCTACTTGATTTTGACAATTTTTTTGTCCTGGAGTTTTGGAATGAAACAGTGTGTTAGGCCGAGGGAGATATATCCCATCTTACTACACAGTGGCACCAACATCTCATTTTTATTCACAACAGCAACCAAGACCAACCTCATTCAAAAAATTAGAGACAGGAACTTATTTGGGAAGGGCCTCAAAAGCCACCCACTCTTTTGCAGTCTTTGGTCTCTTCTGGATGGCTCTGCTATGTAAGATCACGACCATAGGAATGAACTAGGACATATCAAGTAGAAGCCACTGGTCCTAAAAAATGGCTAAATAAAGAAGAGTGAAGTCTCCAGTGTAAGTCCATCCTCCTATCCCCTCTAGAGAAAAAAATATTTCCAAGTACTGGCTCTGGGTCCATGGAGACATTTCCTATATACATGGAGACATTTAACATGATAATCAAAGAGAAGGTCCAATGCAATATAAATGTCAAGAATAGGTTCTACCACCCTCCTACTCAGTTGCAAATTGGTGCAGCCACTATGGAAAACAGTACGGAGGTTCCTCAAAAAACTAAAAATAGAAATACCATATAGGGACTTCCCTGGTGGTGCAGTGGTTAAGAATCCACCTGCCAATGCAGGGAACATGGGTTTGAGCCTGGTCCTGGAAGATCCCACATGCCTCGGAGCAACTAAGCCCGTGAGCCACAACTACAGAGCCTACACTCTAGAGCCCACGAGCCACAACTACAGAGCCTACACTCTAGAGCCCGCGAGCCACAACTACTGAAGCCCGTGTGCCTAGAGCCTGTGCTCTGCGACAAAGACAAGCCACCGCAATGAGAAGCCCTCACACCGCAACAAAGAGTAGCCCCTCTTCACCACAACTAGAGAAAGCCCGCCTGCAGCAACAAAGACCCAGTGCAGCCAAAAATAAATAAGTAAATAATTAATTAATTAAAAAAAGAAAGAAATACCATATGATTCTGCAATCCCACTCCTGGGCATATATCCAGAGAAAACTATAATTCAAAAAGATACACACACCCCAATGTTCATTGCAACATTATTTACAATATCCAAGACATGGAAACAACTGAAATGTCCATCGACAGACGAATGTATAAAGAAGATGTGGTATACATACACAATGGACTACTACTCAGCCATAAAAAATAATGAAATAATGCCATCTGCAGCAACATAGATGGACATAGAGATTATCATACTAAGTAAAGTAAGTCAGAAAGAAAAAGACAAATATCATATGATATCACTTATATGTAGGATCTAAAATATGAACAAATGCACTTATCTACAAAACATAAACAGACTCACAGACATAGAGAACAGACTTGTGATTACTAATGGGGATGGGGGAGTGGGGGAGGGATGGATTGGGAGTTTGGGATTAGCAGATGTAAACTATTACATATATTGATAGAACTGTTTGGCCAACCCAATAGAATGGAAACAACAAGGTCCTACTGTATAGCCCAGGGAACTATAGTCAATATCCTGTGATAAACTGTGATGGAAAATAACATGAAAAAAAGTGTATATATATATGTATAACTGAATCACTTTGCTGTACAGTAGAAATTAACACAACATTTCAAATCAACTATACTTCAGTAAATTTAAAAAAAAGAATAGGTTCCATCTCATTCCTCTTCTTGAGCCAATAACTCATAGCTAATTAGCTGAGAAGGAGCTGTTGGATTCACTCATGATAAGGGCCCTGCATTGTTGTCAAAACTATATACCCAGATAGTAGAAAAGCTAAAACCAAAATGTTGGCTGAGGTTATATACAGGAAAAGATGTAGACAGGATGTAAAAGCCAAGTCATTAGAGTCATAAATGGACCAAACTCAGACATGACACAGCTCTAAATACAGTCTAAACATTAGTAATTTCTGGGAAGTTTTCTGCAGGTTAATTTCATCTATCACATACTGATTCTTATATCTTGTCTTGACGTACTGACTTGATTCAGTTTACTTTGAGGACCTACATGCCATTTTCTTCTACAACTGCACCAACATACATATACTCATACCCAAAGAATATTAGTCTCGTTCAAAAATTATATACAAACCAACTGAGCCTGGGTTTGGGTTTAATCAGCCAAAAGTTGTTTGGAAAATTGTCTACTCATTTGGGAAAAAAGTGAACTTAGACCCCTATCTCAAACTATAAACAAAATTAAAGTTCCAGGAGGATTAAAGATTTAAGCAAAAAAAAAAAAAAACCCAAAAAACAAAAAAAACTATAAACATACTACAGATGATACATCTAGCTACGGTGACCTGAAAAGGTTGGAAGAACCTCTCCCCAAGAAACAAGTAACTGAAAAGTGTTTATTCATGAAAACCTACTCAAACTATAGATAACAACAGCAGGAATCTGAGGCTTCTTGCCTGAGGAGCTCTGATCCCCCATCTAGCTCAGTTGGCAATGACAGTAGGTTTTACTACTAGGGCAGCGCTGGGTGAGAAAATCTACAGCCTTGCTACCTGGGTGCAGACTTCATTTGGGGCAGAGAGCAAAAACTCTCACTGGTAGTGTTGTTAGTTAAAGTAGTAAAACTAGAAAAAAAAATAAAAGGGGGAAAACCTGTAGGTCTGCTAGCCTGAGGCTGTGGTTTCATTTAGGGCAAGTGGCAGACCAACCAGTTTATAGGAAGATCCTAGAAATGAGAAAGCTTTGAAAGGGCTAGATACACTCTCCATACATCTTTGGCTAACTGGGGAACTACACATGTGCAGAGGAGACCTGAGAGAGCTTAATATAAAGTGAAAGTCAAGGCAGACTTGAGAACTGGCTTAACTTTGAATGCACTCCCCAACCCACAAACAGATTGATTAGCAGAGGGTAGAACTTTTATAGACTCAAGATACGTGAGCACAACTTCTGCCTAAATCATTGGTTGATCACTAAGCTATGCAGACATAGAGGTGACCCCTAGGAAGTCAGGCCAAAAAAATAAAAATAAATTTTAAAAAATTGAGCAAAGACATCAGTGGCCACATACCACAAAGGCAACAGACTCTACCATTTACAGGAAAGGTACAAAAGTAAAGGAAACAAAAGAGAACCTCATGGGTGACAGTCAGAAACCTCAGGGGTAAAAATCAATATATTATCTAAAAAGTCAGTTTTCAACAAAAATTATGAAACATACAAAGTAATAGAAAAGCGTGATCATGTTCAGGCATAAAAGCATTCAATACAAATCAATTCTAACTGTGCTCAGATGTTAAAAGTAGCAGACAAAGACGTCAAAGCAGTTACTATAACTATGCATAAAGAATTAAAGGAAACTTTGTTAAAAGAATTAAGGGAAAATATTATAACAGCAATTGACAATAGGGAATCTTAACAGAGAAATATCAACTATAAAAAGAACCAAATGAAAATTAGAGTTGAAAAGTATAACAAACAAAATGAAAAATGAGCTTGAGAGTAGATGTGAGATAACAGAAGGAAAAAATTCATAAATTTGAAGATAGATTAATCGAAATTACCCTTTCAGAAGAACACATAGAAGAAAGATTGAAGGAAAATGAGCAGACCCACAGAGACTCTTGGGACAACAGAAAGAATTCCAACACACATGAATTAGGAGTCCTGAAGGAGAGGAAAGAGAAAAAGAGGCAGAAAAAAATTTAAAGTAATAATTCTTGAAAACTTCCTAAAGGTGCTGAAAAACATTTAGTGGCAGGTTCAAAGAATCCAACAAACCTAAGTAAGATAAACACAGAGATTCACACATCATAGTCAAATTGCTGAAAGCCAAAGACAATGAGAAAATCTTGAGTTCAGTAAGAGAAAAACGACTGTCATGTACAGGAGAAAAACAACATGTACATCAGCTAACTTTCCATCAGAAAAAATGGAGGCCGCAAGGCAGTAGAATGAAAGAAAGAGTCTTAACTAATATATATAGCAAAACTATCTATCAAAAATGAAGGCAAAATAAACTCATTCAAAGATAAACAAAAATAGGGAATTTGTAGCCATCAGAACTGCCTCCTAAGAAATACTAAAGGAAGACTTTCAGGCTAAAAGAAAATGATATCAGATAACTTGAATTCACAAAAAGAAATGAAGAGCATTGGAAATTATAAATATTGGGTAAACATAAAACCTGTATAAACAGGTATTGTTCTCTTTTCTTCCTGAATTTCTTTTAAAAAGTGATTGCATAAAGCAATAATTATAATTCTGTACTGTTGGATTTGTGTCATATATAGATACAATATGTATGGCAATAATAGCACAAAAGAGACAGGAAGAATTAGAGCTATATTGGAACCAAGTTGCTGTATTTTACCAGAATGGTCATTATTAAACTGAAGCAGGTTGTAGTAAGTTTACATATATATTGTAACCTAGAGGACCACTAGAAAATTAATTTTAAAGAATAGTTAATAAAACAGCATAGGAATTTAAATGGCATGCTAAAAATATTTAACACAAAAGAAGCCAGCAAAAGAGGAACAGAAGGACAAAAAAGACATGAGACAAACAGAAAGCAAACAGCAAAATGGCAGATATAAGTCTGACCATATCAATTATTATATTAAGTGTGAATGAATTAAACTCTTTAATCAAAAGGCAATCATTACCAGCCTGGTTTAAAAAAGCAAGTCCCAACTATATGCTGCCTTTAAGAAAAATACTTTAGATTCAAAAACACAAATAGATGGAAAGAAAAATAATGGAAGAAAGACATATAACATGCAAACAGTTATTATAAATACCTACATTAATATCAGAAAAAAATAGAATTTAAGACAAAAACATATTACTAGAGATAAAGAGGGACATCAAGTAATGATAAAAGGACTAAAACATCAGGAATCTATAAGAATTATAAATATATAAGGAACTAATAACAGAGTACTGAATACATGAAGCAAACACTGACAGAATGGAAATAAACAATTTAGTAATTATAATTGGAGATTTCAAGTTCCTTTTCTCAGCAGTTAAACTAGAAATAAAATTAATAATGATATAGAAGACATAAACAACAAACAACCAACTGTACCCAAGTATTGATAACATATGTAGAAGATTACACAATGGTTTCAATCCACATGGAATATTTTCCAGGTAGATCATATGTTAAATTATAAAACAAATCTCAATAAACTTAAAAGGATTAAAACCATACAAAATATATTCTTCAACCATGATAGAACTAAATTGGAAATCAGCAACAGAAAAATTTGGGCAACCTTCAAAATTTTGAAAAATATACTTCTAAGTAACATATGAGTCAAAGAAGAAATCACAAGGTTAATTAGAGAATATTTTTAAAAAACCCAAACATACTAAAATGTATGAGTGCAGGTAATGCAATGCTTAGAAGAAAACTTACAGCATTGAATACTTAAATGAGAAAATTAGAAGATCTATAATCAATAATCCAAGGTAGAAAAAGAAGAGCATATCAAATCTAAAGTAATTACATGGAAGGAAACAATAAAGATCAGAGTGGAAATCAATAAAATAAAAATAGAGAAAGAAATCAACAAAATCAAGTCGATTCTTTGAAAAGAATAAAATTGATAAAACTTTCATTAGACTGACAAAGAAAAAAGAGATAAAATATAAATTACTAAAATCAGGAATGAAAAGGGGATATAATTACTGATCTGACAGAAATTGAAAGAATTATGAGAGTATTATGAACTACTTTAGGCCAGCTAATTACACAATGTAGATGAAATGGAAAGATCAATAACAAATTAAAAATTGAATTAGTAATTTAAAATTTTCCCACAAAGAAAAGCCCAGGCCTAGATGACTTTACTGGTAAATTTTCTCACATCTTTAAGGAAGAAGATATACCAATCTTACACAAACTCTTTCAGAAAATATACGTATTAGTTTGCTAGGGCTGCCATAACAAAGTATCCCAAGCTGAATGGCTTAAACAACAGAGATGTATTGTCTCACAGTCTGGAGACTAGAAGTCTGAGATCAAGGTGTCAGCAGGGCTGGTTCCTTTTGAGACTGTGAGGGAAAGGTATGTTCAGGCCTCTCTCCTTGGCTTGTAGATGGCTTGCTTTCTCCCTATGTCTTCACCTTGTCTTCCCTCTGTCTGTGTCTCTGTGCAAATTTCTCCTTCTTATAAGGACACCAGTCATATTAGATTAGGGCCCACCCTAATGATCTCATTTTAAGTTGATTACCTCTGTGAAGACCCTATCTCCAAATTAGGTCACAATCTGAGGTATTAGTGGTTAGTACTTCAACACATGAATTTGAGGAAGGGACACAATTCAACCTATAACAGTGGATAAGGAACAAATACTTTGCAACTCATTCTATGAGGCCAGGATTATCACCCAGATATCAAAGACAAATATTTCAGAAGTAGAGAAAACTAAAGACCAACATCTCTCATGAAAACTGATACAAAATTTATGAAAATAATATTAGCAAACTAAATACATAAATACATATATTTTGATTACACATGATGACCAAGTGGGAATTACTTCAGGAAAGTAAGGTTGGTTTAACATCTAAAAATAAATTAATATTATATATCATATTAATAGAATTGAAAAAGTTACTGAAGCCTTTACCCAGGAATAGGCTAGAGCAAGAAATAAAAAACAACCAGGGGACTTCCCTGGTGGTGCAGTAGTTAAGACCCTGAGCTCCCAATGCAGGGGGCCCGGGTTTGATCCCTGGCCAGGGAACTAGATCCCACATGCATGCCACAACTAAGAGTTTGCATGCCACAACTAAGGAGCCTGCATGCTGCAACTAAGGAGCCCACGAGCAGCAACTAAGGAGCCCACAAGCTGCAACTAAGGAGCTGGCACAACCAAATAAATAAATAAATAAAAAGGCAACCAGATTGGGAAAGGAAGGAGTAAAATTGTCCTTATTCACAAAATATGAATATCAAAAATCTGATGGAATGTACAATAAACCTACTAAAAGTAATAAGTTTATCAACATTGCAGAATACAAGCAACAAACAATCTACAAATGAAATTAAGAAAAAATTCCAGTTGCAATAGTCATAAAAAGAATAAAACACTTAGAGAAATACTAACAAAGTAAGTGTAAGAGCCATACACTGAGAACTTCAAAAGATTTAAAGAAATGGAGAGACATATCATGTTTACAGGTTGGAAAACTCAATATTGTGAAGATGGCAGTTCTGCCCAAATTGATCTTTAGATTCAAATGCAATCCCTATCAAAATCCAGCAGGATTGTTTTTATAGAAACTAGCAAGTTGATGCTAAACTGTATATGAAAATGCAGAAGACCTGAACTAGCCAATATAAGTTTGAATAAGAAAAGCAAAATTAAAGGATTCACATTACCGCATATCAAAATTTACTATAAAATACAGTAATCAAGAAAGTGTGGTATTGTTATAAAGATAGATATATTAATCAATGGAACAGAATAGAGTACAGAAATATACCCCTACATTAATGGACAATTTATTTCTATTTTCAACAAAGATGCCAAGACAATCTGCTGTAGAAAAGACAGTTCTTTCAACAAATAGTGCTAATATAATTGAATATGAATATGCAAATTAAAAAATTTAGTCCTTACCTCACACTGTACACAGATATTAACTTAAAAGGAGCATAGGCTTCAGTGTAGATCTAAAACTATAAAATGTCTAAAAAAGCACAGGAGAAAATCTTTGTGGCCTTGGGTTAGGCATAGAGCTCTTAGATTTGACATGAAAAGCATGATCCATAAAAGAAAATACTGATAAATTGCACTTCAACAAAATTTAGAACTTTTGCTCTTCAAAAGAAACCATTAAGAAAAAAAAAAGATAAACCATACACATGGAGAGAGTATTTGCAAATCATGTATTTGATAAAGGATTTGTATCCTGATCAAGCAAAGATAATTAGAAGGCAATTAAAAAATATGCAAACAACTTTAGTAGACATATCACCCGAGAAAAAATATGAATGGCTCAACATCGTTACTCATTAGGGAAATGCAAATTAAATCACAATGAGATACAACTCACTGCCCACCCACTATAAGGCCTACAGTTAAGAAACAGACAATACCAAGTGTTGGCAAGATTCTAAAATGGTGTAACACTTAGGAAAATAGTTGGAAAGTTTCTTAAAAAGTTGAACATATACTTAACAAATGATATAGCAATTCTACTCCTAAGTACCTACTGAAAAGGAAAGAAGGCATATGTCTACACAAAGACTTACACGTGAATATACAAAGTAACATTATTCATAATAAGAAAAAACTGTAAATAACCCAAATGTCAATCAACTGGTATACAGATAAACTAAATGTGGTACACCTATACAATGGAATGCTATTTAGTACTGAAAAAGAACAATCTACTAATACTACAACATGGATAAACCTCAAAGTCATTATGCTAAATGAAAGAAGCCAGACACAAAAGACAACATATTGCATAGTTCCATTTATATGAAATTTCTAGGAAAGGCAAATCTACAGAACTAAAAAGCAGATCACTGGTTGCCTGAGCCTGAGGTTAGAATGAGAAGTAACTGTAAAGGGACACAAGAGAACTTTCTGAGTTGATGGAAATGTCTTAAAACTGGATGGTTGCACGACTCTCCCCATTTGCAAAAATGATTGAACGGTATACTTACCTTGGGTGAATTTTTTTGCATGTATACTATATCTCAAGAAAGCCTTAAAACTAATCAAAAGTAAAAAATATTAGAAAAGAAATAGAGAAGTTAATATATGTGTATTAAATGCTGCAGAAACAAGTGATGTGGGAATGGACATAGAAAGATAAAAAAAAAATTTAAAGGAATAATGACAATTTGCTAAAGCTTGGAAGGGGTGGGTGAAGGAGAGGAATCAAAAGTACCACGAGGGGGCTTCCCTGGTGGCGCAGTGGTTGAGAATCTGCCTGCTAATGCAGGGGACATGGGTTCGAGCCCTGGTCTGGGAAGATCCCACATGCCACGGAGCAGCTGGGCCCGTGAGCCACAATTGCTGAGCCTGCGCGTCTGGAGCCTGTGCCCCATGACGGGAGGGGCCGCGATAGAGAAAGGCCCGCGCACCGCGATGAAGAGCGGTCCCCGCACCGCGATGAAGAGTGGCCCCCGCTTGCCGCAACTGGAGAAAGCCCTCGCACGAACCGAAGACCCAACACAGCCAAAAATAAATAAATAAATAAATAAATAAATAAGAAAATCCTTTAAAAAAAAAAAAAAAAAAAGTACCACGAGTTTTCACATCAGAAGTTGGTAGACTGAGCTGCTCTCAGGGTGTAAAATATCACTAGGAAGTTTGGTTGAGTTTGACAGGCAATTGGAAATGCAACCCTGGAGCCCAGACAGATGTCAGTTTGAAGGATGCAGATTTGGAAATCATGCACAGGGCTGAAATTATGGGACTGAATGAGATCATGAGAAAATTATGAGCAAGCGGGACAGGACAGAACCTTGTAGAATACACATCCCCAAGGAGCCTGAGAAGGAAGAGTTAGAAGGAATTTAAAGAAAGAAATATCTCCTGTGCCTTCATGAGACTCACCTGCCAGAAAGTCGCAGTGGTGGCCAACTCACAAAGAAACACAGGCAGGAAGGAGGCAACAAATCCACCAAGACTGTAGTATTTCTAGAAAATAAAGATAGAAACATGATACATTTTGCCGTTTTTGCCTCACTCCTTAAAATAGATTTATTAAGAGGTAGGATACGGGTTCAAGCCCTGGTCCGGGAAGATCCCACATGCCGTGGAGCAACTAAGCCCGTGAGCCACAACTACTGAGCTTACATTCTGGAGCCGACAAGCCACAACTACTGAGCCTGTGTGACACAACTACTGAAGCCTACGTGCCTAGAGCCCGTGCTCCGCAACAAGAGAAGCCACCGCAACGAGAAGCCTGTGCACTGCAAAGAAGAGTAGCCCCTGCTCACCGCGACAAAGACCCAATGCAGCCAAAAATAAATAAACAAATAAAATTTTTTTAAAAAGAGGGGGGTGAACAAAGTAAAAGGGTCATGTTGCCAACAAAAATAGAAATGAGGGGTTTTTTTCATGATAACCAGGAAAAATAAGGAAACAATGAACAGGCTGGGGAAACAACATAAACAGGCCTGAAAGAGTTAAGCAACCTTGGTTATTCTTTAGCTGTTACTACCTTATTCTTTAGCTGTTACTACTAACAAGCACTTGTAGCTAGACGTGTCCTTCCCAAAGCTGATTACTCTCTGACTCCATACAAATTACCCTTTGCACCTGGCATTTCTTCTCCCCCTACACTCCCTTGTAGCACTCTTCATTCCAGAAAGAAGGTCATGGGCCGATAACTTCAGGGACACCAAATGCGGTTGCAGAGCCACCTGATGCCAGCTTTGGCCATGAATTTGCAGAAGAAAAGAAATGCAAGACCTTCACTACTTTTGATCCTTATCATATACCCCAGACTGCAAGCCCCACGTATAAAATCTTCTTTGATTCCCCAAGGAGGGGGGCACAGTTCTTGAGGCATTAGCCTAGTGTCTTCCCTTTGCCTGGCAAAGAAGATAAAAAGCTTCTCTATTTCTTATCTTCCAATTCTCTGTCTCCGTATTTTTATTCGGCATCAGTGCACAGGGAGCCAGACTTGGCAACAGTCAGGGGAAGGAGAGACAACGGAGGTCCCTCCTCATCTGCGTTTTTGCTTTCTGCAGTTTCAGTTACATAGAAAATTCCAGAAACAGAAGTTTTAAATTGTGAGCTGTTCTGAGTAGCGTGATGAAATCTCTTGCAGTCCTGCTATGTCCTAGCGGATGAGAATCACCCCTTTGTCCAGCCGTCTACAGGGCGTAAACGCTACCTGCCCGTTAGTACAGGAAAAACATAGCATATGTAGGGTTCACCCCTCTCCGGGGTTTCAGGAATCCACTGGGGGCCTTGGAACGTATCTCCCATGGATAAGGGAGGATTACTGTATATGGAGAAGAGAAAAAGGTGGAGATGGGGAGTTTTATGTGGGGCTAAGTTGACATTCTCTGGGTGCTGTGCCTGCCCCAAGAGGATTCTCTGGCCCTCATCCCTGTCTCCACCCTGCTTCCCGTCCAGAGCCTGACCTTGTTTGCTGGGACAGCGACACAGCCCTCTTCTTGCGTCTGCACCCCTCCAGAGCAAGCACCCACCGCTCTGCCTGTGGCCTCCCTCCCCCCGTGGGGCGGGGCGGGTGGGGGAGGGGGAGGAGGGTGGTCCGGCCAATAGCTCCTCGGATCTTAAAGAGGTGCAGGTTCTCAATATAATCATCAAAAACCCGGTGATAAATGCAATATGTACGCCTCTAACCACAGCTTTTGGCTATAAAGGACATTATTGGAACAATTGAAAACACCTGAATCTGGATGGTGGTAATATGTCAATGTTAATTTCCCAATCTTAATGATTGTATTGCGGTTATGGAGGAGGATACCTTTCTTTGTAGTCACTAAAATATCTGGAGTGATGGAGAATCATGTGGGCAACTTACCCTCAAGTGGTTCAGGGAAAAAAATGTTCTTTGTACTATACTCGCAACTTTTTTATAAATTTGAAATTATTTCAAAAAATTTTTAAAGCTGTATGTTAGCGGGTAGGTTGGTTTGACGCTAACGTTTTTGGTTTATGGGTTAGTAGGACCAAACAGAACGAAACTGGCGAGGGAGGTATGGAAGGAGGGAGGCTGAGTCCCCTGTTTCCCCGACCTGGTTTTTGTAGACCTCCGGGTTGAAAGACTGGAAGTAACCCTGTTTGCCTTGCAAAATGTAAACAAAGACATTACCCTTAAACAGTGTAATAATGTGCTTTCCTCATCCCAGCTAACAGCAGGGGCTCCAGCAATCAGACCAAATAAGTTTAGTCTCTGTCGCTGGGGAGGTTTGCTCCCACAAAGAAAGGCAGTTTAAGTAATTAGCCAGTCTTTATGGCAGGATCATCTCCTGGGCTCAGCGGGGTCCAGGGAGCACATAGCTGTTAGAGGAGGAAAACAATCCTTCATTTTCACACTCTCTTCTTCTAACGCAAACTTTCAAAGCATGCTCAGAGAGGACACTTTTCCTCAGTGCCTCTCAATGTCCCAGATGGAAAGAAGCTGATGGCTGAGCCAAACCAGCACATGCTGACAAGCTTTTGTTTCCTCTTCGGGTTTGTTTGCTTCCCAATGAAAACAGCTTTGTTGTTTTTCCAGACTATAAAAGTGATCCATGCTTGTTATTAAAACAAATTTAGACAATAACAAATAAGGGTAGCTATAAAGTAGACAGTTAAAATTATCTATAATCTTCCCAACCAGAGAGAGCTATGGTTCATAATTTAGTGTATTAACCTTCAAGTTTTTTGGTTTTTTTTTTTTTAATTTTATTTATTTATTTATTTATTTATTTATTTATTTTTGGTTGTGTTGGGTCTTCGTTTCTGTGCGAGGGCCTTCTCCAGCTGCGGCGAGCGGGGTCCACTCCTCATCGCGGTGCGCGGGCCTCTCACTGCCGCGGCCTCTCTCGTTGCGGAGCACAGGCTCCAGACGACGCGCAGGCTCAGTAGTTGCGGCTCACGGGCCCAGCCGTTCCGCGGCATGTGGGATCCCCCCAGACCAGGGCTCAAACCCATGTCCCCTGCACCGGCAGGCAGACTCTCAACCACTGTGCCACCAGGGAAGTCCCCAACCTTCAAGTTTATATAATTATAAATAAAAATATGGTTATAGTAAACTAGATGCATTGTAACCATTATAATCTTTGTTTTCCTCTTACTCTATCATGGGCATCTTTACATGTTAATAAATATATATTCGTGATGTCACACCACAAAGAATCCTTTGCCCAGACAACCCAATAGAAAAATGGGCAGAAGACTTTAGCGGTCTTTGGGAGCAATGCCCAACAAACATTAAAAGAATGCTCTAGTCATAAGGAAAATTCAAATTAAAACCACGATCACCCACCAGAATAGCTAAAGTGAAAGAGACAGATAAAAGCACAGGGTGGCAAGCATGTGAAGCAATTAGAACCGTCATGCAGTGCTGGTCGGTTGTAAATTGGTACAACCACTTTGGAAAACTGTTTGGCAATATCTCTGAAAACTAATCATACGTATACGTAGAGTTCAGCAGTTCTAGTCTTAGGTAAAGAGCAAACAGACGTGCATATACTTCTTCACTGAAACACAGGTACAAGAATGTGCATAGCCTCACTATTTATGATAGCGCCAAACTGGAAACAACCAAATGTTTAGGTATTGTAGAACAGATGTGAGACAGGCTGGGACCTGGGACCCTTTGCTGCAGTGCTTGCCCCTGGACAAACATCTCCTCAAGCAACAGAATACAAAGAAACTATAAGGGACCAAAATAACTGCGCTCATGCCCAGTTGGGGCAAATTATGAACAACGAGATACAAAAAGACCAAATCCACCTGCCACTTCTGAGGAGCCAGGAGCAAAGGCAGGGAACTTTGCATGATCCCTGCACATAGCACCACCAAAGGGGTGGGCAGACCCCCTAAGCCACCCCTTCAGCCCGACCCCTGGACACACCTCTACCCTCACCCCACATAAGGAACTAGTTTGCACCACCCCACTCAGGGAGTGAGCAAGGGAGACTGTTACTTGTTTGTGCTCCCTGCTGCTGCAGCACCAGTCGCAATAAAGCCTTGCCTGAATTTCTTGTTTGGTCTCTTTTATCCATTTCTATTAATTAAAGAGTCCAAGAACCCTGGTTGGGGGGCTTCCCTAGTAGTGCAGTGGTTAAGAATCCACCTGCCAATGCAGGGGACCTGGGTTTTATCCGTGGTCTGGGAAGATCCCACATGCCGCGGAGCAACGAAGCCCGTGTGCCACAACTACTGAGCCTGCGCTCTAGAACCCGCGAGCCACAACTACTGAGCCCATGCACCATAACCACTGAAGCCCATGCACCTAGAGCCCATGCTCCATGACAAGAGAAGCCTCTGCAATGAGAAGTAAGTGCACCACAACGAAGAGTAGCCCCTGCTCGCCACGACTAGAGAACGCCCGCGCGCAGCAAGGAAGACCCAATGCAGCCAAAAAAAAAAAAAAAAAAATACAGATGGCCAAGAGGCACATGAAAGGATTAAAAAAAAAACAACAAAAAAACCCTGGTTGGTAACAGGTGAACTGTAGTATATCTATAATGGAATACTATACAGTAGTGAGAATGAATGGATCCCAACTACACATAATAACATGGATGACTTTCACAGACATAACATAGAGAAAAAGAAGCCAGCCACAGAGGATTACACACTGTGCAATTCATTTATAACAACATCAAGAGCAAGTTTACTAACCATGATTAGGTCAGGATAGAGGTTATCCTTCTCAGGGGATGGGGACTTCTGGGCAATGGTAAACTTGTCCTTCTTGATTCGGGTACTGGATAGAGAAGTGTATTCACTAAAGTTTGTCAAGCTGTGCCCTTAGGATCCGTGTATTTTTCTGTATATAGCATGCCAATAAATATACAATACACAGTAATACTACCAATAAAATTAAACGAATCAACTCTCCAAAGCCTGGAATCAATTGGATTATATTCAGACTTTTTTTTCTTACAATCAAATTGTAGGAATTTCCTAATTTTTAAGGCAAAACCTACATCCAAACTGCATACAATATTAATGGCATTTCCATTTTTAACCCTCTTTAGCTATTATGACCCATATCCGCCTGTCCCCTCTCCATAGGCACTATGTTAAGTCATAAAGAACATCCCAATCCTTGACCCATAGAGCCGCCCCCAAAAAGCTAGAACAGTGGTTCTTACCAGGTGGTACTTTGCAATCACCTTAAACTCACGTGCATCTAGGTGAGTGTAAGCTAGGTTGTTATTAATTGTACATTGCCGCGATGTTATGGATTGCCACCTAGATTCTGCCTCAGGGCTGGGGCACTCACTTCCCAGCTCCAGGGGGTGTTGCTTCTTCAGGACTCAGGAGAGTCCCTTCCCAGAAATTGTTCTCGGTAGAATGAAGCTGCCTGCTTGGTTTATGCTTCTTCCTGGGGCAGCCCACATTCAGTGACTGGTGTGGACAGAATAAAAAGGCTGGCCCGTGCCTCAGTGGGGGATGACTCTGAAGGCCCACCCCAGCTCCAGGGTGCCCCATGATTTGGCTAAAGCCTCTGTTAAAACTGTATCGCAGTTCAAAGTTTCCCTCTATCCAATCTTGCTTTCCTTATTTCCTCCCAGATGTTATGTCTAAGAATATCTCCTGTAAACCTTCTGTACACAAATCTCATTTCAGCGTTTGTTTCCTAGGGGACCTGACCTGAGATGCTCACCTATGAGAAAGAATTCAAAATACATGTCACATCGTTGTAAACCAGCATTGTCTAGGATAGGCTTTACGGAAAAGGTAAAACCTTAAATCCATACAGAATTACAATTTGGGAGAAGCCAACTTAAAGCTTGCTGGATAACGAACCACCAGGAAGCCTCAGGTCAGAAGCATAGATGGGCAAAGTAGATTGGGGAACCATTGCTCATGTTGGCCTCACCAGAGCAGAATGGCTTTGTTGGGAAATAGAGACACGAGGCTTAATAGACCCATGAGGCTGGTTGGGAAAAAAACCTTGGCTTGAAATTGGTTTTAATAAAACAGGGACCTTGTGCTGATTTTTCAACAAGTGATTGATAAAGGTAGAGCTGCTTTTGGATAAATCTAGCAACAAGGTACAAGGCTAATTGCAGGTGAGATTGACAGCTTGAAGACCAGTATGGCAGATGGGACCACAATCCCAGGGAAAGGCACCACTTGCCCAGACTGCAAATAGCTCACAGGGTGTTCATAAGATGAGAACCATCTTTCTTATCTGAAGGGCCATCATGAGAAAAAGGAATTGGCCTTGTTCAGTGGGGCAACACCAAGGAAGCAAATATCAGTGAAATGCAAGGAAACGCATTAAACCAGAGAGCTATCCAACAATGAATTGGACTTCTCTTTGTCAGAGGTGAGCTCATATCCCTGGAGATTCTTAAAAAGAGGCTGGTGGCTTACTCAGTAAAGATAAGAGAAAGCCAGCAACGAGTAGAAGGTTAAACAAGAGTCCTTCCATCTTCCTTTTAAGTCCTCTGTAAAAATGAAAAGAAAAGCTTAACTCCACCAAGAAAAAACTGGCTACATTTTAGTGATTTATGGAGATGGGGGGTGAAGAAATATTTTCAATTACCTCCAAGTTTTCAAACACAGAGGGTAAAATGCAGTTGGTAAAATTGACCTCAATGTGAAAGTGTATGGCCCTTTTTTAAACAATAAAGTAGAAAGTCTGATTCTACTTCCACTTGAAGTAGAAAGGATGCCTACGGTGTCTTGCATCAACCACAAGATGGGAGCAACACGGTGGGGTTACATGCCTCATTTCCATCCAGAGCTCACTCCTGATTTTCAGAATGGAGCTTCCAACTGCCAGCTGGCTCACAGAGGCTCCCTTTTCCTTCACAGCTCCTGCACCATTAGAGGCAGAAAGGGATTCTGGGCAGCAGCAATCCAAGACTTCAAATTCTACTAGTCCTTTCACCTCACTGCCACCTGAGCGGGGATGGAGAGTCTCCAGAGCTTCCATCATGAAAATGTGGGTATCTTCCTGCTTAGCTAGACAGCTTTCCTCTCAGCTGCTGGTTACAACTGGGCTCACTCATCCTAGGTCTTTTAAAGAAGCCATGCATTTGTCGAGGGCTTCTCCGATGACTCAGATTTATTCTGGAGTTTGTCTCTTTGAAAATGTATCTTTATCCAGAGTTAGAAAAGGACTGCGTGGTATTTTATTATATTTATTATAATAAAGATATTTTGCTTTCTCAAGTTTGATTTTATTATACTGATATGCCCCCTCTTCCCCAGCCACTTCTCTGAGGACTGTGATTCTTCATGGTTTCCCACTTAAGAAGTTGATATTTTTGGTTCATACTCAAAGGAGAATAAAAACAGAAGGAATTTGGCTCACACCTTCTTCACACTGTGCGCCTCCAACTTTTGCATGTATGACATTTATTCCCGGAATGCCAATCCAGTTTTCAGAATCCCTCACAATCACATGAGAGCACAGGTCGTCTGGTCTACTACACATCAAAAGAGTTAAAAGGCACATAGGCACCATTGTGTGTTTTGGGGTTTCCTGCCTCAGGTTCGTGTGTCTGAGACCAGTTTTGCCCCTGTTGCAGTACTAACCACAGAGTTAGAAAGGGGAAATGTATGTTCAATGGAGAATTTCACATCGAAGAGGAGAGCACTTTTTCAGCAAAAACAGAATACGACCTCAAATGTTTTTCAACGAGTTGAGAAAAAAACGCCAAGACACAATTTTAGAAATGTTTAAAGACAAGAGCAAGCTCTCCAAAATTGTCATTAGAGTCAACCTGGGTGGAACACCAATGGTGAGGTTTTCATCTCTGTTTGATTTCTCCAGGCTAAAGGACAGATATGAATGTGGTAGGGAGGGTTATGCTTTTCAAGGGCACCCACCACCCACTGCCTAGAGAACGGAGTTTAGTGTAAGGTCCTTACTTGGAAAACAATGGTGCTGTGTATTCATACACGTTTGTGTTCTTTCAGTGACAGAAGTTCTAAAACAGCTTTTCCCTTTGGAATCCTTGATGTGTAAACCTTCCGTGTGATGTTGGCTCATTACTGTGTGAATGAGGTCAAGGTCATTAGTTCAGCATCCTGGGGACCAGTTTGCTGCTCTGTTTCACTGCCACAGACCACAACTTCAACCTCATTCAGCAATGGTTTGACTGTATTTAGTACATTGGTAGTCACGAGAAAACCAGGTAGAAAATACTTGTGTTTCAACTGGGGGAAACTATGTGTAATACTCATGACAATGTGGCTTTCTCACCCCATCCCCTTTTTTTCAGAAGGTGTTTTTTAAATTTTAACATATATTTATCCAATCTTTTAGCACTACATTTCCACCTTTTAACAACAGTAAATCAAACGTGGGCAGGAATAAGTCTCCCTCACTTGCCTATGCATCCAATGTCCACCTTCACTGCAGGAATCTACTGTTCTTGATTTTTATGAAAATTACAGAGTTTCTTTCTATGTATGTTAGGAATATGAACATAGATATTTATTCCAATTTTTCACACACACAAAATATTCTGTTCTAAACCTTGTTTTTTCTCAATGAATAATATTTTTTGGAGAGCCTTCCACATTGGCTCATAAAGAGCTTCCTTCATTCTTTTTCATGGCCTTGCAGTATTCCATTTGTTCCACAATTTATTTAAGTCTCAATTGGTGGACATTTGGGTTATTCACAGTGCTTTGCATTTTTTAAAAAAGGGTCAATGAATAACCTTATACATACATCCTTAGGGTGTTTCTGTAGGATAAAGTCCTAGAAGTAGAACTGGGAGGGATATGCATTTGTAATAGATATTGCCAAATTGTTTTTCATAGGAATTGCCTTATTTCTTTAACATATAACATGGAATTTTAAAAAACAATGTGCCCTTACCTCATACTATACCAAAAAAATTAACTCAAAATGGAACAAAGACCTGAATGTAAGAGCCAAACTATAGAACTCTTAGAAGAACACATGGGTAAATCTTCATGTTCTTATATTTGGCAGTGGATTCCTAGATATGATACCAGAAACACAAGCAAATAAAGAAAAAATAGATAAACTGAACTTCATCAAAATTTAAAACCTCTGCATCAGAGAAAACTACCCAAAAAGTGAAAAGAAAACCCACCGAATGGGAGACAATATTTGCCAACCACTTATCTGATAAAGATCCATTATCCAGACTATATAAAGAATAGTTACACTTCAACAACACAAATAACACAATTAAAAAATGAGTAAAGAACTTGCATAGACATTTCTCTAAAGAAGATATACAAATGGCCAACAAGCACAGGGAAAGATGCTCAATATCATCAGTCATCAGGGAAATGCAAATCAAAGCCACAATAATGCACAGTAATTGAATATACTTTATGCCCATGAACTGTACACTGAAAATGGTTCCAATGGTAAATTTTATGTTATGCATATTTTGCCACAATTAAAAAAAATTAAAACATAGATCCTAAAAACAAAACAAACAAGCAAACAAAAAAAAAAACACACAATGAGATACCAGTTCAACCTACCAGTATGGCTATAATGGAAAATAAAAAGAAAGAAAAACAAGTGGTATTGAGAATGTGGAGAAATTGGAACTCTTGTACATTGCTGGTCAAAATGTAAAATGGTACAGCCACTCTAGAAAACAGTCCTCAAGTTACCATTTGACCCAACCATTCTACTTCCAACTCTATACCCAAGAGAAATGAAAACATATGTCCACACAAAAACTTACACGCAAATATTCATAGTAGTATTATCCATAATAACCAAAAGGCGGAAACAACCCAAATGTCCATCAACTGCTGAATGGATAAACACAATGTAGTGTATCTATACGATGGAATGTCATTTGGCCATAGAAAGGAAAGAAGTACAGATACACACTGGAACATGGATCAATCTTGAAAACATTGTATTAAGTGAAAGAAGACAGTCACAAACTACCACATATTATATGATTCCATTTATATGAAATGTCCTGAATAGGCAAACATGTAGAGATAGAAAGTAGATTAGTGATTGCTTAGGGCTGGGGAGGTTGGGGGAGTGGGAAGTAACAGCAAAGGGGTGGATGAAAAATTCTGAAATTGACTGTGGTGATGGTTGCACAACTCTGTGAATACACTAAAAACCATTGAATTGCGTACTTCAAATGGGTGAATTGGGTGGTATATGAATTATATCTCAAGCTGCTACCAAACAAACGTCATCTAATTACTAAGGAATCTGGTTACCTGACAGTGGTGGGATATCAAAGGTCGGGTTTTCATGATTATCCTCACTTGCACCTATTGATCTTGACAGTCATCACCAGCCCAGCACGTCCAGGACATTCCCTGAAAATGCTCCATTTGAAGCACTGGGATCTGAGAACACCACCTGCCATTTGGTAATTTTCGACCAGTAAAAATGTGCTAACCACCACTTTCACCTGATTCGTCATCATTTAACTCTTGGCTTTTCTCCATATTGAAATGAACTATAAAATGAAATAAATGGGGCACTTTTTAGGAAAACAATTCTACAGACTACCCAAAGGTGCTTTAAAACAGTAGTTTTAGGGAACTCCCTGGCGGTCCAGTGGTTAGTACTCCGTGCTTTCACTGCCGAGGGCCTGGCTACACGGCGCGGCCAAAAATTTAAAAAACCAAAAAAAACCCACAGTAGTTTTAGACACGGGTCAACAAGTTATGTGATTACTGAATCAAGTGAGCAGATAGGGGCGGGGAATGCTTTGAAAGCCATTCATCATTCATCTACAGAATAGCACAATTTATTTATTCTATTGTCAACTAAATCTTTTGATTGACCTCATAAATAGCTTCTACAAATCAATAAGTGGAAGGCCAGTAATATACTGGGGAAAGGACATGAAAACACAGTGCATTAAAAAAATGTAAAAATAAGATTTAGATGTGAAAAAGTGTCTCTCCTCCCACAGGAGAAAAATGCAAGTTAAAACTACCCATAGTTCCTCTGTCAGAGTGGCAAATACTAAAAAGCTTACGCATACAGTGGGTTTTCACAGATATTAATAAGATTCTTGCATTGTTGGTGAAAAAATAAATTGCCACAGTCCCTGGAAGGCAATCAGATAGCATCTAACAAAAAGTACAAAGCCCATATCCTGTGATCCAGAAATTCCCCTTCTAGGAGTGATGCTACGAATGCACTTTCCTTTTTCCTTTGTCTTTTCTCCTCTTCTAATCTCCACTCTATGCCTCAAGTGAAGTCAATAAATGGGTAATAATTCCCTTAAACTCTACAGAATTAATTTCTTTTTGACTATAGGAATTGGCAGCTCAAATAAAAAAACCCCAAAAAACCCCCAAACACTAGATGCCTTAATAATTAAAGAGAAACCTTAAAAGTTCTTTTTATGAAGGTTCACAGCTATAAAAGTAATAAATGAAGCTCCTAAAATACTGCACTGTAGGTCCGGTTAAGAATCCTATTCAGTAAGAGCTGGCATTGCTGGGCCTAGGAAGCTGAGCCCAATTATGAGCATATGTGCTACCATAGCGCCCCCTGCTGGCCCAATGCAAAAACAAATTTACATGGTGGGTTTTAGTCAACAGTTTTCTTCAATAGCTGCTCTAAAAACAGGGCATCTCCTGCGACTTGCTGATTATTACCTCTGCTCTCCTCTAGCTCTCAACTCTTTCTTGCATCAGATAGGCTTGCCTCCTACTTCTCAGTGAAGAGCAAGATCCCTTGAAATCTCACCTCCTAAAGAGATTTGCTCCATTCACTACTCTTTCTTGGCTGTTTCCTCTTGGGTAGTTCTAGTTCTACCTGCTCTCCTCTTTCAGTGTGTCTGTCTGCCTCTGTACTGGCCACATACCATGTGCCCCCAGGGCACGGCGGCCTCGCACCCACCAACAACCTGCCATCCCCTCACTCACTGCCCCACCTTATCTGCACTTGGCCACTCCCCACTCATTCCTCAATCCAGGGTTTCTTACAAGGAGGTCTGTGGACCATCTACATACTATTCCCAGACTGCTTGCTTAAAATGCAGATTCCTGGGTCCCTGAATCCAACCTTCTAGAATCCTGGAGCCTACATTTATAACAAGCAAGTACCCCAGAGAATTCTTATGTGTTCACACACACACACACACACACACACACATACACATGCAGTGTAAAAACCATCTTTTTTTTTTTTTTTTTTACCAAACCATACACTCTTATCCAGAAACTTGCCACACCTCCTAACCATTTAAAGAATTAATTGCAAATGACCCATCCTTGGCTTTCAAGCCTTTTGGTAAATTGTTCAAAATATCTACTTCCTGTCCCTTCCTGTAAGTGGATTATATATCCCTACCCTAGTGATGGCAGGTTTGGCCATATGAGGTGCTTTGGCCAATGAATGTGAGAAGTAACACATGCCTCTTTCAAGCAGGCACTGGGAGAACTACTGCAGAGTTCTGCAATATTCTCTTTTCCCTCAGCGAGAACTGATACCCTCCACGTGGGGGCTGCTTCTTCAGCCGGGGCCCAGAACAAAGATGCAAGGAGCAGAGCTACAGGCAACCCATAATGGAAACCTGATATAAGTGAAAAATAAGCTTATTGCATTGCTGTGATTTGGAGTCCTTTGTTACTACTGCTTTGCCTAAGCTGACTGATACAAATACTTTACAGGCCGCTTTCCTAACTCTATTTCCCATTACTCTCTAATACTTATTCCATCTAAACCAATCCTGCCAAACTGGATGACTTGCTTTTCCTCATTCACAAATTATTCCAATTCTATGCAGCCATTTGTTATCTCCTGCCTACCAACCTAGCTCTCAAAATCTGACTTCAACCTTCAAAGTCCATCTCAAGTGCCACTTTCTGTGTAAAGCCTTTCCTCATCCCTTGATGGGCCTCCTTTCAACCCTATATAATGGCAACTTCTATAACCTGTTTATTTTTGTTGGTTTTTTTTTTTTGATACTTTTCTTATCATGTCCCCTCAAAACATCGTAAGTTCCTTGAGATTAAAGATTATCTTATTCATAATGTGTTCAATGAAGCTTTGCAAATAGTAGGAATCCACACAAGTATTTGTTTAATTAAATTAGCACTTTCAACTAAAGAACTGCTGTTTAGTGTATTTATGATGTTTTTAAAGGTAGACTTTATGAAACACTTAACATACTCATTGAGTAAGCAAAATTAAGATGCAAGTAGAATTATTTCTAATAGCAAACATTACTGCTGAATGAAATGTAGGTCAAAGTTTAATGAACCTGTGTGCATGTGTGTGTGTGTGTGTGTGTCTTATCTGCAAAAATGACCATGTCTTGACCTTCATCCCTTGCTAAATCCAACAGGTTTTTTTTTTTTTTTTTCAAATTGTTTTATTTATTTATTTTATTTATGGCTGTGTTGGGTCTTCGTTTCTGTGCGAGGGCTTTCTCTAGTTGTGGCAAGCGGGGGCCACTCTTCATCGCGGTGCGCGGGCCTCTCACTGTCGCGGCCTCTCTTGTTGCGGAGCACAGGCTCCAGACGTGCAGGCTCAGTAATTGTGGCTCACGGGCCCAGTTGCTCCGTGGCATGTGGGATCTTCCCAGACCAGGACTCGAACCCGTGTCCCCTGCATTGGCAGGCAGATTCTCAACCACTGCGCCACCAGGGAAGCCCAATCCAACAGGTTTTAAACCAAAACTTTATCAAAGAAAAACAATGTATCATAAAGTTAGTATTCCTATGATTACATGCTAAGGGCAATTTTTCCATTTATGGCCCAAATTAGCTAATGTATTTTCTTACATTCAGGAAGATGTATTTCCCTGCTTATGATTAAAATTCAACAAATATAATTCCAATTTCTAAACAAATACCCAATAACAAAGTGCCGCCCCTACAAATCCTCGTAACAAATAGAGTCCTATCCCTGGTGATGAGCATCTATCTTCTTTTCCACTCCTCTCCTAGGAGAGGAGGCATTAACCTAATGCCTTCTGAAACATTTTGGCAGTAATTGCAATGGTTCTTCAGGTTTTTCTGAATCTAATTTCTTTTTTTGAATCTAATTTTAAAAGTACAGGAGACAGGGATGGGAACCACGCTGCCTCCCAGCCACGGTCACACGCGTGAAGCGCGTACCTTTCAACACGAACTTTATTAATTCTCATGTTAGGACCCTGGAAGGCGATGGAGGTGGCCGCTAATTGCTCGCTGCGGGTGAAGAGACCTCTGTTGGATCCCTGCTTCGAGGGCTATAAGCTCTCCCTTGAGCCGCTGCCCTGTTACCAGCTGGAGCTTGACGCAGGCTTGTCTGGAGCAATGCTCAGTCTATGTCTGATTATTCCTCACCTCTGAGACAAGACTTTTCTGTGTACTCTGCCTATGAATTAGGAGTTTTCTGGTCTGCCTAGTGGGAACAGTGGCAGCTCCTAGCCTTGTCTATGGCAGAAGTAAAACTTCGAGATGATCAGTATACACTGGAACACATGCATGCTTTTGGAATGTATAATTACCTACATTGTGATTCATGGTATCAAGACAGTGTCTACTACGTTGGAAGAATTATGAATTTAACAGTGATGCTTGGGCTTCCCTCGTGGCGCAGTGGTTAAGAATCTGCCTGCCCATGCAGGGGACACGGGTTCGAGCCCTGGTCCGGGAAGATCCCACATGCCACAGAGCAACTAAGCTTGTGAGCCACAACTACTGAGCCTGTGCATCTGGAGCCTGTGCTCCGCAACAAGAGAGGCCGCGACAGTGAGAGGCCCACGCACCGCGATGAAGAGTGGCCCCCGCTTGCTGCAACTAGAGAAAGCCCTCGCACAGAAACGAAGACCCAACACAGCCAAAAATAAATAAATAAATAAATAAATAAATAAATAAATAAACAAACAAACAACAACAAAAACCAGTGATGCTGGACACTGCCTTAGGAAAACCACGAGAGGTGTTTCGACTTCCTACAGATTTGACAGCACATGATAATTGCCTTTGCGCATCCATCCATTTCACATCTTCTACTTGGGTTACCTTGTCAGATGGAACTGGAAGACTGTATCTCATTGGAACAGGTGAACGTGGAAATAGTGCTTCTGAAAAATGGGAAATTATGTTTAATGAAGAGCTTGGGAGTCTTTTTATCATAATTCACAGTATCTCGTTGCTGAAAGCTGAAGAACATTCGATAACTGCGCTGCTTCTTCGAACAGAGAAAGAGGAATTGGATATGGAAGGAAGTGGTTTCTATGTTTCCTTGGAGTGGGTCACTATTAATAAGAAAAATAAAGATAATAAAAAATATGAAATTACTAAGCATAATATTCTCCGTGGAAAGTCAGTGCCCCATCATGTCGCTTTTGTGCCCGATGGGAACGGTCTAATGATTGTCTCCTACAAGTCCTTTACATTTGTTCAAGTTGGTCAAGATCTTGAAGAAAGTAAGGATGAAGACATGTCAGAGAAAATCAAAGAACCTCTGTATTACTGGCAACAGACTGAAGATGATTTGACAGTAACAATACCACTTCCAGAAGACTGTACTAAGGAAGACATTCAAATACAGTTTTTGCCTGATCATGTCAACGTTGTGCTGAAGGGTCAGAGGTTTCTGGAAGGAAATCTCTATTCATCTACGGATCATGAAAGCAGTATATGGATAATTAAAGAGAATAATAGCTTGGAGATTTCCTTGATTAAGAAGAATGAAGGACTTGACATGCCAGAACTAGTGGTCAGTGATAAATGGGGAATTTATAAGAGACTCAGCTCAATGTGCTGCAATAGCTGAACGTTTGATGCATTTGATCTCTGATGAACTGAATCCAAATCCAGATAAAGATAAACCTCCTTGTAATGCTCAAGAGTTAGTTAGAAGAATGTGATATTTTCTGTGAAGAGAGCTCCAGTTTATGCAGATTTGATGGCAGTACATTAAATACTACTCATGTGAGATCTGAGGTTACAGGGCAATCAACTAGCTTGAAATCCAAGGAAAAACAGGTACCACCAAGGAGAGATTGGATAGGAGAGCTGGTTCATCTGAACATGGGGAGAAGAAAGGATTGCCATATAAGTGGGTGAATCTTGGAAGCAACCAGTACCTTTTCTCTGTCATAGTGGATCCTAAAGAAAGGCCCTGCTTCTGTTTGCGCCATGATGTTGATGCCCTACTCTGGCAACCACACTCCAGCAACCAAGACGATATGTGGGAGCATATTGCAATTTTCAATGCTTTAGGCTACGTCCAAGCATCAAAGAGAGACAAAAATTTTTTTGCCTGTGCTCCAAATTATTCTTATGCAGCCCTTTGCGAGTGCCTTCAACGAGTTTTCAACTATCGTCAGCCCACTCCCATGTCCACTGTACTTTACAATCAGAAGGAAAGCAGGCAAGTAGGGCAGGTTGCTAAGCAGCAAGTAGCAAGCCTAGAAACCAATGATCCTATTTTAGGCTTTCAAGCAACAAATGAGAGATTATTTGTTCTCACTACCAAAAGCCTCTTTTTAGTAAAGGTAAATACAGAGAATTAATTACTCCAACATGTTGGCTTCTCTGTACTGGAAAAGTATTCAGTGGTAGCTGGAAGGCTAGGCAGTTGTGCTGTAACCTGTTAAGTTTTATTGTGTTAAAATTATCTTGTATGAATTTATTTTTTAAAGGATACTGGAAATATATTCGAGATTATGAGTCTATAAAAGCTATGGAATGAAGCTGCAAATTTAGAGAAAATTAGCTTCTGTAAAAAATGTAAAGATAGTATTAGCAAGTATAATTTTTTAAAAACAGAGGCTAGAATCTCATCTTTTATATGAAAGATGTACAATTCACTGTTTAAAAATAAAAATATTTATCATGTAAAAAAAAAGTATAGGAGACATTAGTTTTGAACTGCTTATCCATTTCATGCTGTATGAGGTTTTACTCTAAGCGGAAGGTAAAAATACTCTGTACTTATTAGGGACACCACGTTGTTTGCCAGAGCACCTCAAATTGGCCACCTGTGCTAGGAAAACACGCCATGTATTCAGCCCCTTCATTGTCACAGGAGGGGAAACATTTCTTCTACCAAAAACTCAAACGACACAAAAATGCATAAAGATTCCTGACCTCTTGTCAGTCATTTGCTATCTTCAACAGCAGCAATTTCTAAACCATATTCCGTGGAACAGAAACATCTCTACAGGCACGGATAAATGTTTAGCCAAAAAAGCAAGGGTTGGGTGGTTAGTGGTTAAGAATCAGCCTGCCAATGCAGGGGACACAGGTTCGAGCCCTGGTCCGGGAAGATCCCACATGTCGCGGAGCAACTAAGCCCATGCGCCACAACTACTGAGCCTGCGCTCTAGGGCCCGTGAGCCACAACTACTGAGCCCACGCACCACAACTACTAAAGCCCGTGCACCAAGAGCCTGTGCTCTGCAACAAGAGAAGCCACCGCAACGAAAAGTCCGTGCACCACAACGAAGAGTAGACTCCGCTCGCCACAATTAGAGAAAGCCCGTGCGCAGCAACAAAGACCCAAAGCAGCCAAAAATAAATAAATAAATTTATTAAAAAAAAAAAAAAAGCAAGAGTTTATGGGGGGGATCAGTGATCAAATAAGTTTGAAGAAGACTGCAAATTGGACCCCAACCTTTCTAGGAAGTCATTATTTACATAGGATATTAAATCTTTCACGTGATCCTGCAGTGAAAGCAGGAACATGTAAGCATGTTTCCCAATTTATTCAACCATGGAATCAGCTTTTGGTTTTATGTTTTGTTTTGTTTTGGAACGCCCACTGAGTTAATCTCATGGGACACTGCTATTCAGCAGGACTTGAATTAAGAAATAGTTTCATGCAGGTATGCTTAAGTAATCCATCTAAAATAAGTGTCAGGAAAGAAAAAGATCTGAGTTGAAAATTCAGGTTTACACAAGTACATCCAAGATTGAGTGGTTTCTCAACACTGTCCAAGAAAATAGGGTTAATAGTCCTGAATTAGCACCCAAAAGAAAAGGTCTCATAGTTATGTCCTTAATTTGATGGTTGAAATACTTCAATGCATTCTTGGTTGAACTTCTGGGATTTTTTTTTCAGATTGGGTTTAGTGCAGCTCAGACTAATGCTGATGGTCAAGGCCAGGCTTCTTTTTCTCTCCATCATATTTATAGAAGTTTCATAATTGATGTTTCTTAAAGCACCTGATCACATTCTCCACACTGCTCACCAAATAAATTACTTGTAAGGTTCTTTGCCTACATAGGCTCATGGAGTTTATCATTCTGTATTAGGCTTAACTATTTGCATTCTTTTGGGGTATATACCAGAAATGTTTCCTGGCCCAGGAAGTGATAACTGCTCTCTCATTAAAGCAATTTTTAAATGCACCCACCAAAGTCATATTTTTTTAAAGGACTCGTCATCTTGATTAGGGTCCAGGTCATTCTGGAATAGTACAGACACTTAGAGATGATGTAGTAGTTGATCATTTAACTAAAGCATGATTACCTGCTATTTTTTGGTTTGAAGGTATAGTTATTTACCTGTTAAGGTTTTTTCTTAATCTTTTATGAAAGCAGTACCTGTTGTATATTTTAGATTCCCTTAGCTCTTGGGGTGATTTGGGTCTATGTGGCTAGATTTGATTCCAGATGTTTCTCCTCAATGCCAATTTAAAACTAAATGTGTGTGGCAAGATTCAAGTGGAGATGCTCAAACAAGAGGAAGGTGTGAGCAGCCCAAAGGCCCCTTAAGAATGTCACATGGAGGACATCACCGAGAAGGCTAGATGAGAGGCTCCTGACTTGCCCTCCACAGAAGTGCACCACAACAAAGAGTAGCAACCGCTCACTGCAGCTAGAGAAAGTCTGCACACAGCAATAAACACCCAATGCAGCAGAAAAAACAAAAAACAAAAAAACAAAACAAAACAAAACGAAAAAAACAACAGGCCGTTCTATATAGGTGCACAAGCACTACCAGTGACTTTCCCCTCTGGCTCGGCACAGACTAAGCAAAAACACCCAGCTCTTGGTTTCTCCCTGATAGGGGCTAGACTGCATAGCTAACGTCCTGACTTCCCCAGCTGCTGCCTGAAGGTCAGGCTTCCAGTTAGCCTGCATCAGGGAGCTGAAGAACCTCCATAAGACTATCATTGGATTTTTCAGCAGAAACCTTGTAGACCAGAAGAGAGTGGGATGACATATTTAAGATGCTGAAAGAAAAAAACTGCCAACCAAGAATATTCTAGCCAACTTATCCTTCAGAATTAAAGAGGAGATAAAGACTTCCCAGACAAACACAAGCTGAAGGAGTCCATTACCACTACTAGATTGGCCTTATAAGAAATGTTTAAGGGAGTTCTTCAAGCTGAAACAAAAGGATGCTAATTAGTAACATGAAAATATACAAAAGCATAAAGCTCACTGGTAGAGGTAAATATATATGTAAATTCAGAATATTCTAATATTGCAATGATGATGTATAAATCACTTATAACTCTAGTATAAAGGATAAGAGAAAAAAGCATTAAAAATAACTACAGCTACAATAATTTGTTAATGGATATATAATTTAAAGAGATGCAATTTGTAACATCAAAAACATAAAATGTGGGAGGAAGAGTAAGCATATGGAGAGCCTTTGTATGCATGTGAAGTTGTTATGATAACCACAAAGTGAAAACCTACAGTAGATATAAAAAAAGATAAGAAGAAAGGAAGCAAAGCATACAATTACAGAAAATCATCAAATCATGAAAGAAGAGAGCAAAAAAGGAACAAAGGAGCTACAAAAAAAGCCAGAAAACAATTAACAAAATAGCAATAGTAAGTCCATACATATCAAAAATTACTTTAAATGTTAAGTAAACTAAATTCTCCAGTCAAAAGACATAGAGTGGCTGAATGGATTTTAAAATTATAATAATGATAAGACCCACATAAATGCTGCTGAAAAGAGACTCACTTCAGTTTTAAAGATTCACATAGACTGAAAGTGAATGGATGGGAAAAAAGCTATTCCATGCAGATGGGAACCAAAAGAGAGCAGGGTAGCTATATTTACATCAGACAAAATAGACTTTAAGTGAAAAACTGTAAAAAGAGGCAAAGAAGATCATTATATAATGATTAGGTGATCAATTCATCAAGAAGGATATAACAATTATAAATATTAATGTGCCCAACATCCAATTGAATAGATATCAACACAATAGCTGCAGGGGACTTCAATATCCCCCTTTTGACAATGGAGAGATCATTCAAACAGAAAGTCAGTAAGCAAACTGGACTTAAACTACATGTCAAAGATGAACATAACAGACATATACAGAACATTTCATCCAAAAGCAGAAGAATACATACTCTTCTCAAGCACACACAGAATATTCTCCAGGATCGGTCATATGTTAGGCCATAAAACAAGTGTTAACAAATTTAAGTACACTGAAATTTTAGCAAGCATCTTTTGTGACCACAGTGGTTTAAAACTAGAAATCAATAACAAGAGGAAAATTGAAAAATTCACAAATATGTGAAGATTAAGAAACATGCTCCTGAATGGAGCAAGGAAGAAATCAAAAGGGCAATCAAAAAATATCTTTAAACAAAAACAAAAACACAACACACCAAAACTTATGTGATGCAAAAGCAGTTCTAAACAAGAATTTTATAGCATTAAATGCCTACATTAAGAAAAAAGAAAGATCTTAAATAAACAAGTTAACTTTACACCTGAAGGAAACTAAATAAAGAACAAACTAAACTCAAAGTTAGTAGAAGGAAGGAAATAACAAAGTTCAGAGCCAAAATAAATAGATTAGAAACATAACAGGAAAGATCAATGAAACTAAGACAAACAAAATTGACAAACCTTTAGCCAGACTAAAAAAAAGAGAGAAGACTCAAATGATTAAAATCAGAAACAAGAGGAGACATTACAACTGATACCACAGAATTACTAAGGATCATAAGAGACTTCTATGAACAATTACATGCCAACAAACTGGACAGTCTAGAAGAAATGGATCCATTCCTACTAAGACTGATTCATGAAGAAACAGAAAATCTGAACAGACCAATCACTAATAAGAAGATTGAATCAGTAATCAAAACCCCCCAATAAAGAAAAGTGCAGGACCAGAAGGCTTTGCTGGTGAATTTTGCCAAACAGTTAAAAAGAAATAATACTTATCCTTCTCAAACTCTTCCAAAAGATGGAAGAGAAGGGAACACTTCTAAACTCATTTTAGGAGGCCAGCATTACCCTGACACCAAAGCCAGAAAAGGCCTCTACAAGAAAATTTCCTTGGCCAATATCTTTGATAAACAAAGATGCAAAAATCCTCAACAAAATATTAGCAAACTAAATTCAACAGCACATTAAAAGAATCAAACACCACGATCAAGTGGGATTTATCTCTGAGATGCAAGGATGGTACAACATATGCCAATCAATAAATATGATAAACCACATTAACAGAATGAAGGATAAAAATTATATGATTGTCTAAATAGATGCAGAAAAAGCACCTGACAAAATCCAACACCTATTCATGATTAAAAACTCTCAACAAATTAAGTATAGAAGGAATGTACCCCACATGACAACCCCACAGCTAACTCCATACTCAACAATGAAAAGCTAAAGGCTTTTCTTCTAAGATCAGGAACAAGACAAGGATGCCTACTCTTAGCACTTCTTTTTAACATAGTACCAGAAGTCCTAGTCAGATAAATCAGGGAAGAAAAAGAAATAAAATGACATCCAAATCAGAAAGGAAGAAGTAAAACTGTCTATGTTTGTAGACGACATGATCTCATATATAAAAAAAAAACCCTAAAGATTCCATCAAAAAACTGTTAGAACTGATAAATGCATTCAGTAAAGTCACTGAGTATAAAAATTAATACATAAAAATCAATATACAAAAATCAGTTGTACTTCTACTCAGTAACAATGAACCATCAGAAAGAGAAATTAAGGGAAAAAATCCCATTTACAATAACATCAAAGATGGTAAAAATACTTAGGAATAAATTTAACCAAGGAGGTGAATGATCTATATGCTAAAAACTATAAAAGACTGATGAAAGAAATTGAAGAAGATACAAATAATTGGAAAGATAGTCCATATTCATGGATTGGAAAAATTAATTGTCCATACTTATCCAAAATGATCTATGGATGCAATGCAATCTCTACCAAAATTCCAATGTCATTTTTCACAGAAACAGAAAAATCAATGCTAAATTCATCTGGAACCACAAAAGACCCTGAATAGCTAAAGCAATCTTGAGCACAAAGATCAAAGCTGGAGGCATCGTATTTCTTGATTTCAAACTATATTACAAAGCAATAGTAATCAAAACAGTATGTCACTGGCATAAAAAGAGACACATAGATCAATGAAACAGAATAGAGTGCCCAGAAGAGAAACAAACCCATACACATCTAGTCAATTAATTTTTGACAAAGGCACCAAGAATACACAATGAGGAAAGGATAGTCTCTTCAATAAATGGTGTTGGGGAAACTGGATATCCATATGCAAAAGAATGAAATTTTTGGATTTGACACCAAAAGCAAAAGCAACAAAAGTGAAAATAAACAACTGGGATCAAATCAAACTGAAAAGCTCTTGCACAGCAAAGGAAAGCATCAACAAAATGTAAAGGTAACCTATAGAATGGGAGAAAATATTTGCAAACCACATATCAATAAGGAGTTAATATCCAAAATATATAAGGAACTCATACAACTCAATAGCAAAAGAAACCAAATAATCTAATTTAAAAATGGGCAAAGGACCTGAATAGACATTTTTCCAAAGAAGACATACAAGTGTCCAATTGGTATATGAAAAGAAACTCAGCATCACTAATCATCAGGGAAATACAGATCAAAACTGCAATATCACCTCATAGCCTGATGACTTTTATCAAGAGATAACAAAAGCTGGTAAATATGTGGAAAAAAGGAAACCCTTGTACACTGTTAGCAGGAATGTAAAATGGTATAGCAGCCACTATGGAAAATAGTAAACAGGTTCCCCAATAAATTAAAAAACAAAACTACCATATAATCCAACAATCCCACTTCCGGGCATATATCCTAAGAAAACAAAATCACTATCTCAAATCGATATCTGTACTGCCATGTTCATTGCAGCATTATTCACAATAGCCAAGGTAAACCTAAATGTCGACATACAAATGGATAAAGAAGAGCATATATATATATATGATATATATAATATAATATAATATATATGTAATATACATTTATAATATATAATATTATTCAGACTTTAAGAAGAAGGAAATCCTGCCCTTTGCAACATGGATGAACCTGGAAGGCATTATGCTAAGTGAAATAAGACGTACTGCGTGGTACCACTTACATGTGGAATCTAAAAAGGAGAAAGTCAAACTTCTAGAAATGGAGAGTAGAATAGTAGTTGCCATGGGCTGGGGGTTGGGGGAGATGAGGAGCGCTTGGTAAAAGGGCACAAACTTTCAGGTATAAAGTGAGCAAAGTTCTAAGGATCTAATGTAGAGTATGGTGACTATAGTTGAGAATACTTTATGGTATAATTGAAATTTGCTGAGAGTAGATCTTAAGCTTTCTGACCAAAAAATAAATAAAGTAAGTATGTGAGGTGATGGATGTGTTAATTAACTTTATAGTGCAAAACATTTCACAATGTACACGTGTATCAAATCATCATATTACATATTACAACTTATTTTGTCAATTATACCTCAATAAACCTGAAAAATAAAAATAAAAATCTGCTTGTTAATTTGTTTCTTAATAATAATAACTGGTTTATGGCCCCAGGAAGGAAAATTTGGGCCAATAGAGCAAACCGGATAATCTGGCTCTTCACTTACCTCTGTGAAGTATCCTAGCATTCTACTCCAGGAGGAAAACTGATTCAAGGTAGGAGTTAACATCCTGATCAAAAGACCCAAGATTGTTGGCTCAAATGGCTTCCTTTATGCAAGCACACAGGTCTAGAGTAAACAATACTAGATTGGGAGTCAAAGAATGTGAAATTTGTCAGCAGCCTAGTTGTCAGGAAACTTGGAGTACATTAGGGTGGCCATATAATTGACTGAATATAAATTACATTCTTTATTGGAGCACTATTAATGATTATACCAGGACAACAAGATGTAAACTGGGACTGTCCTCCACAAACTGGGACACATGGCCATCCTAATTCTGTCACTAGAAACTCTCTAGAGACCCTTCCAACTCTAAAACGATGATCCTACGATTAATGAACCAGTTTAAAATTTTATCTCTAATGGTTAGAATTGACAAATGCTTAATGACTTTTCAAAATAATTAAGATGAAGAGTTTCAAATAATTAGAGCAAAGTTTTGAGAACACTATCTCCTTAAGATTCTATTTTCAGTCTTTCATGAGTCTTCCAAGATACTAAGAAATTATTGTTCTTAGTTCGTCTTTTTCAACACTTCCGTGAATACACTATCCTGAACGCTTTAGCTCTCATCCTCTCAGTCACTAAAAAATACTTTTCATGTTCTATTTTTATGTTTGGCTTTAAAGCAGCCACATTTTTGAGGAGCAGAGGAAAAGGGAAAGGATGGCGGTGGGAAGTAGAGGGGGAGGGCTGGGAATGATAACATAAGCCCAGGGCAGGCATTTTCCCCCAAATCCTCTTTCTGGAGTGGACCTGAGATGCACAAATCCAATCCTGGCTTCAGAGTATTTCTTGTACTGTGACATCTTCACGTACTGTGATTCTGCTGTTTAAAGATACGTGTTTTCCACACAATCTGGCCTCCAAACGCAAGCCAGCTACTTAGTGCCTATGCCAGCCCTGGGCCTGCTTGACCTCTGCTCTCTAGCTCGGAAGAGTTGACATCCGGAGGCTCCAAGTCCCAAGCTCCTGGTCACGTCCTGCAATGGCAGCAACAGCAGGAAGAAAAGGAAAAGCAGGGCCCTTCTTTGTCCTCGTCTCCAGCTGCATCATGTGCGCGGCTCCCGCTCTTTCGTTGCTCTAAAGGAAAATCTGCTTTGTCAAATACCTGAGATACATCTTGGAGACTCCGGAATGAAAGAACGAGTGCAAATGTTTGAATAAAAGGAAGCTTTAGAAATCAAATACTTGTTGGGACTTCCCTGGCGGTCCAGTGGTTAAGACTCAGCACTTCTATCGCAGGGGGCGCGGGTCTGATCCCTGGTCAGGGAACTAAGATCCCGCATGCTGCGCGGTGCGGCCGGAAAAAAAAGAACCACCAAATATTTGTTTGCACAAGGACAGATCTGAATTTTTCATGTATTGTTACTGAAATAGAACTATATACTATAAGTAGAATATGCATATGATTTTACACAAATGCATTAAAATAAATCATACATACTTTACATTAGGTTATTCATAGTCTATAAAATAATCTTTCCCAAATCATATAGTATAAAAATAAGCAATGTTTCAAATTGCCTCCAAAACTGGGATAGTTCTGGACCCAAATTAGAACAGAATTTGAACCATAAGTAGTAATTAGAATTAATTTTATAATTGTGTCTAAAATTTAAATACACCAGGTTCTGAAAATCGGAAAATATTCATTTTATTAAACAGAGGGAAGAATAAAATTATCAAGTTTAAAAACAAATCTGAGGTAAAAATCTGCATTAAATTACACTTAGGAAAATCTATCTCAGATTGTTTCCTTAATTTGTTTATTTATTTAACATTTCATCTTTCTAAAGTATTCTTTCATCACCTCTGGCCTTCTGGGTCTAGTAATTAAGGTGACTTTTATATAAAATGATCTCTACTACAGGGATGGGAGTATTTGCACTTAGCTACTGATTACTCAATACAGACCTATCAGATAAAATTAAAATGTTGCAACTAGATCAGAATGATGCACTCTTGTCTTATGTTAAAATACAAATCACAGTATATTGACACTTGATAATTTCAGCTTTAATTTACTAGCCAGAGGGGATTAAGAATATACTATAAAATTTTAGTACAGTTGACCCTTGAACAACTGTTCAGATTGAACTGCACTAATATGCAGATATTGTTCAACAGTAAATATTACAGGACTATAAAGGTCTGTGGTTGAATATATGGATATGGAGGAACCATGGATATGGAGGGCCGACTATAAATTATACTCAGATTAACGCCCGTGTTGTTCAAGGGTCAACTGTATAGAAAATATCTTGGACGCAAAACAAACCTTCCCAAGAATTTACCAATATGACTATAAAGAAATGCAAAATAAATATACACACCTGGTTCCACAAAAATATTGCTGCCTAACCTCTAACACGAATCTGAATATTAAGACCCACTTCAGATTATACTAGTTGAACTTTACCCTACATTGTATCCTGGCATTGACTTTTTTTTTTTGCCGCTCTCAGATATTTCATGTTATACCAGCAAAGGGAATTAGCATGTTCAATGTCCTGTCTGCATTCTTTCTAGCCTCCTTCTGCTCAGGTTTTTAAAAATAGGTACTTCAAATGCAGTCAGAGCCTCCAGTGTGTGGGGAAAGCTCTCCCACCCATGTTTCCAGTACTCATCCTGCAGGTCCCCGGCAGTCAGTAGTCTAAGGAGATCATCCTGGATGGCTGCAAATGCTTTATTCAAGTTCCACATATGTCGCCAAACCCCAATCACTTAGCTGCACATGCTTTTTGTTGTATGTACTCATCCCCAAATTTACTGTATAGATTTATTTTTTAAATATCTTTATTAGAGTATAATTGCTTTACAATGTTGAGTTAGTTTATGCTGTACAACAAAGTGAATCAGCTATATGTATACATATAGCCCCATATCCCCTCCCTCTTGACCTCCCTCCCACCCTCCCTATCCCATCCCTCTAGGTGGTCACAAAGCACCAAGCTGATCTCCCTGTGCTATGCGGCTGCTTCCCACAAGCGATCTATTTGACATTTGGTAGTGTATATATGTCCATGCCACTCTCTCACTTTGCCCCAGCTTCCCCCCCGCCACCAGCGTCCTCAAGTCTCTGTTCTCTACGTCTGCGTCTTGATTCCTGCCCTGCCACTAGGTTCATCGGTACCATTTTTTTAGATTCCATATATGTGCGTTAGCATACATACTGTATAGATTTAGATGGCCGGGGTAAAGCAAAAGGACCCTGGTGTGATTATTTTCTTTAACAAGATGGAGTTAAACAAAAAAAATCTAATAGTATTTTAGCCCAGTACTTTTAGCATCCCCAATTTTTTAGATTATAAATTCACAACAGTGAATACACTAGTGACTATTTTTAAATAAAACACTGAATAATTTCATGCTATAAAAATTATATGCTCACGGGCTTCTCTGATGGCACAGTGGTTAAGAATCCACCTGCCAGTGCAGGGGACACGGGTTCGAGACCTGGTCCAGGAAGATCCCACATGCCACGGAGCAACTAAGCCCGTGCGCCACAACTACTGAGCCTGCGCTCTAGAGCCTGCGAGCCACAACTACTGAGCCCGTGCACCACAACTACTGAAGCCCATGCACCTAGAGCCCGTGTTCCACAACAAAAGAAGCCACCGCAACGAGAAGCCCGTGCACCACAAGGAAGAGTAGCCCCTGCTCGCCGCAACTAGAGAAAGCCCGCGTGCAGCAACAAAGACCCAATGCAGCCAAAAAATAAATAAATAAATAAATTTTAAAAAATTATACGCTCACAATTTTAGCTTGGATTTGTTTTGCAGCTTATTTAATGCTGTCTGAAAATCAAGCAGGTAATGAAAACTACATAGTTGAGCATGCATTATAGGAGGCAACATAGTGGAGACTCTATCCAACAAGGCCAGTCGTTTAGAAAAGCGTGCCCATTTATCTGATACACTCAGCCTCCAGAAACTGTCATGAATTCAAATATAATTTCTTCAATGCTGCTTTAAAATCTGACTGAAAACTTTTTTACAGAGTCTGGATGCTAAGCTGTAATGAAGCAAAAACGAAACTACGGTCTATGCGATCTCACTGTTACCACCACACCATTCTCTGTAAAGCACCAAACACACATACAGTGTTTGGCAGTCTCTCTTGAACTAGAGAACTTTTAGAATCACAGAATTTGAGAGCTGACAGGAACTTAGAAGGCGCTAAGTTTAGTTTCTCCCTTTCCATTTGAGAATAGGAAGGGGAGGATGGAACAAGGGAATCAGCGTTTATCAAGCCCCCCAGGCACGTAGGACTGGGCACTTCCAACTTTACTACCTCAATTCTCACAGTCCCAGGTAGGTAGCATTAACCTCCATTTTACAGCTAAGGAAATGCAGGCCTACCTGGATTAAATACCACCCTCCTTCTCCTGCCCCCCAGTAAATCCACTAATGGAGAACAGGGGAATTCCAACTTCAAAGTCACTGCTCTTTCCTGAAGGTAATGATTCACAAAGCGTGGTCCTAGGACCAGCAGCAGGGGCATTACCTGGAAACTTGTTAGGAATGCAGATTCACAGGCCTTGCCCAGCCCTTTTTTTTTAACTTTTGGGTTATTTATTTATTTATTTATGGCTGTGTTGGGTCTTCGTTTCTGTGTGAGGGCTTTCTCCAGTTGTGGCAAGTGGGGGCCACTCTTCATCGCGGTGCACGGGCCTCTCATTATCGCAGCCTCTCTTGTTGCGGAGCACAAACTCCAGACGCGCAGGTTCAGCAATTGTGGCTCATGGGCCTAGTTGCTCCGCAGCACGTGGGATCTTCCCAGACCAGGGCTCGAACCCGTGTCCTGTGCATTGGCAGGCAGATTCTCAACCACTGCGCCACCAGGGAAGCCCGCCCAGCCCTTCTGAATGAGAAACTGTGGGGTGGGTCCAGCAAGCTCTCCAAGCGATGCTGGTGGGCCCTCAAGTTTGAGAGCCACTGCTCTTTAGCATGTTGCCTCTTGGAAGCCTTACCTGGAGCATGCATATTAAAATATATATAATTCTACACTGAGCTACTGCAGAGGTCAAAAGAACTTAGTGTATTGCCCCTTATCCCTGAATATTATGACAAGGATGGCCTTCAACAAAATTTTGCTTTGGATGTTACATGGTCTAACTGATTGACATTGAATTTTTTCACAAGAAAAAAAAAAGTGAGAGCTATTTTGAATAAACAAATATTGCCAGTAGGATTCTGAAGAGCTGTTTTCACCTTACGTCCCAAATAAATAAGACTTGAAACAAAAATCTTCTGCCTGCCTTATAAAGATCCACTGAAATTAACAAATACCCTTGCCTGACTGACTTTAGTATTACTTGCCATAATTAAAACTAGGTATAGGAAAACCAAGTAGGGATATACTGAATGTTTAGCATACAAGGATCTAAGTTAAAGTTAATAAAAGTAGCTCTTAAGAAAGAAACCACATGTAAAATTAAATTAAAAACTAAGAATTTAATGAAGTACCTTGTTAAAAATTTCCATTTGGAAGGTTTTCTTTTCCAACTTTAAAATATCATGAAGGAAATGCTGTCTTCATCTGAGTGCTTCTCCACTCCACACCCCCAAATGAAAAATAAAATAATTCATGTTACCAAAAATTCAAAATGTTCTCAGTGGATATTCTGCCATTTCACTTTAGCATTTCGGCAAGTATGCCTAACCAGAGAATACTAATTCCTTTTCATATGTAGTTTTTCCTTAAATATATGTCAATGATTTCATTAGTTGCCATTCTAGTATGTATAGTTATCATATAGGAAATTTTATAGGAAAGCCTTGTTTTTCAAATGCAATGACATTAAAATGATGCTTAGTTCCTAAGATATTAAAAAAAAATTTTTTTAAGAAAACCAAAACATCAGAATGAAAATAAGGTAATCATTATAATAAGAGTTAAAGTTAAAATAAAGATTTCAATTATCATATCATCTTGATGCCTAATGGCAAAACAAAAAAGCTTCATGTTAATATAACAATAAATTCCCAATGGTCATTATTTGCCTTGAATTTATAATGAACTCCTTTTCTGTCCCCAGTTTTTTAAAGGCTCTTAATATTTAAAGGGAAGTTTCCTATGTACATATAGAGCACAGACTATGAAATACTGTACTATTAATTTTTCTACAGATGGATGACGCTGATAGTATAAAAAAGGAAATGTGGGATGTCTAAAAATTGCAAGTCTATGTAAAAAAATGTACCTCAATTTAGTCAAATGGAATTTTTGGTACATGACATAATAAAATAGAACCCTACCTTCAAATTCTGTAGACTGAAAATCTCATATATGCCCTGTCACCATCAAAAAACAAAATCAGCACACAATTATGTTAGCTATATAAGTTAAATCTGCAGATGGCAGAGGTAACAGTCATCTCTTAATTCTTTGAATTCTTCCTATAATATTATTTAGTAATAAAGAATATTTCAAAAGGAAAGTAGGGAGAAATGAGGCAGGATTATAACAACTAGAATTGCTTAAAATAAAAATGACATTTCATTTATTTGCTGATATGATTCTGGGAAATATATTTTTAAATTACTTTCTACTTTATCTTTCTTTAAAGATGTTTTGTTTCTTCAACCAGCACAGAGGATTAGTGCTACAGATCTTACCAAAGTGCCTTATGAAAAGCCTTGGCTTCCAGAGAAGTCACACCTTGCAACCCCAAATTGGTTCTTCATGATTCACTGTGAAGCAGGCATGAGCATTCTTCCTGAAATAAGACTGTATACCTTTGAGAACGTTCATTTAACCTTGTGAACTCACTTCTATAGGAACAATGAATTTTATTCGTTGGCTGCCAGTGGGAAAATCAGTTTAATTTAAGGAATTAATTAAGTCAGGCTGACAGAAGTCAATATATCAACTTTTTAAAAATCAAAATTTAACGGAATGTCTTACGTATATCGAATGGCTTTTCTGAGCTTCAAAAAGCGTTCATCTAAGCACTTTTAAGCCTGCCTCATTTTTCAGTTTTGTTTTAGTAGAGATTCTGATGTTCATCTAACCGAAAGTGTTTCTGACAAAACAGAAGTAATTTAACTCCCTTTCATCAAGGTCATAATTTGAAACATTATACAATAATGGAATTTAAATTATGTATGGGAAGAAAAGTAGAAGACTGAAACAAGGTATTAGAAATCCCTATTTGGGTCTTTAGGTTCAGAAAAATATAATAATCACAGGCCAACACTGTTCCAACAGAGATGAAGGACATTAGCAGTTACTTGAATGTAACCTCTCCCAACACTTCCAAAGGCCTGCAATGTGGTTGCTGTGACCCTAGGGCCCTGATACTTAAGACGTCTGGGTAATCACAGAATGAAAGTAATCTACCATAACTTAATTTTCTGAGAAGGTGAACCCTTAACTACAAAGGTGCAGAAAGGGAGTCTTCAACTGCTCACTTGCCGTGGCTACAGTATTCAAACACCAAAATCATTTAGATAAATATAACCTGGGAGAAAAAACAATACGTAAGTTGGCAAAGCAGCAGTAATCCCTACTTTCAGGTAACCAATGTAATTTTGCTTCCTTCTAAAGAGGTTCTTTGATAAAAAGCATAGTCTAGTGGAAGAAGACCTCCTCAAGATTTATCCAGTATGTTAACAAGGCTTACTACTTCTGGAATCCTGAGTGACAACACATGATCTGTATGACAACACATGATCTGTATGACATGTGAACATAGAGCACGTGGACAACCAAAAAATTCTAAGTTCAACCTCTTTTCCTACCATATTTACAGAAAAATTTAAAGCTTGAATTTCACTGACACTGTTTCAACTATTTCATCCTGTAAACTGCCGAAAGGTACTGGCAAACTGTCAAAACAGCAAAAACATAAAGTAGAGGGGTATACAGATAGTAAACGTCAACCAAACTTAGTCTTTGAGTAATTGAAATGTACTTCATTAGTTCTTTTCAAGAGAAAATTTCTTTGAAGTCCACATTCTTTACATGCCTTTAACCTGTGCCAAGCTCACAAAATCAGGATTATTTTCAGTTTAAGATTTATTGGTGGCACCAAATAGGATAACATCTATTTTTAAAATTTAATGTTATCAACAATCTTTTAAATTAATATAATATAAAAGTTCTCAGGACAAGCAGAAAGATGGTTAAACTTCATTTTAGACTTACGGTAACATCGAAGCAATTTTAAGAATGTGAATAAGATGAACTGAAGCTAAATATTGCAAAGGGAATTTTTAAAAATCAGATGTGTTAAGAAATTTTGAAGAGAAAGGAACTAATCTCACAAAACTTGAGAAGGAAATAGGTTCTGATTAATCAAAAGCCTGGATGAATCCTGAGACATACATTCATCCTCTGAGGGCTACAGTGAGTAGAGTCCAGGAGCTGCTGCACAATAAGGACATATAAGACCTAACTTTAAAAGTTAAAATCAGGAGTATTTATATTTAATTTAAACTTGGTAGAGGAAATCTTCAAATGTAATTTTTAAAGTAGAATTTCTTCTTGCCTTCCTTCTTTGGTTTTTAACCATAAAAATTTATTTAGGAAAACTAAAATTATTTAAAGAGGCATCTAGTTCTAGAATAATTTGGCACATTTATATGTGAAAAAAATCAGAAACCAATTGATAGATCTATAATACACACACATATATATATAAACATTTTATTTTAATAATACTCTTTATCACTTCAATTTACATCATTCCATTATGAAAATGTTTAATTGAAGAGAGGATATTTCTTCAAAACTCTAAATAAGCAGAGCTTTATCAATTAAATTTACAGCAATACAGTCTTTAGAAGTACATAATTCTTCATTTTACAATAATACTTCTCCTTTAAAAATTTGTCATGGTTTGTCACAGATTTAAAGTAGAAGGCACCTAATGCTATGAAAGGATAATACAGTATATGTAGTGTAAGTGAACCAGATCTTTTCTCAAATATCGATTCTTTCTAAAGTCCTATCAAATTTGTGTGAACATATTTGTTGCATAAATTAAACATTTTTTGTGCTGTTAATTTGTAATATTCTACAAAACTCAAAAATATAATCCGTACCTATTATAGGCAGCTTATTTTAGCATTTTACCTGTAAGAAACACCAATCTATATACTTAAAATGATTTCTTGAAAACATTTTCATAATATAGTCCAGCATTTAACAAATAATATGTGAAAATAAAGTCTCCAGAACATTAAAATTTTATCCCTTGATTAGTTCAAATTATTTCATCAGCTGAATTCCTTGAGATGTGTAAGGCATGTTGGTCCTTTAGATGGACTGTAGACTGAAACTTCCTATAACTGTAGTGATATGTACACAGCTACATAGCAAAGTACTTCATTATGAAAATGAAGAAAACAGACAAGAGGAAAATATGTTTTAGAGTTCCAAAGAACTGAAACTGTTATTTTTCAGACTAGGCACTGAAACATTTTTCTACAAAAACTTGCCAGGGATTGTCTCTTCACCGTATATTGTTCCATTATCAAGCTAAAAATAAAAACAAACACAAACACAGGAGCATCATTAGATTACAACTGTCATAGCTTTAATTTCTATAGTTTATATTTTAAAAAGCAAATTATCTTACCATTGAAGTATATATCAAACACAGCCTATATACTTAATAACTGGATACCAGAACTTGAGGTGAGTTCTAAGAACTCATGAAAGTGAGTTCTACAGCAATGTCAAAGGCTGACATCCAATACTACTTTAAGAGCACATAATAACAATTTTATTCACAGTATATTCCACCATTACCCCTGTCAAGACAAAGACTACTGCCCAACCTGCCCTACTTTATTCTACTCTATTGTAGTCCATCTTTTTTAGTCTTCACTATCTCCTCTTTATCCAGCTCTCACTTCCAAAAATATCTGGGTGAGGGTGGGTATGAGTGTGAATATGGGAATAATGCACAGCATACTAGGGAGGGAAAAATGCATAAATTATAGAATTAAAAAGCTTTAAAGAATAATTATTTGCATTTTTTAATTTTAAAAATTAGAACAATTTTAAATAGACCAAAATATACATACTTAGTTCTACTCTGTCCCCAAAACCTCAGTAAAAAGATAATAAAGGGATTTTTTTTAAAAGTATAAACCACGTGGACATAGAAAAGAACAGAGACAAGAAAAGAGCAGCCAACTCTTAGCTAGCAATGAAAAAATACAACCAGATACCTCTGTAAGGAGGGGTGAAGAAACAACTTAAAATAGGCAGATTGGTACAAAGTTTATAGAAAAAGCAAGAAAATAAGCATGGTACTTAGATGGAGAGGAAAATATGAAATGAATCAGTGAAGAGTTTAAAGGGACTCCTCAGGGTGGGGAATGAATGAAAGCAGGATAGGCAGTGCAGGGCAGGGGATAGCTGCATTGTACAATAAGAATTGTAGAACTCTAACTCTTCAAACTATGTGCATATATAACCATCCTAAGAGGAAAAACTAGAATAAAAAAAGACCAATCAAAGAAAAACATAAAACCAAGACAAATAGCCTTGGGTTAGAGGTGAATTTACCATGAAGATAAACTTAAGCTTCATGGCCAATGTGACTGCAAGGAGTTGACAGGAGTTGTTCAATGTTCTAGGTGAAGAGGGGAAGCCCAGGTGTAATCAAGAAACATTTCAATACAAATTGTCTGAAGTTATCTCAGAAGAAAGGGACCGGAATTTCCGGAATTTCAGTAATTTATTGTGATCTCTCGCTCTAAATAAATAACTGCTTTCCTACCTACCAAAGATATACGGTGGATATATTTCAAGGGCTCATTAAGAGAAACATAAACTGTCACGTACTCTTTCTGTCATGTAAGAAATATACAAGATACTATTTCTTAAAATTAAAAAAAAATGTGGAAATGGTCTCGAAACATTGTTAAGTGAAAAGCATAGTCAGAGAATCAGGATATATATTGTGCCAGTTGTGGTAAACACACACACATACATGGAGAAGAGACTGGATATACACTGAAGTATTACATTTTTTCTTAATTTTATACTCAGAAAAAAATATTTTTCTAAAGTATATCATTAAGTAAAATGATGACCATTAGCATGAATATAAGTAATAGTTAAAACTTGGAATCACTTGTGATCATTTTGTAGTGTATAGAAATATCAAATCACAATGTTGTGCACCTGGACCTAACAGTGTTGTAGTTCAAGTATAATTTAATTTTAAAAAATAAATAAAAAAATTTTAATTGCCTTATTTTAGGACCATCTTGCCAATTTCTACAAGAAAGCTTGTTAGAATATTGACTGGGATTGCACTCAATCTATAGATCAGCTTAGGGATAACTGGCTTCTTAATAGTACATCTTAATGGGTTGAGTCATTCAACCCATGAACACATTATTATATCTCTCCATTTACTTATATCTCTAATTTTTCTTTGAATTGTTTTTTAGTTTTCCATCTACAAGTCTTGCACAATGTTTGTTAAATGTACTTGCAAGTATTTTTAAAAGTTCATTGTTTATGGAATTTTTCTTAATTTCATTTAATTATTGTTCATTGCTACATATAGACATAATGGGAAGATATTTTTTATATTGACACTGTATATGTGATCTTGCTAAACTCAATTATTCTAGTAACTTCTTTTGCTAATTCCTTAGAATTTCTAAATATAATCATGCAATCTAGAGCTGAATACAATTTTACTTCTTCCTTTTCAAAAAACAAACAAACAAACAAAACTTGGGAATCACTTAATTTGACTCAGGTACTATATTGTATGTTTTAAACTTACCAAGTATTTAATTCTTCTAACAACTTTGTGAGGGACGTTCTGCTGCAACCCCATTTTACAGATAAGAAAGCTGAGGCACAGTGAGGTTAAGAACCTTGCATAAAGTCACAGAGCTAGTACATAGAGAAGCTGGAATTGGAACCCAGGCAGTCTGACTCCAGAGTTGGACTCCCTCAGCCTCTAAGCTGTATTGCCTCTCAAACAAATAATAATGGAAAATCGATTCTGTATTTGAGCAATACAGGAATAAGAACCTTATTCAATACTACTGTCAGCTAATATACAAACCTGGACTACAGCTAACTAGCTCCATCCTCCTGAGAAACACCGTGCATAGGAATGAGACTCTCACACTGTTCGCTGTCTTCTGGAACCCTTAAAAAAAGACAATAGTTAGGAAAGCTTTAGACCTAAGGAACCCTTAAAAATGATCTATTCCACTGGCTGAGGCTTGAGGTCAGAACTAAGACAAGGTCAAGATTCCCCAACAAACTGTCCCAAATTCTTTTTAGAGTAGAATGTAAAAAGGTTTCTCTCTCTTAAAAAGAAAGAAATTGAAAAAAAACGGAGGCAATGTTATCATATTTTATTATGAATTTTGTTCAAACAAACAAATGTTTTCTACATTTAAATTTGTTTTAGCAAAACAGTAAGCGCTTTGGTTGTACCTGTGAATCAAAACTTTTTTTTTTTAAAAAAAAGCAGTTGGGGGCTTCCCTGGTGGCGCAGTGGTTGAGAGTCTGCCTGCCAATGCAGGGGACACGGGTTCGAGCCCTGGTCTGGGAGGATCCCACATGCCGCGGAGCAACTGGGCCCGTGAGCCACAACTGCTGAGCCTGCGCGTCTGGAGCCTGTGCTCCGCAACAAGAGAGGCCGCGATAGTGAGAGGCCCGCGCACCGCGATGAAGAGTGGCCCCTGCTTGCCGCAACTAGAGAAAACCCTCACACAGAAACGAAGACCCAACAGAACCAAAAATAAATAAATAAATAATTAAAAAAAAAAAAAAAAGCAAAAAAAAAAAAAGCAGTTGGGAAGAAACTATCTTATCACCTGAAGGATCTGAACAAATTCTTTTATCTGGCATTGTACGTATAAAATTATAATCTTTTAAAAATTCTTCACAGGATCTCTAAAAAGCTAGGCCAGCATGATATGATTCCCAATTTACTTAGTAAACATTATTTTTTAAAAATCTATATTAGAACTTAACCTACCTCTGAATTCGATGTTTTCTGCATATAAAGGCAAAAATTCTTCTGATTCCCACCATCACAGGATCCCAATTATTATAATGGCACAGGAGAGTTACAATAAAAAATGAAAAAAATACAGGGATAGCGCCTGCAAAAAATAACCAAGAAAACTGCACCTAAAAATAAGAGATAGAAAAAAAACAAAACACCCACAATTATCATTGAGACAATTTTCCCTTTAACGTAAGTTTTTCACTTATGATAACTTGCAGGAATAAATTAAAACACCAAGAAAATAATACTAATCTTTGACAACATATTAAGTATGTTATTATTAAAAATAAGGATTCAGGACTTCAACATATTAACCACTTGCTTAAATTACCAACAAAAATACTTCTTGCTTGTACAGTGTGTGTGTGTGTGGAAAAAAAAAAAAGTTATTAACATGTACCAGACATTGATCTCAATTTTTAAAATTTTACTTCACTTAGTCCTTACAACTCATTCAACTCTGAGTAGGTATTAGGATCATTTGCCGCAATTTAAAGGTGAGAAATGAGAAATCTGAAGCACTGAGGCATGAAGCATCCAGTTCAAGGTCAAATAACCAGTGCGGAGCTGTCCTGGGTTTAAACCCAGGTAGGTGCTCAGGTTGGCCATTTCACCACACCACTTCTTTGCTGCAGCCTCAGGATGCTGCTTCCCACCTGCCACTCCAGGGCTTTGACCTGCCCTCTAGAGGTGACACAGACACACATAGAACTGTAAAAAAACAAAAAAAAACAAAAAAAACTTCTTGCTTGGAAAATAGCCTAAAGGAAAGCATGCTTTTCACTAATAAGTACAGGCATAGTACATCAGAAACAGAATTACGAAATTTTAAGCATTTGCCTTACACATCGCATTGCCCATTTTTTCTTTACTGATTACTGCCTGTTCTCAAGTTGATTCTTCCCCTTTAGTTCCTGAAGTCATTTTTCAAAACTTCCATTTTTGAAAAACTAGGTTATGCTATTGCCGTGATATGTTATGTTATGGTTCTTAAGACAGTACTAAAAACAGATGAAACTCAAGTAAAACTTTTGCAAACATTTTATTAATGAAATATAGCTTGATTATCTAGTAACAAATGAAATAGAAATTTTCAAAAGGAAATCATGACTAAGTAAAATAACGATGACAAAGAGAAAGACTTTCAGCGGTGAGGAGCCCTCAGATCGCCAAGCCTGACCCTCCAATCCATCATTTTATCAGGGTCGTCAAGAAAATTAAAAATAATGAGATGCCATAAAGTTACCCCCCCCCAAAAAAATCATTCTTTCCTTTACCATCTAGATTCAACTAAGGATCAAAAACAATTGCTAAAAAGAGCCTGCACTGATTAACTACTGAGACTCAGCTGCAACACCCTGGTGGTTTGCTTTCAAAATAATGACAAAAACAGTAACTCCTATCTTTAAAATAGGGAAGAAAAACTGCTTGCCCTCTCTAAGCATTAAAAAAATGAAGTTGAGAATCAAAGGCAAGACTCCCTCTGGTGGAAAACATATACTATTCCATTTCATACCACCCATTAGTCAGAGTAAAGGGGTTTTGTGAGAATAATGGTTTTTTTATGAGGGACTCATAACGCGTAACACAAGAGAAACCACTGATAACTTTTAACATGCATGTTCTGCTTGTATGGTACACACACACAGGCTGAGTCAGGATAAGAACACCCAGCAGTAAGTACTAAAACGCCTTCACACTGTTATCAAAGTATTGGTATAACATATTCTTGGAATATTTGCCAGAATATTTAATAATCTAGAAAAACCATGATGAACTTAAATGACCCAAGAACAGAAAAAGTATAAAAAACTTATGACTAATGAGAGTTAAAAATGTAGATATAGGGGCTTCCCTGGTGGCGCAGTGGTTGAGAATCCGCCTGCCAATGCAGGGGACACGGGTTCGAGCCCTGGTCTGGGAAGATCCCACATGCCGCGGAGCAGCTGGGCCCGTGAGCTACGACTACTGAGCCTGCGCGTCTGGAGCCTGTGCTCCGCAACAAGAGAGGCCGCGATAGTGAGAGGCCCGCGCACCGCGATGAAGAGTGGCCCCACTTGCCGCAACTAGAGAAAGCCCTCGCACAGAAACGAAGACCCAACACAGCCATAAATAAATAAATAAATAAATAAATTAAAAAAAAATGTAGATATAGTTGATAGAATGATTTCATGAATATTCAACTAAAAACCCTATTTTAGAACTGAAAAAAGCAAACTTTATAAAGGTAGGTAAAACTCTAGATGACTTTTAAAGGCAAAGTTCACTTTTAACAATGCAGTTATTTATATGTTGCCGAATAATAAAAAAAACCTTTTAATTTGATTTCCAACAAGCTATGAAGACAATTTTTTTAAAATGAAGACATTTATTAACAACGAAAACTGCCTAAGTAAACAAAAAGAGTCTAATTCCTGAATATATCTGAATATAAACCTGAAAACAATCAGGGATGCTTCCTATTATACCAAATACCAATAGGTTAAAAAAAAATATATTTTAAGCACAATAAATAAAGTTGATAAATGCTAAAATTTCAGAAACTATATATAAATATGCTTGGATAGTAGAATAAAAAAAAACCCAGGAAAGTAGGTTTCTCCTACCATGTTTCTATTACAGGTCTGGGGCATACCCTGCTACTTTTACCAGAAGGTATCTTCCTGCCCTCAATTCCCACCAAAGGCCCAGCCTACTCATTTAACTGATTCCCTAATCTTGATGCAAAGACAATCAAGAAATGACTGTTGCTATGTTTTTCTAATCTATTATATATACATACATTTTTCCCTTGTGTTCTGCCTTCATCTTAAAATATCTGAACTAATGACATAATCATTTAATAAAATTAAATCTGCTGTTACAGTTCTCTTTAAAAAATCCAAAAATAAGATTAACCTTCAATTTTTATCTTTCAAATCTGCAAAAAAGCCGATGTTTTCAAAATATCAGTATGTAAAGTTCATTTACACAGCAATCTACCAAAATCCTCTAATAAGCAGCACTTCCCTAGTTTCACTAGAATAATTTTGGTTGATATTCAAGATTATGACCCTGAGATGTGGAAAGACCTGGATGTTATTTAAATCTATAAAAGGATTTAATGATGTATGACTTTAGTGTTACATATATTTTATAATATTCACATTTTTTGAAAATGCATGGTATATGTAAGATAAGTAATTCTCAATTACAAAGATTTCCATTCTTAACCATGACAAATAAATTAGACTTTATTGAACCATAAAACAAAATTAAATACCACAGAATTGTTTTTTTAAATAAGGAGGATACATATCACCGAGAGTATTTTGCCTTTATCCTAAAAACTGCATGAAGATCTAAAGAAAAATAGAAATCTGATTGTAACTTCTACACATCATAAGCGTTTGGGCTTTCAAGTATTTCTTCTTCAAATTATATTAAACCAAACCACACAGACACACCGTTTTGTTGCTTAACAGTGGCGTTCGGAGCGTACAAATATGGGCCTGAGTGATAAAAGGCCGCACGTCTTTTCGTGTTAGCCAGTGGTACATCTTCTTCCCCCAGGACCCCTAGAACCGCTAAAGAAGCTTCTCCCTTCGGGCTGCTGGGAGGGACCCTCCACCCCAGTTCTCTTTTCTGCAATGTTATCATGGCCAGCATTTACCACAAGAACCCTCACATTCAGACCAGGACTTCACAGACGAGGGAAGGAGCACCCGCCCTGGTGAGTCCAGACAGAAATGAGCGATCACTGAGAAACGACGTTGTTCCTGTGCCGCTCACATCTATGGGAGCATTAACAGAGTGTTAAGAAACCTCTGGAGCCTATCTGAGAGATCAAAACACTACTCTTTATATGATTAAACTATATCCCCTATTCCATACCACTGACTCACCAAAGAACATTTGGAACACAATCAGCTCCAAAACTGGAGAACTATATATAAAGACACTGCCCTTAATTTAGAAATTAAGGAAAAATATTGAAAGGCTAAAAAATGCAACACATTATCCATTTCTTTGGTACTTTTTATATCTCTTTGTAGTAAAACAGCTTGGAAGAGTAGGCATCAAGTATTATTCATGATCATCTTTATAATTTAGTCACATTCCTTACCTTTCATTAGCTCTGTTTTAACAATACACTTAAAATATCTAATAAATAGTTTGCCTTACCTTTTGCATACACATGTCAGCTATTATGGACAGAGGTATTGTAAGGCTTAGTGCAAGTGTGCCTATCAGTGATGAGGTAAGAAAGCAGCCCCTAAAAAGAAAAAAAAGAAAATATACATTTCCATATCGAAAAAGTAAAAGAACCAAAGAAAAACAATGATCAAAAACTATCTATCTTACAATATAGGCAAGAGAGATCAGGAGCAAAAATAAAAGCTCAGGATGGACTAAGACATAATAAAAAATAGAGTTACTAAGATCATTCTTACAGTTTATCTTCAAATATTAAAAATCCAATACATAAGTATACAAATTTCAAGACTTTATGCTATTTTCTAGATCTGCTTACAGACGCTATTCAACTTTTGATGTATAGCTTATATTTTATTAACATTTTTAATAAAACTGTCAAAAGAGTTCTTATAGTTTTGTGATAATGATACTTAGCTAACAAAGGAAACAGCTATATTGAAATTTCAGGACAATACCACATAACACAGACTTTAACCAAGTGATAAGCCAACAGGTGGGTCTGTCATTAAAGCAAAAATATCTCACCCTCATTAAAAACTAAAGTAGTCTTTAGATGTGTGCTGCTCTTTTGACTTGGCTTAATATCAGAAAAAAAGAACTTGAGTATTTTTCAGGGATATTTCCTTGTTGTTTTTCATTTTTCTAGCAATTGTCCTAACCAAAACCTAAGCTCTTCATTTTATTTTCACCTTGAACTATCAATGTTGGTATCAAATTTTGACATACCAATTGCATATAATTTTATACAGCTGAAGGAAAAAAATGAAGGAAAGCATTATATTGAATAGATATTTGGGTATATAAGAAGAAAATGAATTATAGGCCAAGATAAAACCATAATGTATAATAATTAGGACTACAGACCCATGGAAATTATAGGCAAGTAAATTCTAGCTCAGTATATGTTAGGATTAACAATGCTGTCCTACAATAAAAGAGGCTATCTCTTGATAAAGTGTCACTTCAAGTATTCACCAGAGGCTGGACAATTAGTTCTTATTGATGTGATACAGAAAACTCAAGTGCTAGTCCACTATTCATGAGCTGATCTGTGAAAAGAGGGTTCAGGGATCAAATATCGTTTATTTTAAATTTAAAAAATTTTTAATTAATTATTTTATTTATTTATTGGCCACACTACAAGGCTTGCAGGCAGGATCTTAGTTCCAGGACCAGGAATCGAACCAGGGCCCTGGCAGTGAAAGCGCTGAGTCCTAACCACTGGGCCACCAGGGAATTCTCTTGGTTTTTGTTTTTTTTTAATGCAGTATATGTTCTTAGAGATTTATAATGCAAAGTAGAATCACACTGAGTCTGAGATGAAGTATTAAAAACCCTGTTTGACTTATACCAGCTTTTCCCAATTTAGCTGATGGCTAAATACATCTGATTTATTTTTTTAATTAATTAATTAACTTATTTATTTTTTGGCCGAGCCACATGGCACACAGGACCTTAGTTCCCCAGCCAGGGATCGAACCTGTGCCCCCTGCAGTGGAAGCACAGAGTCCTAACCACCAGAACACCAGGGAATTCCCCATTTGATCTATTATTCATTCAACATGCTCCAGGAAATGCTAAGACAGCGGGCCAGGTGGATAATCTCACATCTATACTAGCGGTACAATATATGGAGTTAACAGTGCACTTAAAAAATTTTTTTCAAATAAACAATGAGTGACAAGTACACATCTTTAATTTCCAAAAAATTCACAACTGCACTTTTAAATCTTTAGTATACTACTCAGCACCTTATTATATATGCTGAAGTCTGTTGTCTATTTATAGTTAAACATACAATAATCTTGCCTTCCTAGAAAGAAATCATCATATACGCAAAGATTATGACTTCTGATTTAACTATTTTTAATGATCTAAAAAGGTATAAAATACGTAGATATGCTCCTTGTAATTGTTTTGAGTTACCAACAACACCTAGAATTGAAGGGATATGAAGTTTGTTTCATTACTGACTAACCTACTGCTTTTGAGTTGTAACCATAAGTACTCTTAAATGCTTGAGTGTAGAAGTATATCTGAAAAATAAGCCTTTTTGAGGTCCTGAAAAATCCACCCCAGGTAAGGATAAACATAGCTTTGATCATAATATATGACCTTGAGTGTCCAGTTTAGTCAACAATAAACACTCATATACACAGTTGGGAATATAAATTGTGTTCCTTCTGTAGAGAATAACTTTGCAATTCTCTCAAAATCTAAAGTCTACACATTTGATTCAGTCTTTTCAGTATTTATCCTATAGAATACTTACATGTATATGCAAGAACATATATGAGGATGTTCAATGCCATACTATTTACAAAGCAAAACACTACAAACTAAAATGTCTCTCAAGAAGGAACTGGTAAAACACATTATGTTCTATGCATTATGTTACATAATAGATTGGAGCATAACAGATTAGAGTACTACACAGGCTTTAAAAAATGAATCTAGTGGCTGATATGTAAAGATTTACAAGACAGTAATTTGTGTATAGAATGATATCCATAGTTTTCATGTTAAAAATAAAACAAATTGGAGGGGGGAGGATTAAGAGACTGATAACACACTTCTGTATATACAGACAATTTTGTAGAAGGCTTAGAAGTTAACAGTGGCTGCCTCTGGGGAAAAGAAATGAAAATTTGGGGTAGAAGGGAGATTACCTCTTCACTGTAATCCGTTTCGCACACTTTTGTATGTATTACTCTCTTAATTTAAAAAAAGTTAAATACAAAAAGAATAAAAATATTTCAAAACATGTTATTATTTCTTTAACTGTAAAATTTTCCAAGGGAGCAAACTCAGGAAAGCTCACATAAGAGAGAGATTACATATGTCACAACTCATATTCATTCATCCCCAAAGCCTACATTAAAATCTGCTTACATAATGAAACTCTAGTGTATATATTTATTAAAAATAACTCTCTCGATAAAGAATGAGTATTATAATATTTGTAAGTGGTATAGTCCATGTTTATTATGAGTCTCAATGTAATACAAACCATACTAAACCTTTCTCTCGTCTAATATGCAAAAATTTTTAAAAATTATTTCTTTCAAATATGTAAAAACTCCTTGCTTTGAAACTTTCTAATCTAAGCTAAACTTAGAAAAGTAGGGAATACAAACTTCTATTAAAATACAGTGAGTGCATAATTGTTTAAAGCATATGTTTCACTGGGTTGAACCCTATGAAACTGCCATCAAAAATGGTTTTAAGATCAACAATTCCTTATGGTTCAACTAAGTTCAATCAAAACACTACCAGTAAGCAGTTTCATCTGCCCAGGACCAAGAGTGGAAAGAGGCAAGAGAAATGATAGAACAAAAGAAGTGATAGGGGCTTCCCTGGTGGCGCAGTGGTTGAGAATCTGCCTGCTAATGCAGGGGACACGGGTTCGAGCCCTGGTCTGGGAAGATCCCACATGCCACGGAGCAGCTGGGCCCGTGAGCCACAACTACTGAGCCTGCGCGTCTGGAGCCTGTGCCCCGCAACTGGAGGGGCCGCGATAGTGAAAGGCCCGCGCACCGCGATGAAGAGCGGTCCCCGCACCGCGATGAAGAGTGGCCCCCACTTGCCGCAACTAGAGAAAGCCCTCGCACGAACCGAAGAGCCAACACAGCCAAAAATAAATAAATAAATAAATAAAGTAGCTATAAAATGTTAGATCACATTCTTAAAAAAAAAAAAAAAAAAAAAGAAGTGATAGGACAAAAGAATGAGACATATGGTATATATTAATATATAAAATAAAATATGTAATTTTTGGTTAAAAAAAAATGAGCACCTAAAATAATTTGTACAAAATGAGATTTTGATACCAAAGAGTTTTAGATCAGCAAAGGAATTTAATTACATAAAGTACTACATTACAAAGTAAATCTTTAAGTACTACACGAAAGGGAGTGAGTACAGAGGATATCAAGAAAATAGAGATATGTCCTTAATTGGAGAGGGGAGAGAAATGTAGGCAGAGCATTAAGGAAGACTTGATGGAAAAGCCTATTTTTTTTGCAGTCTTTTGCAAGGGAAAACTAGTCAGTAGTCTTAAATGGTATATAATAAAATACATTTAGGAGTTTAAGTACAATTTGTGTTTCTTTTTAAGTTCATATTAGATGGAAACAGGACTAAGTATTAAGCTCTCTATTTGAAGTTTTCTTGAACTCCATATATGAAACTGTTGTCAAACTATTTTAAGATTATTATCATATATCAACATAGTTGATATTACAACATATCAAACTATGTTAAAATCTCAAGTTAATCAGAGCTTAGGGTTTAATATATCTGCCTCACTCATATGAAAAGTCCTGAGAATAAACAAAACAAAAAAGTCTATGAACAACCAAACAGACATTCCAAAGTCTCCTGAATAAGCAAAGTCCCCAGATTCTCACTTAGAATTCATGTATTCATACCTGGGTTACACATCTCCTAAGTGTGACTGTCCATTAGATATCGATGCCTTGAATTAGCATAACACTCTACTTTCTAAAACATTCTATAAATTCAGATCATTCATATTCATTTATTTGTTCAGCAAAATTCATGAGCTCCTTCTATGTGCCAGCCACTACTCTATGCAATGGGTACACAGAAATTAAAAAACATAACACAGTTCCTGATCTAATGGAGCTACTGTATTAAGTTGTAAGTGTGTGGGGTGGGAAGGTGCGCAGGAGGGGCCATCAGAAGACAGAAGAACTAGAAATGCTTAAACTAGCCAAAAGTCAATAAACTCATAACTAATAAATCACAGGGCAATAAACAGTACCTACCACAACCACAGGAACTCTGAGAGCACTGTTCCAATAAGGCCATTAATGATAATGCACATCAGTACTACTTTATTGGGAAACTCAAAGTCCTCAAATCCAGTATAATGAAGTAAAAAGAAACCTGGCCATAAGAGCAGCAGATTAAAGAGACCTACAAAACCTAAACACGTATAAAAGAGAGAAAAGTTAGTAACTGTGATTTATTTCAATTTTCCAAACTTACAACTCTACAATCAGAACACGTTAGATTTTGCACAAAGGGTTTCAACAGGTTTCCTTAACTGAAATTTCTGTTACTTTTGTTTTTAAGTAAGTCTTATGGAGAGATCAACACAAGAAAAAACTTTATCAAGCAACTGGTGATCACTGAGTCTCAAGGTGCAACTATCCCCACTGTATGGAGCAAGTACTGCAGAACAAACCAATTAAATCAACTCAAAAAGAAGGGTTGTTAACCTTAGATTATAATAATATAGCATCCTACGACTTAAAGGAATAACTGGTGCGTGCATGTGTGTGTGTATTCAGCCTAAATTATTAAGAGGAACTAGACGGTTTACTCTCTGATTCGAATCATATGTATGTTTAAAGCACCCGTGCTATGCTAGGAATAATGGAGGAGGGTCCCCCCAAAAGATAAAATTCTTGCTTCCCGCCTTCCCAAGAGCTCATAAGCTAGTCTGTGAGATTACACACATACACCAATAGCTATTCAAGTATGAACTAAGCAGGGACTATGTGTAAAGGAAGGCTATAATATTTAGTGGTTAAGTGTGTGCTCTGCAGTCTGATTGCCCTGGGTTCCAATCCCAGCTCTACCATTCACTAGTACTGTAATCTTTAGGCAAACTTTAGGCAAGATGCTCAACCTCTTGTAAACCTCAGTTTTCCAATCTATAAGTGTAAAATAATATTTAATTAGGTTACTAGGAAGATTAGACGAACATATAAAATACAGCACAGTACATGGCATGGAGTAAATAGTTAATAAAGGCTAGTTATTATTATTATAGAAACGTAAGCTTATATAAGACTATAACATGTGAATGTAAAGAAAAAAAATTATAATTTTATAGCAGTTTTTATTGGACTTTGCATATAGTTTAACACCACAATTCCACTATGAGATCCAGAGGTAACTATAGAGCTTTCCTAAAAGAAAATTAAATTACAGTAGGTATGTATTTTATATTTGCTGCTAAATAATAAACTAGTATTTAGGATGCCTAGTTAAATCTTTATTTATTTATTTATTTATTTATTTATTTTTGGCTGCGTTGGGTCTTCGTTTCTGTGCGAGGGCGCTCTCCAGTTGCGGCAAGCGGGGGCCACTCCTCATCGCGGTGCGCGGGCCTCTCACTTATCGCGGCCTCTCCTGTTGCGGAGCACAAGCTCCAGACGCGCAGGCTCGGTAATTGTGGCTCCCGGGCTCTAGAGCGCAGGCTCAGTAGTTGTGGCGCACGGGCCTACTCACTCCGCGGCATGTGGGATCCTCCCAGACCAGGGCTCGAACCCGTGTCCCCTGCATTGGCAGGCGGACTCTCAACCACTGCGCCACCAGGGAAGCCCGTAGGATGCCTAGTTAAATCTTAATAGGGCTGGAGCACCTACTCTCATCTGCTGCTTAAGACTCACAGGACCTGCCTTCTCCGAAGGACTGTCTTGGACAGCGACCAAGTCTGCCTTTCCCAGGAAGTTCCCACCCCTCCCCACTCCACACCCTGTGCAGCCAAATCCTAATGGCTCTCGGCCAGGACAACTCTGAGGAGTGCCCGGGCACATTACCTGCTCCCCCTGTGCTCCCTGCCCAGGGACCTGCAATGAGCTGGGCCACACCTCAACTGTACCAGAGATCACGCGGTCCTCTCTCCTTCTCTATTCTGCTCCTCTCACGCCCTTGCCAGTCTTTCCTGCAGAGCACCCCTTCAGTGAATCTCCCGCACCAAAGCCCTGTCTCATACCCTGCTTCTAGGAAACCCAACTTAAGACACCTAGTGATAAAAATAAAAATGAACAAAACAACACACGTACAGAAGGCTTGTATAGTATTAAAAAGTTCTTCTAATTAAAACACCAAAATCTGGCATTATCAAAAACCAAATCTTTTTTCTGTTCCCTGAACTATGAAACCTATGAAATCCCACATTAAGTAACAACTTTTGGATCTAGAGATAAAAGATCCAAATCACTTCACTTGTTCTCTAGACCCTCCAGAATGCAGCCACATGCACTTCTGCTCTTCCCTAAAGTGAACATTCCAGCACAATGGATCTACTCACTGTTCCCTGCTATGCTCTGCTCACATCCCAATGCTGAAAGAACCCTCTACATCCCAACCCTAACTACTACTTCTCCAATCCTATCTATTCTAAAGCCCATGCCAAATTCATATTGCTTTCCATATCATGGCACATATGAAGAAGATCAACCAAGTTATATGGCTGTGTACTACTCTCCTATAAGAGTAAATAAGCAATTTTTCTTGAAAGCTGCCAATGTTAAAAAAGAACATCGTAAAACATTAACATTTTAATTCATTCCAGATGGAATTTTCTATGACTTTAAAATAAGACATCATTAAAATTATCTTCATATTTAAAGTGTACTTATTGAATTCTCTACTTGAAAGGAACTTGAGTGATCACCCAGTCTAGTGCCTTTTCAAAGGTTTTATTTTTGTTAATCTTTAGGTGAAGATATACAAACTATTTTTAGCAGAAAAGTCATTTCTACAAATTAAATTATAATGCTAAAAAACCAACAAAGCAGAATTGCTCCAGCAGAAGCAGCAAAGGAGTCTGAGAACCAGACTCACACGTGCAACTCCACCTCCTTCCAACCTTCCCAGGATCCTCCGTAAATCAGCTACTAACCTAGTCCAATCTTCTCATTTTCAGATGAGTATGAGATAAATGAAGTTATAACAGCTAGGGTCCATGTCTCCTGGTTCCCTGTAAGCTGCACTTTGATTTCTCATCACCATGCTTCTTTATCTATTGATATTCAGATATCTTTTGGAAGATATCTTGTCAACGTGCTCTTCTTTTGCAATCCTAAATATCACAAGTTCTTTACTGAGCTGATTTCAGGCAAAGGAGAATTTATAAAAATCATATTAGGCATTTACCAAAATTAAGAATTGATGCCAGAAACTATAACTGGATAATTTGAAAATCTATGTCATAAAAGAATATGAGGGCTTCCCTGGTGGCGCAGTGGTTGAGAGTCTGCCTGCCAATGCAGGGGACACGGGTTCGAGCCCTGGTCTGGGAGGATCCCACGTGCCGCGGAGCAGCTGGGCCCGTGAGCCACAATTACTGAGCCTGCGCGTCTGGAGCCTGTGCTCCGCAACAAGAGAGGCCGCGATAGTGAGAGGCCTGCGTACTGCGATGAAGAGTGGCCCCCGCTTGCCACAGCTGGAGAAAGCCCTCGCACAGAAACAAAGACCTAACACAGCCATAAATAAATAAATATTAAAAAAAAAAAATCACAACCCTAAGAGGTACAGAAAATATTTTAAAAAAAAGAATATGAGTCTTAAAGATAAAGTGCAAATGGAAAACCTTCAAAAGACTTACAATTTTTAGTAAAAACAAGTACATAGACTGAAACAGTATTATACGTATCATTTTGGGGCAGTTTCCCCAGTCTTACACTTCTAACAATTCAAAAAAGGCAAAATGTATAATACAACAGGTATACACTCACATGCTTATAACAGCATAACCTGTCATATCAGTGAGGAAAATATCTGATTCACAGGCTGAAGACATTAATTCGAAAAAGGTGTTAGAAGGAATTTCTTTACCTCACACTGAGGGAATGAGCGTTTCCTCACAGGTGCACAACTATGCAGAACAAGGTAAGAGAAAAACATTGAAATTGGACTTCATAATCTTTAAAATCTAATGGTTTTAAAGAATCATATGGGGGAGTGGGGAGGAAGACTTCCCTATTCCCTCCAAAAAACAAAAACGAAACCCTAAGGTAATCATTCAGAGTACATAGCCTCACAAGTTAAACATAGTCTTACCAAAGAACATTGGAATATCCAACTTATCTTCTCTGTCTACTTCTCTCTTGATCATAACAATATAGACAGCATAGAGCATGGCTCCAACAAGAGACCAAATGGAACCTGTAAAAATCAAGATAATAATTTAAACATCTGTTCATTAACTCATTTATCACACACTTATTTAAAATCTGACACAGTCAGCTCCTATTTCAAGAAATGAGTATTCAAATATGAAAAGATAAAGTATAACCCACCTTATCCATGGCCTCCAGGAATATAGGAAGGAGTTTAAAGTATAAACAAATAAATGCAAAAACATTCACCTCAATGATCTAACCAATGTTATACATGTTATACTGCCAACATTTTGGTATTTAATTTTGAAATGCATACTTCATATTGTCCCCTACATAAGCAATTATGACACCTGACACAGCCAACTTAACAATGCTTCCTTCCCTCTCTAAGCTGTTGTTTATATTGTTCTCCCCACTGCCATGTATCATTTTTAATATACATTCTACCACCATCTTCAAGACCCTATTAAAGTCCCACCACTGCCACCAAGCATCCTCTTTCTACTCCACTGAATTTCCATCCTTCTTGTCTTCTATTTTAGATAATGTAATACTTACTATAGTTAAATATAGTATTATTTTATTCTCTAGGGGCTTCATTTTGTCAATCATATATTATTGATTAAAATCAAAAACTCCTTGACAACTGCAAACACATAATTTATAGTTTTTAATGTTCTAAAATATCTAACATAATGTAGGGCTCACAGTACCTGCATAATAAATATGGATTCTCTTTAATATATTAACTCACTCGCAAGAACATTTAAGTAAGCCTTTAAAAACAGCTGTATAAGGTGTTGCCAGGTGACCATATTCAATACTTTAATCAATTATCCAAAAGTCCAGTGTTTCATTAAATCTATTTATTATTACTATTACTACTAAACTTTTTTTAAAAAGCAAAGGGAAAGCCTGTCAACAAAATCTCTCACACACACACAAAACAAATATATATATTGTTTTACACATACAGATCGGCTCTGGGTGAGAAAGAGGTAAGGCAGTTCAAGACACAGCTCCCTGGGCAGTAACCAGGAATAGTTTAGAAAGCATTGTTGTATTTAATAAACTTTAAATGTCTAAAGAAAGTATCCAGAAGGAGGGACTTCCCTGGTGGTCCAGCAGTTAAGACTCCGCGCTCCCAATGCAGGGGGCCCAGGTTCAATACCTGGTCAGGAAGCTAGATCCCGCATGCCGCAACTAAAGATCCCACATGCCACAGCTAAAGATTCTGCATGCCACAACTAAGATCCTGCATGCTGCAACTAATACCCAGAGCAGCCAAGTAAACAAATAAATAAATAAATATTTAAATAAATAAATAAATAAATAAAAAACAAAGCAAGTATCCAGAAGGAAACCAATTAAGTTAGATTCTGATTACCCTTCTTTTGTTAAATCTAAACAATGGATCAAAAACAAAGTGTTTACTGTAGTAGTAACTGTTTCAGGCAAGAATCAAAAGTGAATGACAAAATTAGCAGGTACAAGCATGATGGATAGGATATATGTATAGTCTCAGTATCTCTTACAAGATGATTATTACTTACAAAGGGAAAAATCAGTAACTACACTGGAGCAACCTGACACACAACTTTAAAATTAATGTCACCAGTAATGGGACAAATCAACATCATGTGCCTTCTGATATGATGTACTTATCAGGACACAATATCACTTCCATGGTATTCTTGCCAAAAATGCACAACATAAATTTAACCATAAGGAAATATCAGACAAACTCAGATTGAAGGACATTCTACAACACGACTGGACAGTATCCTCCAAAAATATTATAGTTATGAAAGACAAAAAAAGACTGAGGGATAGTTCCAGATTAAAGAAAACTAAGGAAACATGACAACTAAATGCAACAAATGATGTTGGACTAGGAAAAGAACATTAGTGGAAAAAATGGTGAAATTTGAAAAGGATCTACAGACTAAATAAAAATTATTGTAATCACTGTTAGTTCCTGATTTTTAAACCTGTACTGTAGTTATGTACATTGCAAATAGTTAAGAGAATCTGGGGGAGGGCTATATGAGAGTTCTGTGAACTATTTTTAAATTTTTTTACATTATTTCCAAAGGAAAAGTTAAAAAAAAAAAAAAGGCCTTGTTAGGGCCCACCCTGTGTGTGTGTGTATGCACGCAAGTGTGTGGACATGCACATGCATGATGACATGCACAGAACTTTTCTTGTATACTCTAACAGAAAGAATGCAGAGTCATATACTTACCTATTGGGTCTCTTCCAGCAGATTTTTCAGACTCTGACAGGTTTACCAGCACAACACCTCCGATGCTATGAGAATAAGAGTCATTACTGATAAGTAAAATAATAAATTCCTTAAAAAGACTAACCTCAAAGATCAAAATTATTTACAAGTAATAAAGACTAATCTCAACTTTGGGTAAAACTATCAAAGAATTAATGATTTAATTAATAATATCTAACAATATTATCAGTATAGTATAAGTGCTGTACTTATATTAACTCATTTAATCCACATAAAATGCCCAATATTACCTTATAAGGAAGGTATTATTATTATTATCATTCCCATTTTACACATGAGAAAATTAATGCACAAAGAAATGAAGTAACTTGACCAAAATCACACAGCTGGGATTGAAATGCAGGCAGTCTACTTCCAGAGTCCAGTGTTCTTACCTGCTATGTTATCTTCTGCCTTTCAATTAGGAAAAAATTAACCAACTTGTCATCCCTCTTCCAATCTTTTTTGGCAATGTACAAATATCGAAACCCATATAAACCTAGCAATGGCACTAACTCTCACTGGTAAAACCAAAATTAATGGTAAAACTATCCTTAAATATTTAAATAATTAAATTAATCCCATTATTTTAATGTAAAAATAAGACCAAATTAAGGATGTAGAGAAATCAAGAGGTTATTCCTTCATTCAGCTGTTGCTTATTGAGCTAAACTTCGGGTTAAGCAACGAACAAGAGAGACGTGGTTCCTGTCCTCACGGAGCCTTACACTGTCTTTCTATTTCTATGTATCTTTCTACTTTTATTAAGACAATGAAAAGAAAAGGCATGAACTTTGAACAAAGTTGGATAAACCTCATCACTTCCCTCAGACAAATACACTGTATTTCCCTAATGCAAAAATATGTTTGGCTAAAACATGGGCCAATCATGCAAAAAGAATAAATTCCTACTGTCCATAAAGTCTAAATGGTAAATTAGTTGGTTCAACCCGATTGCCCATGGAAACTACCATGGTCAAGTTACCTTTATATCTAAAAGAAAGAAACACCACTTATGTGATTGCCAAGTGCCAGTCTCTACGATAATCACTTTCTATATACATCCCTCCAAACTTTAAAACAAGACTGCAAAGTAGTAGATGATACTATCATCATTTTGTCATCTAGGAAATCCTCTCAGAGAGTTTAGGGCAAGTGTCCAGGGGCAAAAAGCAGAGCTCTGATTCAAACCCACCTCTGAAAGTTCAGAAACACTAATCTTTCTGGTAAATTATTCTGCTACCTTCTCTGATTTCTGATTTTCTCTCACAAAAACAACAGCTTCATCAAACCAACACATCTTTTTTGAGCACTGACTGTGAGCGAAGCTTTATGCTAGGCCTTCGATGACACAAAGAAGTAGAAAACAAGGTTTTGACCTTCAAGGGTTTATAATCTCATAGGGATATAAAGTTAAATAAAGTAAAAGATTTAAATTAGTCATTAATGATACGTATTATATTACAAACAGTAATACAAAATTGCCAGATAATTTATACAGAAATAATTGAAAGATTGAGGCTGAGACAATCAGAGAAGACTGCAGGTTAGATTTCTAGAAGTGGGAGAAGTGAAAACTAAAAACTAAACAAAAAGGGGAACTTGTTTTAGGAAAAGGAAACAAACTTGGGAGCTTACGAGGATTACCAGGCAGTTAAACGTGAACGTCAGTACAACACTTAGTGGTCCACAGTCACGTGAATGGGAACCAAAGCTGCTTTGGGGTCCTCCCTCCAGTTACCCTCCCCAGGAAGGTTTCGAAAACTAGCCAAGGATGTGATGCAGAGCTGAGTAGCTTAATGTCCATTTAAAACCTTTTACCCTCATCTATCTTTGCCTATACAGTATATTATAACATAAACTATCGTCTATCATTACCAGAAATGCTTTAAACATTGCATTTTTAAGCAGAATAAACTAGCTATTACACTATATTCTTACCTTAAAATTACAGCTAATAGTTTAGAAAGAGTAAATCTATCTCCACTGTTACTTGGAAACATTGCAGCAAGGATTAAGGTAAAAAGTCCTATGGAGAGAAAAGGATAAAAAAAAGATACATTAGCTTAAATACTGTCAAAATTATTTATTACCAACTTGATTGTTTAAATAAGTTAATTACACACCTAACTTTTAAACTAATTTTTGTCATTTTTTAAATGACTAAGAATAAGACTGCAGTTACCTAGGCTGAAATGTTCAGAGATCACACATAAAAACAGCCTCCAAATGAAACCATGTTTATTTCAACAATACAGATCAAGTACAGTCCTATTTATTTTAAAACTAATAAGAGAGTTAAACTGAGCATTCAGAGTAACATTCTGACCTCATCATAATCAAGCATGTGTACTAAAGTTATTTTTACATCTTCAAAAATACTTTTTTTATCTTCCAGATTTGGAAGGTGATTCAATTTTAAAAATAAAACACCTTTCACAGGGCAAATTATAGTTATGAAATAAGCAATTACATTTAGCCAAAGGGTTGAAAAAAAGATCTTTAGAAAGAATATGTGAAAGGAAAGACAGCTACAATACAAAGAGTCAGCCTATTAAACTTTAATATATTGTTGTATAAAAAATACTGTAAAGTATTGGAAGGAGGGCTTCCCTGGTGGCGCAGTGGTTGAGAATCTGCCTGCTAATGCAGGGGACACGGGTTCGAGCCCTGGTCTGGGAAGATCCCACATGCCACGGAGCAGCTGGGCCCGTGAGCCACAACTACTGAGCCTGCGCGTCTGGAGCCTGTGCCCCGCAACGGGAGGGGCCGCGATAGTGAAAGGCCCGCGCACCGCGATGAAGAGCGGTCCCCGCACCGCGATGAAGAGTGGCCCCCACTTGCCGCAACTAGAGAAAGCCCTCGCACGAACCGAAGACCCAACACAGCCAAAAATAAATAAATAAAGTAGCTATACAATTAAAAAAAAAAAAAAAAAAAAAATCTTTAAAAAAAAAAAAAAAAAAAAAGTATTGGAAGGAATATAAATAGCACAAGGCTATGGCACAAAATTTAAAGATTAAATAGTAGTTATACCAATACACATTAGAAAGAATGAAATAATTTAAAACAAGATAAAAATATATGTATATGTACACATATATATCAGAAATAGGTCTCGAGTTATAATACAGATTTTGAAGACAAATTTCTTACCAGAAGTTGAGGACAAAATATTAACTATAGCAACTTTTGTGTCTGAAAGTGCTTCTTGATATGACAAATTTGCCAAAAACCACTAAAGAAATAGAAAATAAAGTGAAACCTAATAAATGACTTTTTATATTTGTCATTATAATTTATAGTCCCCTCCTTTTTTTCTCCCTCTAAATACTGCTATCATAAGTTTTAAAATCTGCTTTGTATTGAAAAGTCACAGGCCCAAAACAGACAAACATTTATATCAGACCTAATATCTTTGCTATCCAATTTCCCTTAAGAAATTAACAACAGTTGGTTAAAAATTAGCACTGTTCAGGCTTTTTTAAAAATTAGGGTAAATTTAATATCAAATCAACATTGAAATTTGCTTTATCCAAGCACTGATAGTACTCTATTAAGTTTATCTAAATCAAATTTAAGTTGGGGGGAATTCTCAAACATTAAAATACGTACAGATGAATATAACATGATGAGAAATCGATTGAACAAGGTGATGCCTAAGGGGATGGATGGAACTAGCCAGATCGATAGACAAAAGTTTACATTCACTTTGGAAATTTTAAAATGTCCAAGAAATTGTGAATTTACTGGCTAACTGTGATTGTTTCTCTGATTCTCAGTTCTGAGACATAATATAAAGAGTTCTCATAACTTTGAATATAATGAAGGAAGTTTTCCAGCTATGAGGATTTTTTTTCTTCTTTTTTCCCTTTTGCTTGTCTAGGCTAGGTTATTCTTATATTCCCAACCCTGTGCCTACTTTGATTTAGAGAATAAGAAATAGGACCTCTTTTGATGAAGCCTGGTGTGTGTGTGTGCGTGTGTGTGTGTGCGCGCGCATCCAAAGTTCATTTATTTTTACTGCTATCAGATAAGCTAATACAGTTTACCACAACTCATCCATTTTTCTGTTGATGAACACTTTCTGACTATTTCAAACAATGCTACCAAGAATATTCTAGCATATGCCTCCTGGGGCATATGTACATGAGTGCCCCTAATGTAGTATATACTAAGAAGCAGATTGCTGGGTCAAAGTAAATTAACTACTTGTCTAACTGTTTTCTGTTACTTAAACAGACTGACTCGATAATCATATTCTACTGGAGAATGACTTGTCTCTATTAAGGGAGGGACATCTCTTGATATCTCTCAGAACTTGTAGTTAAGTGCGAAGTACAGTTATTAGCATTTATATTTCAAAGAAGCAGTATAGACACATGATCTTAGAGCTAGATCTTACTGCTAGAAGGCAGCAGATGGTTGAGAGTCTAGAAGTCTTCATTCAGTATACACTGTACTCAAAGCTAAAGCCAGACTCTGATTCCATCTGTAGTCCTCTGACTTCCTAATTTCACTTGACTATCTAAATAAGAAAATGAGGCTAGCAACTGGTAAGACGGACAATATCAAATATATATGACAGTAGGAGCCACAATCTGCTTGCAGTTGAAGTGCTAAAAAAGAAGCAGAAGATTCTGCCCTTAATTATCTTTTGGAGATTTTCTACAAGAATAGGCCATGCTTGTGGGGTGATAATTAGCTTTCTTGACCCACTTTCCTTACCACTTTAATACTTAAATACTGTGCTCATTTTCCAAACAATCTTACTGGTCTCCGCTAACGTGAGATAAAGAAATAAAAACAGACCACTCAGACTGCAGGAATTCAAAGAGTATAACTACTCATCATTAGCTATGAACTCTTTCCAGAAAGATCTTCCCATTCTCCAGCTCTCCCCAAACTCCATTCTCTGGCTTTCAAACCCAAGGCAGCCTCATCACAAAAGAAGACCATCTCAATTGCCCTCCAGTAAAAGTTATCTTTACAATGTTTCATTATTCCAGAGTTGAGGACAACCACTTACTAAGAATTAAGCTGTCACAAATAATTTATATAGTATTCCATTATTTCATGAGTGATAATTCATTTTAAAATTAGCATAAAAGCCTGTATGACCTAAATTACATCTTACAGAAAAAATTTAAAACACCGTAAGTCCTAATGAGACAAAACAATTAAAGAAGGACTGGCAAATACAGTAATCATTAACTCCTTTTGACCTACAATGTACAATACATTAGCCACTAGCCACATGTGACTACTAAGCAAATGAAATGTGGCTACTTTGAATTGAAATGTTTAGAAAGTGAAATGAAAACTGAAATTGAAATGAAACAGAAGAAGAAATGGAAATGAAATAGAAATTGAAATGTTTAAAAATTGAAATGTTTAGAAGATTTTAGTACAAAAAAAGAATGTAAACTATCTCATCAATAATTTTTATACTGATAATATTTTGAAGTGTTTTACATAGAGTGGGTTAAATAAAAATATAGTATTAAGGGACTTGCCTTGTGGCGGAGTAGTTAAGAATCTGCCTGCTAATGCAGGGGACATGGGTTCGAGCCCTGGTCTGGGAAGATCCCACATGCTGCGGAGCAACTAACCCATGTGCCACAACTACTGAGTCTGCGCTCTAGAGCCCCCGAGCCACAACTACTGAGCCTGCATGCCACAACCACTGAAGCCCACGTGCCTAGAGCCCGTGCTCCACAACAGGAGAAGCCACCGCAATGAGAAGCTCCACACTGCAACGAAGAGTAGCCCCCGCTCGCTGCAACTAGAGAAAGCCCGCACGTAGCAACAAAGACCCAACACAACCAAATAAATTAATCAAAAAAATATATATATATAGTATTAAAAGTAACTTGTTTCTCTCTTTTTTTTTTAATGTGGCTACTAGAAAATTTAAAAATACCTATGTGGGGGGCTTCCCTGGTGGCTCAGTGGTTGAGAATCTGCCTGCCAATGCAGGGGACACGGGTTCGAGCCCTGGTCTGGGAAGATCCCACATGCCACGGAGCAACTAGGCCAGTGAGCCACAACTACTGAGCCTGCGCATCTGGAGCCTGTGCTCCGCAACAAGAGAGACCACGATAGTGAGAGGCCCGCGCACCGCGATGAAGAGCGGCCCCCGCTTGCCACAACTAGAGAAAGCCCTCGCACAGAAACGAAGACCCAACACAGCCAAAACAAAACAAAACAAAACAAAAACATACCTATGTGACCTGCATTTGCACATTATATTTCTATTGAACAGCATTGCTCTAGAGCTCATCCAAGCTTATTACTCTATTAAGTCAGGTTTCTAAAAAGATATATACCTGGACTATATTACTCTGACTTTCTACAGAAATGCCTTTACTTAAGATTAACACAGCTCCTTGCTCTTATAACTTACTTAAGGTTGATATTTCAAAAAAGACTATTAATGGTGGAAGCAACGTAAGTGTACATCAATGGATGAATGGATAAACAAAATGTGGTATACACATACAGTGGATTACATAGCCTTAAAAAGGAAAAATATTCTGACACATCCTACAAAGATGAACCTTGAAGACACTATGCTAAGTGAAATAAGCCAGTCACCAGAGGAAAAATACTGTATAATTCCATTCATATGAGGTGTGCAGAGCAGTCAAATTCATAGAGACAGAAAGGAGAACGGTGGCTGTCAAGGGCTGAGGGAGGTGGGAAAGAGAAGTTGTCATTTAATGGGTATAGTTTTAGTTTTGCAAGATGAAAAAAGTTCTGCTGATAGACAGTGGTGATGGTTGCAAAACAGTGTGAATGTATTTAATGACAGTGAACTGTACACTTAAAAATAGTCAAAACAGTAAGTTTTATAGTATGTATATTTTACCACAATTTTTCTAAAAGGCTGTTATCTGTACATATCTACCTGTAAATCTGATATACAGAATAGTGCCTTTCTACATAAGAACCTATGAAATATATTCTCTCAGTTTTGAGTTAGGAAAAGTTTATTTTATCAATAGATGACAAACTCTGTAACTCAGGAAGTTTTCCTTTTTTCCTTTCTGCCCATTTGTCTAGAGATGAATTGTGTGCTTTCTTTCTTTCTTTAAATGGAAGTTCCTGATATAATCAACCCATTACACAGCCAGTTTGCACCCTACACAGACATTATCTGTTTAGTCTGGCTCTTATCCACCCCTCCTTTTTAAACTTTTACTTTATAGATCCTTTTATCGTGTTTCACCTCAAGTCTCCTCTAAAAATTAGGAGATTTAATTAATAAATCTTAGTCTTGCCTTATACTCATTTAAAACAAGCAAACTGAAATCACAATAGCATAATCCAAATATATGAGCCTTTAAATTAACTTTATTACATATGTAATTATCATATTACAACTCCCAAAGATTCTTTGATTTGTACTCCTGAATATATTAATCAAGGTATCACTAAAACAGAGGTTATTCAGTTAGAGGATGGTGAAAAATTGGCTATGCAGTAAATATGAGAGGCAAAACTGTAAAGTAAAAAAATCTCATAATCAGGCTAATAATATTGACATTAACCTTGTATTACCTAGTGGTTTAAAATGCTCAGCATAAATTTAAACCTTAAAGGCCCATACTAAACCATCTTGGAATAGTCTACTTCCAATGATACATATAGAAAAGAGCACTGAAATTCATTTTTTAAATTGTAAATCAGAGTTTACTAACTCAGGCAAGTTATCTAATCCCAGATTAGCCCAAAATAATATTTTATTTGCTATATGAATGTTTTATGTGAAACATTAAGCATATTTTTGTTTCTATATTAAAATAATTAAGAAGGCATAAACAATACTATAAGAAACAATGAAAAAATGTTTACTATGAGTACTTATAAAATATTTGACCACATTTATATGAATTTAAAATAAAACCTCAAAAGCACTTATTTGAAGAAATCAATGCAATCAATGCAAGCTCTTATCTGGACATTTACTAGTGATTGTATATATCACAGTGTGAAATAACTTTAATCATTATTCTGACCATGAGGCAATGTCAAATTCTAAATATACATGAGTGGTTGTAGTGTATAGTATTTATTGAATTCTTTTACGTATGCCTAGTATTTATTAATTTTAATACTCTAATTTCCCTATGATAGCAGATAACAGAGTTTAAAGTCATGACTAAGGCAACCTAATAGTCTTAAAATTTAATACTATATTGTTGATATGTCTACTGTCTTCAAATTCAAATTCCAAACATATAATAAAGAGAAGACTTACCACAAAGCAAAAAAAAAAGCTAATTTTTGCTACTTGAGTTGCAGTAAGTTTCCCCACAGTTTTGAGTAAGGATTCTTGTTCTTTCACGGTAGGATATGACATGCGAGACAACTTAGCTTCCAATGCGTGGCTTGATGGAAGCTGTCGAATCTCCATGATATTACTAAACCTTACACGAGACTTTTTGGGAGCTTGAAAGGAAAAGTAAAGTATAAAATCATTAAACATTTCCCCTCGCATCCAAAAAATGTCACAAGTTTTAATTTACTTGTAAATGCATATTATTTAATCCATCTATAATCATATTTGAACAGTCAAAAAAAAACCAGTTAAATTATTACATGGAACAGCTCTGCTCATTCAAAAGAGTTGGTGGGAAAAATGTTTCCATCTATAAAAAATTCTGAAGGTTTTAAAATGAGACCAATATTCAACAAAGTTTCAAACAACTGCCTGGTTCAGGATTATAGTATGATTATTATTTTAGCATTTATAGTAAAAGTTTATTTGGATTTTTCCTCATAGATATCCAATTTATGAGAATTATTTTCCTGGTCAAGCACGCAGAATATTCTTCTATAGTTCCATTCCTTGAAAGAGAATATCACGGATGAATACTGTGCGTTACGTTGAAGCTGGCATTCTTTACCATGTTCAAAGAACCAGTAAAACTCCTGTAATCTGCTATCAAGGTCTTTGATGGCCTGGTTGAAGAGGATGCTGTTCATTAATAAATATATCTATATATACATAATAACACCACAGAGATTTCTGGTATTTGGAAGTTATTTCCATTGAATTAATAAAAACGTCCAGTCAACTGGACAACCACAGGCTGAGCCAACACCACACGGAACAGAAGAACTGCCTGGTGATCCCAGGCAACCCACAGAACCACTAAGTTTTGGGATGGCTTGAATGAAGCTAAAATTTCCACCAATTTCTAAGTTATGAAATTCTAAGTTTTGCTTACATTTTTCAGTATCAATGTTTGTGTTCTCAGGTTTTTCACTCGGAAGATCATGAAATTTCACAGGAACATACAAAGGTTCACTCTGGAATGCAGCAAAAACAGAAACAAATATAAACAAGTATAATAGCTGATATACTGGCTAAATTTAAGTGGATGGTATATAGACACAGATACCACCCAAAACAGGGCTGTTCACCACCATGTTTATACAGCATAATTTTCCCAAAATGCATTTTCAAGACTTATATAGGAAACTCAAATGATCCACCCAGGTACAATGACAGAAAGAATCAATTTAAAGCTTAGAAATGTAATCACACAGCACTGGCATATTATGATATTTAATTTTTAAATGTCATAAAAACAGACCTCTCTCAGCTAACAGATTATCTCCCATTCCTTTTCATTCATTCTTTTAACATATACATATTGAGCTCCTATTATGTCAGGTGCTGTTCTAGGTCCTAGGGCTATAAGAGCAGTAGAGACAAAGTCTCTGTCCTCAGTGATGTAAAATAATCTAGTGATAGACCACAGAATTAAAGCCAGGTTTGTTTAACCATGCTCTAAAAGTCTAAATTTTTAAGTGGTTCTAAATCCCCCAACTGTTTGTGAAAATGTTCTTCAGATGATCTGTATTTAAGGCACAATTCTGTTAATTTAAGAAACAAGGCTGTTTCTTAAATTAACATAAAATATTTTTTATTTCTTTAATTTATCTTTAACTCCTGATACAGACTCTGCCAATGAAAAATATTCAGTAAATGAAGAGACAATAGGATTTGGAAATAGATGGAGTCTCATTGTTGCATTGAACTTTTCATTATAGCATTTGGCCTAGAACAATTTGACATGTCCATCTTACAGATAATAGAAAAAAATAGTAGAAGAGTAGGCTGCCATCTCAACTCTGTCTTCTACACTGATAGAGACAACTGATATTAGTCTTGTTTTTGTTTTTTTCTGTTTTTTGTTTGTTTGTTTTTTGTTTTTTTGGCCGCACGGCGAGGCTTGCAGGATCTTAGTCCCCCAACCAGGGATCGAACCCGTGCTCTTGGCAGTGAAAGTGCAGAGTCCTAACCACTGAACCACCAGGGAATTAGCTTTGTTGATGCTTAGGATCCCAGAGAAAAGAAATGACATTTTCTCTAAGCTTCACAAACCATTCACAGCACCCGGTAAGCTACCTTGCAAGCAACTGTAGTTCTAAAAGTCAGAGGAACAAAAAACTGTACTGTCAGTAAGGTCACCGAGCTAGTGCTTCATAAATTGGTATTAAATTTTAGAGTTAACTTTAAAATTTTTCTCAGATAGAATGCCACATTTCGAATAATATATTTTAAAGAGATGCCTTAGTAATGGTCTAAAAAGAATAGATTTTTACATACTCTCTCTCCAACAAGATTATAAATGCTTAAACAGAGTGACTGATAATTCCTTCATATGCTTCCTTATTATCTGTCTCCCTCCCTTCCCCGAACACACACTCTCACATACTAGAACATAAGCTGTATTTTGAGAGTCTAGAACAAGTGTTTAACATATATTAAGTGCTCTTAAAAATTTGCGAAATGAATAAACAATCTGCTTATAGAGTCTCAGTGTCAAGTAAATGTATTTGTTTCTAAGTGGTAATAATATAATAACAAACATGAAGTGACAAAGTTGGTAAGAAACAAAGGACAAAGGACTTCCTTTACTATTTTCAGTCCTTAACTAATTTCCTCTTCCCTTCTCTCCCCAGAGGTGGCTGAATTGCTTACTTTTAGGTCTCAGGTGTCTCTAAGAAAGTAACAAATTACAACTCTCATGGAGAGCAGCCAACATTGAGATATATTTTTATTTTAATATAGCTGTGGTGCTATCAACGCTATTTCAGTCCTTCCCGCCATGGTCAACTCCACCCGCTCTCTTCCTGAGGAGAAAAGAAACACTTACCAAACAACTATTCATAGTTGTATCTGTTGTGCAAGCAGCAAAGTAACCTTCAGCATCTGCAAACTACAAATAATGAGACATAAAATTCAATTAAGCTCATGAAATAAAGTAGAACTAGTGTGAGTCACAGCTCAAAGGAACAGAACCAAAAATCCAGAGCAGACCTATAAGGGTATAATCATTATTAATAATAACAGCAGCTAATGCCAAGTACTCAACCATGTAAGGTAAGTATTATCTTTATTTTATTGATGAAGAAACTGAGGATAAGAAATTTCATCTAAGTAACAGAACTAGGATTAAAGCCCAATTTAGTCTAACTCTGAACTTAAGCCCTTTTCACAATATTATAATAACATTTCAGATCACTAGGGAGAGGATGGGTGGGTTAGTGAAGAAGACAAATAACATCTTAGCATTATCATGATAACAGTGTTAACCTCAAGAATCCCCTAAATGGATTCAGACACTGGACCACTTTGAGAACCACTGTGCTAGTGCTGTATAAGCATGCTTTTATTCACACCCACAACTACCCTATCATTTATCCCTGCTTAAAGTTTGAAGAGGTTAAATAACTTGCTAAAGATCACACAATCAGCAAGTGACAGAACAAGATTCAAACACCAGAAGCCCATGCCCTTAAAAAGCCTTATAAATCAGTAAGAAAGAGTCAATGTAGAAAAATGGACAACTCACAAAAGAATTCTACTGTGCAACAAATATATGAAAAAGTAACCAAAAACACACAGATTAAACAAGATACCACTGTCTACCTATCATATTGGCAAAGCATTAGGGTTTTGCTAACAGTTCAGTCTCATGCACTGCTAACAGACATGAAACAGGTGCAATTACTGTAGATGATAATTTAGCAAAAGGAATCAAGCTATATAATGATATTACTGTTTTATCCAGCAATTATACTTTTAGGAATTTATCCTAAGTAAATAACTACAGATGTGTACAAAGACATTCCTATTTAATTACAACAAAAGAGAAAGTGAAGGGACTTCCCTGGTGGCGCAGTGGTTAAGAATCTGCCTTCCAATGCAGGGGACACGGGTTCGAGCCCTGGTCCAGGAAGATCCCACATGTTGTGGAGCAACTAAGTCTGTGCGCCACAACTACTGAGCGTGTGCTCTAGAGCCCGTGAGCCACAACTACTGAGCCTGCATGCCACAACTACTGAAGCCCACGTACCTAGAGCCTGTGCTCCACAACAAGAGAAGCCACCGCAATGAGAAGCCCATGCACTGCAACAAAGAGTAGCCCCCGCTCACTGCAACTAGAGAAAGCCCACGCGCAGCAACGAAGACCCAACGCAGCCAAAAATAAATAAATAAATAAATGTGTAAAAAAAAAAAAGAGAGTTTTATATTCTTCATTATCAAAAATTCAGTTTCTACTACATGGAAGATACATCACTACATAAACTGCCATTTCTTTCAACACTTAAAAACAAGCATGTTATGTGACATTAATGATGGAACATAATTTGATTAGCCAAACATCTGAAATATGCCCTGAAATATGTTATTTTCATTTTAACATATAAACTTTGAATTAGTTTGCTTCTACAATCAACTTTACAGCTAATTAGATGATATTTATTTGATCTGCAAATGACCATAGACTCTAGATATTCTTCTTATCCTTTATCTTCCATCACCTTCTCCACATTAATTGATTTGGACTAGTTAAGTAAGTCTTAACAACTCAGAGGATGCCATGAGGTAAGGGAAAGAAAGTGATTATGTATCTTTGACTTCTCACAAAACATTCTGATGCCAAGCTGATTAGAAGAGTAAACTCAAAAGTATGGACAAAAGCAAGTTTTTCTTATATCATGCTATCTTCACTCATTTAACGAACAAGTTAAACTGCTTTTCAAGAAACTAATAGTTTGAAAAAATTTACCCCTGCACCAACAAACACTTAAAATTTAAAACTTACAAAAGCAGCATGCTTTCCTCGAAATCCTCTTGTACACTGTTGTCTCCATGGCTTCCAAATTATAAAGCCCAAAAGGTACAGAACAAACATAGATGTTTTTGCAAAGGTGCTGAAGAATGGTTTGTTGTACTGAGTAAAAACATACTGTGGAGGAAAAAGTTACAGAAACTATGAGACAAACCTTATTACTCATTTCCAATAAAATACAGTTATTACATGATTTTTAACTCTAGAAGTTCATTTGGAAGGGAAAGATCAAAAGGGATTATAAAAATATTTTGAATTCATTTCTGAATATTGTATTTGCCTTGCATACAAAGGATAATATTTCCAAAACAAAGCAGCAACAACTTGCAAAAAAACTTCTGTTCAATATTCACTGAAAACCTACTATGCAACAGTATCTATACTAGCAGCTAAGGAAAAATAAGACAGGATTTCCTGAGAGGAGACCTACAGATACAGATACAGATATATAGACATAGATATAGATATGAAGAATACACAGTATAATGCGCTAATACCATGATAGGGGGATACAGGGTACCATGGGAGTACCAAAGAAAGATGGACCATTTTGAACATTACAGAAGTTTCCCAAAAGAAGCTATTCTTGATCTGTATCTGAAGGTCTGAATAATAGCCCAAACAGAGGAAATAGCATAAAGAGAGGCAATGAAACAGTATGGGGTATAAGGAAAACAGCATGAAGTTTAATGTCATTAGGAAGTTATACAACAGCCTGTAATCACTGTTTTTTTCTGTTTGATTTTTTTAAATTGAACTATAGTTGATTTACAATGTTGTGTTAGTTTCAGGTGTATAGCCAAGTGATTCAGTTTTTTATGTATATCTGCACATTCTTTTTCAGATTCTTTTCCATTATAAGTTATTACAAGATATTGAATACAGTTCCCTGTGCTATACAGTAGATCCTTGTAATCTGCATTTAAATTGAAAATATCAGAATGAACTCATAATTTTTGTTTCCAAAAAAACCCCCCAAAAACCTAGTTATGTGCATTCAAAAGGCCTAGAAAAAAATGATAACCCAGAGAGGGCAGACAGCAGAAGGAAGAAGAACTACAATTCTGTAGCCTGTGGAAGGAAAACTATATTCACAGAAAGATAGACAAAATGGAAAGGCAGAGAACTTTGTACCAGACAAAGGAGCAAGAAAAAACCCCACAAAAACACCTAAATGTTAGTGGAGATAGGCAATCTTCCAGAAAAAAGAATTCAGAATGATGATAGTGAAGATGATCCAGGACCTCGGAAAAAGAATGGAGGTAAAGATCAAGAAGATGCAAGAAATGTTTAAGACCTAGGAGAATTAAAGAACAAACAGAGATGAACAATTCAATAACTGAAATGAAAACTGCACTAGAAGGAATCAATAGGAGAATAACTGAGGCAGAAGAACAGATAAGTGACCTGGAAGACAGAATGGTGGAATTCACTGCTGCAGAACAGAATAAAGAAAAAAGAATGAAAAGAAATGAAGACAGCCTAAGAGACCTCTGGGACAACATTAAATGCAACAACATTCGCATTATAGGGGTCCCAGAAGGAGAAGAGAGAGAGAAAGGACCAGAGAAAATATTTGAAGAGATTATAGTCGAAAACTTCCCTAACATGGGAAAGGAAATAGCCACCCAAGTCCAGGAAGCGCAGAGAGTCCTATACAGGATAAACCCAAGGAGAAACACACCGAGACACATAGTAATCAAACTGGCAAAAATTAAACACAAAGAAGACAATTATTGAAAGCAGCAAGGGAAAAATGACAAAAAACATACAAGGGAACTCCCATAAGGTTAACAGCTGATTTCTCAGCAGAAACTCTACAAGACAGAAGGGAGTGGCATATACACTTAAAGTGATGAAAGGGAAAAACCTACAACCAAGATTACTCTACCCAGCAAGGATCTCATTAGGATTCTATGGAGAAAGTAAAACCTTTACCGACAAGCAACAACTAAGAGAATTCAACACCAGCAAACCAACTTTACAACGAATGCTAAAGGAATTTCTCTAGGCAGGAAGCATAAGAGAAGTAAAAGACCTACAATAACAAACCCAAAACAATGAAGAAAATGGTAACAGGAACATACATATCGATAATTAACTTAAATGTAAATGGATTAAATGCTCCAACCAAAAGACATAGACTGGCTGAATGGATACAAAAACAAGACCTGTATACATGCTGTCTACAAGAGTCCCACTTCAGACCTAGGGACACATTCAGACTGAAAGAGAGGGGATGGAAAAAGATATTCCATGCAAATGGAAATCAAAAGAAAGCTGGAGTAGCAATTCTCATATAAGACAAAATAGACTTTAAAATAAAGACTATTAAAGAGACAAAGAAGGACACTACGTAATGATCAAGGGATCAATCCAAGAAGAAGATATGACAATTATAGATACATATGCACCCAACACAGGAGCAACTCAATACATAAGGCAACTGCTAACAGCTATAAAAGAGAAAACTGACAGTAACACAATAATAGTCGGGGACTTTAACACCTCACTTACGACACTGGACAGATCATCCAGACAGAAAAATAATAAGGAAACACGAGCTTTAAATGACACAACAGACCAGATAGATTTAATTGATATTTATAGGACATTCCATTCAAATACAGCAGATTACACTTTCTTCTCAAGTGCACATGGAACATTCTCCAGGACAGATCACATCTTGGGTCACAAATCAAGCCTTGGTAAATTTAAGAAAACTGAAATCGTATCAAGCATCTTTTCCGACCACAACACTATGAGATTAGAAATAAATTACAGGGAAAAAAACATAAAAGACACAAACACATGGAGGCTAAACGATACATTACTAAATAACCAAGAGATCACTGAAGAAAGTCAGAGGAAATCAAAAAATACCTCAGACAAATGACAACGAAAACACGATGATCCAAAACCTATGGGATACAGCAAAAGCAGTTCTAAGAGGGAAGTTTATAGTAATACAAGCCTACCTCAGGAAACAAGAATAATCTCAAATAGACAATATAAACTTACACCTAAAAGAACTAGAGAAAGAAGAATAAACAAAACCCAGTTAGTAGAAGGAAAGAAATAATAAAGATCAGAGCAGAAATAAATGAAATAGAAACAAAGAAAACAATAGCAAAGATTAATAAAACTAAAAGTTGCTTCTTTGAGAAGATAAACAAAATTGATAAACCTTTAGCCAGACTCATCAAGAAAAAGAGGGAGAGGACTCAAATCAATAAAATTAGAAATGAGGGCTTCCCTGGTGGCGCAGTGGTTGAGAATCTGCCTGCTAATGCAGGGGACACGGGTTCGAGCCCTGGTCTGGGAAGATCCCACATGCCACGGAGCAGCTGGGCCCGTGAGCCACAATTGCTGAGCCTGCGCGTCTGGAGCCTGTGCCCCGCAACAGGAGGGGCCGCAATGGAGAAAGGCCCGCGCACCGCGATGAAGAGCGGTCCCCGCACCGCGATGAAGAGTGGCCCCCGCTTGCCGCAACTGGAGAAAGCCCTCGCACGAACCGAAGACCCAATACAGACAAAAATAAATAAATTAATTAATTAAAAAAAAAAAAAAAAAAGAAAATCCTTAAAAAAAAAAAAAAAAAGAAATGAAAAAGGAGAAGTTACAACAGACACCGCAGAAAGACAAAGCATCATAAGAGACTACTACAAGCAACTCTATGCCAGTAAAATGGACAACCTGGAAGAATGGACAAATTCTTAGAAAGGTATAACCTTCCAAGACTGAACCAGGAAGAAATAGAAAATATGAACAGACCAATCACAAGTAACAAAATTGAAACTGTGATTAAAAATCTTCTAACAGGGCTTCCCTGGTGGCGCAGTGGTTGAGAATCTGCCTGCTAATGCAGGGGACACGGGTTCGAGCCCTGGTCTGGGAAGATCCCACATGCCACGGAGCAGCTGGGCCCATGAGCCACAATTGCTGAGCCTGCGTGTCTGGAGCCTGTGCTCCGCAACAAGAGAGGCCGCGACAGTGAGAGGCCCGCGCACCGCGATTAAGAGTGGCCCCCGCTCGCCGCAACTAGAGAAAGCCCTCGCACAGAAACGAAGACCCAACACAGCTAAAAATAAATAAATAAATAAATAAATAAATTTATTAAAAAAAAAAAAATCTTCTAACAAACAAAAGCCCAGGACCAGATGGCTTCACAGGTGAATTCTATCAAACATTTAGAGAAGAGCTAACACCCATCCTTCTCAAACTCTTCCAAAAAATTGCAGAGGAAGGAACACTCCCAAACTCATTCTACGAGGCCACCATCACCCTAATACCAAAACCAGACAAAGATACTACAAAAAAAGAAAATTACAGACCAATATCACTGATGAATATAGATGCAAAAATCCTGAACAAAATACTAGCAAACAGAATCCAGACAGCAATCAGAGAAGAAAAAGAAATAAAAGGAATCCAAATCAGAAAAGAAGAAGTAAAGCTGTCACTGTTCGCAGATGACATGATACTGTACATAGAGAATACTAAAGACTCTACCAGAAAACTACTAGAGCTAATCAATGAATTTGGTAAAGTAGCAGGATACAAAATTAATGCACAGAAATCTCTTGCATTACTATACAATAATGATGAAAAATCTGAAAGAGAAATTAAGGAAACACTCCCATTTACCACTGCAACAAAAAGAATAAAATACCTTGGAATAAACTGACCTAAGGAGACAAAAGACCTGTATGCAGAACAGAATAAGACACTGATGAAAGAAATTAAAGATGATACAAACAGGTGGAGAGATATACCATGTTCCTGGATTGGAAGAACCAACATTGTGAAAATGACTCTACTATCCAAAGCAATCTACAGATTCAATGCAATCCTTATCAAACTACCAACGGCATTTTTCACAGAACTAGAACAAAAAATTTCACAATTTGTAAGGAAACACAAAAGACCCTGGATAGCCAAAGCAATCTTGAGAAAGAAAAACCGAGCTGGAGGAATCAGACTCCCTGGCTTCAGACTATACTACAAAGCTACAGTAATCAAGACAGTATGGTACTGGCACAAAAACGGAAATATAGATCAATGGAACAGGATAGAAAGCCCAGAGATAAACCCATGCACATATGGTCACCTTATTTTTGATAAGGAGGGAAGAATATACAATGAAGAAAAGACAGCCTCTTCAATAAGTAGTGCTGGGAAAACTGGACAGCTACATGTAAAAGAATGAAATTAGAACACTCCCTAACACCATACACAAAAATAAACTCAAAATGGATTAAAGACCTAAATGTAAGTCCAGACACTATAAAACTCTTAGAGGAAAACATAGGCAGGACACTCCATGACATAAATCACAGCAAGATCCTTTTTGACCCACCTCCTAGAGTAATGGAAATAAAAACAAAAATAAACAAATGGGACCTAATGAAACTTAAAAGCTTTTGCACAGCAAAGGAAACCATAAACAAGACCAAAGACAACCCTCAGAATGGGAGAAAATATTTGCAAATGAAGCAACTGACAAAGGATTAACCTCCAAAATACACAAGCAGCTCATGCAGCTCAATATCAAAAAACAAACAACCCAATCCAAAAATGAGCAGAAGACCTAAATAGACATTTCTCCAAAGAAGTTATACAGACTGCCAACAAACACATGAACGAATGCTCAACATCACTAATCATTAGAGAAATGCAAATCAAAACTACAATGAGGTACCACCTCACACCAGTCAGAATGGCCATCATCAAAAAAATCTACAAACAATAAATGCTGGAGAAGGTGTGGAGAAAAGGGAACCCTCTTGCATTGTTGGTGGGAATGTAAATTGATACAGTCACTATGGAGAACAGTATGGAGGTTCCTTAAAAAACTAAAAATAGAACTACCATACGACCCAGCAATCCCACTACTGGGCATATACCCAGAGAAAACCATAATTCAATAAGAGTCATGTACCACAATGTTCACTGCAGCACTATTTACAATAATCAGGTCATGGAAGCAACCTAAATGCCCATCGACAGACGAATGGATAAAGAAGATGTGGTACATATATACAATGGAATATTACTCAGCCATAAAAAGAAATGAAATTGGGTCATTTGTAGAGACGTGGATGGATCTAGAGAATGTCATACAGAGTGAAGTAAGTCAGAAAGAGAAAAACAAATACCCTATGTTAACACATGTATGTGGAACCTAGAAAAATGGTACAGATGAACTGGTTTGCAGGGCAGAAATTGAGACACAGATGTAGAGAACAAACGTATGGACACCAAGCGGGGAAAGCGGCAGGGGGTGGGGGTGGTGGTGGGATGAATTGGGAGATTGGGATTGACATGTATACAGTGATGTGTATAAAATGGATGACTAATAAGAAACTGCTGTATAAAAAAATAAATTAAATTAAATTAAAAAAAAAAAGGTAACCCATAAGGAATGAGCACCTCTAGAATCCAGATGATGATCTGTACCATTTGGCACACAAAAAAACCATAGGCCCTTGAAGAAAGGGTCAAATCCAAGTATGGGGCAGTAATGTATGAGATGAGTCTGGGGCATCTTGTGCCAGAAGGCAAACAGGATGTTAAAGATTAACGGGGTAGGGACTTCCCTGGCGGTCCAGTGGTTAAGACTTCGCCTTCCAATGCAGGGGGTGAGGGTTTGATCCCTGGTTGGGGAGCTAAGATCCCACATGCCTCGTGGCCAAAAAACCAAAACATAAAAAAAGAAGCAATATTGTAACAAATTCAATAAAGATGTTAAAAATGGTCCACATCAAAAAAATCTTAAAAAAAAAAAAAAAAAGATTAACGGGGTAATATTGAAAGGACACTGGAGAGAATTTAAAGGGGGTCCCACCGGCCAAAGATAGGGCAGTTTAAGCATCAAAAGGGATAATAAGCACAATTGTTTAAAACACATCAAATATACAAAAATCTATAAATGTATAATGGTATGCAAAAAATCCTCAATGGTTACTTCTGGAAGTTGCTAGGCAACATTAGTTTAAAATGAATAAAGGGGAAAAAATGAATAAGGAAAAGAATCAAGATTTATCCAACCTTTCCTATATGACCCGTGTATCAGGATAACCAAACAGTAGTTGTGGAAAAGTTCTCCTTAAAGAATTCTAGCTAATAAACGCAGAAGGAACGACCCTTAGAAAAATCACCATTTTACAACCCTAGTGAAATACTCTATCTGGGCAATAATCATATGGATATTCAACCACTACCTAAAGATTGATGAGGAACTTACAGTGCTCAAATTGGCATCATCCAAAGTAAGACTTGCAGCCATTATGGGCCTCATGTTGTGATGTCAAAGGAAGTACCCGATACCACCAAGGCATTTTTTCCTAAAAACTGAACCTAAATCAAATCAAGACTTTACATCTAACTACCATTTTACAGGAAAAAGAGAGACAAAGAATCAAGCTAAATGACATCTCAAGGAAGTAAGTAGCCAAATCCAGAACGTGTGTGCTGTGGACTGAATGTTTCTATCCCCTTAGGTGAAAATCTTAACCCTCAATGTGATGGTATGAGGAAGCAGGAGCCTGTGGGATGTGATTAGGTCATGAGGGTAAGTCATGAACGAGATTAGTTCCATACAAAAGAGACTCCCAAAAAAAAAAAAAAAGAGACTCCCGAGAGCTCTCCTGCCCCTTCTGCTTTGTGAGGACACAGTGAGAAGACTGCCATCTAAGAACCAGGAAGCGGTTCACAACAGACATCAAAACTGCTGGAGCCTTGATCTTGGGTTTTTCAGTCTCCAGAACTGTAATAACTGTTGTTTGAACCACCCAGTCTACAGTGGCCTGTTACGGCAGCAGCCCAAATGGACTATGACAGAGTGATATATTCTACAGGAAGAATGATCCATTTCTCCAACAAATCAAAAAAAAAAAAAAAAAAAAAAGGGAGGAAATACGGTTAAGGACTAAAAGTGACTTAAAAGTTCCAACAAATGTAATGTGTGATCTTTGACTAGATCCTAACCTAAAAAGACGTCCTCGACAACCAGGGAAATTTGAATATCAGATGATTTTAAGGAATTATAATTGATTTTGTGAGATATATTAATGGCATGGTAATTATATTTAAAAAATTAGAAGTCCTTTTGAGATGAATATGAAAGAATTTATAGGTGAAATGACAGGTGGCTAGAGCTTGCTTTAAACACTGGAAGAAAAAAATGTTTGGGAATGGGTTGATAAGATTGCCAAAATTTGGGGCTTCGCTGGTGGCGCAGTGGTTAAGAATCCACCTGCCAAGGCAGGGGACACGAGTTCGAGCCCTGGTCTGGGAAGATCCCACATGCCGCGGAGCAACTAAGCCCGTGCACCACAACTACTGAGCCTGCGCTCTTAGAGCCCGCGAGCCACAACTACTGAAGCCTGTGCACCTAGAGCCTGTGCTCCGCAACAAGAGAAGCCACCGCAATGAGAAGCCCGCGCACCGCAACGAAGAGTAGCCCCAGCTCGCAGCAACTAGAGAAAAGCCCGCGTGCAGCAACAAAGACTCAACACAGCCAAAAATAAATAAATAAAATAGAATAAATAAATTTATTTTTAAAAAAAAGATTGGCATGGGGCTTCCCTGGTGGCGCAGTGGTTGAGAATCTGCCTGCCAATGCAGGGGACACGGGTTCGAGCCCTGGTCTGGGAAGATCCCACATGCCGCGGAGCAACTAGGCCCGTGAGCCACAACTACTGAGCCTGCGCGTCTGGAGCCTGTGCTCCGCAACAAGAGAGGCCACGATAGTGAGAGGCCCGCGCACCGCGATGAAGAGTGGCCCCCGCTTGCCTCAGCTAGAGGAAGCCCTCGCACAGAAACAAAGACCCAACACAGCCAAATAAATAAATAAATAATAATTAAAAAAAAAAAAAAAGATTGGCAAAATTTGATAACTGTTACAGGTAAGTGATGGGTACGTGAAGATCCATTATACCATTCTCTCTACTTTGTATATGTCAGAAAATTCCCACAATAAAAAGACTGATTTTCAATTTTGAAATACACAGCGTATCTTAAGTTTGAAGAGCATATTTGGCTGAGGAATTAGACACATTACATATGCTCCTGGATAACCAAATTATAAAATATCTTCTTATCAACAGGTTTTACTTTTTTCAAAAACAGGGACAAGTTTGTTGTTGGGTTTTTGTTTTGTTTTTTTTTTTTACTTTGCTTAGATATGGATTGTTAAATTATAATTTAATCAGGTGCTCTTTTGTCCTAAACTTTATTACGTGATAAATAAAAACCAAACTATTTATTTAAAACTAAAATAAAAATTTAAAGATAGGCTTATTTCCCTGTCAACATTAAAGAGGTTTCTTTGTAGTTAAACTACAGAATGTTAATCTAAAAAAAAAAAAGGTTGTAGAAGAGTGAAAAATAAATGGCCTATTGTATTCCAGAGCCTAAGTGCAAAAAGGCTAAACATTTATTCATTCATCAGATACAATGTCAATGTCAACTATTTACTTAGCTACCATGTGAGACGACCAGCAGTATCACACTGCTTCTTTTGACATTTAAGTTCATTTTATAAATGCTAGTCTTCCTTTTGCCTTAAGATAGCAACATGTAAGTTGAAATGCAGTAACTTCTGAAAATAAGTTTTTACAGGGATAATTAGCCAAACAGAATAAAGTACCTGTACAAGTTGAAAGAAAAACTAGCTTGCGAACTCAAAATACCACATTACTACCGACAGGTCATCAAAAAAAAACAACATAAAATTTAACTAAAGGCAATCACTGTATACATATACTTCATAATAATGTTTGAATCAGCAAACATATAAATGTCCATGCACTCATGCATGTGTACGATAGTGCCCTGTACAGGAAAACTCAGATCACTTTCACTCATCTGACCTAAAGCATTCTCACTTTCTACTAAATGGTGACAAATGGATTCGCATCCTAGATGGCTGTTCCACTAGAAGACAGTATTTCTAAAGAAAGAAATTACTTTAGGAAAAGAACAACAAAAACACCCACAAATATTAAGAAAATATGCGTGTATCTCATTTTCTAAATAATCTCCCTAAAAGATATAAGAAAACTGTAGGAAGCAACAAAAAGAGTATCCTTTCAGTTTCAACTTGAATTGATACTAATTCATTATCAAAGATAAATAATTCAACAATATTCAAAATACTGCTTTAAGTAAGCATGAGAGATAGTAATGACGAGAGATACTATAACAATAGTAATATTTCTATAACGCAACATCATTCCTAGACAAGAATTACATACCGAAGTAAGTTCTGAGGATGCGACCCATATCACATCAACAAGTAGGAGAATAACAATCCCAAGAGCCATTCGCCTGCGCTGAGTGAAACCACTGCTCTGGGAATTCATTCGGTTCATGATAAATACACACACCATTTGCAGTCTGTTTCGTGAAAATACAGATCACGTTAGAGGAGATATTTTAAAAGTAACCGTATAAAAACGAGAAAATTAGTAAAACAGAAATATCTTACATTTGTTAAGCTAATATTCAGGTTGAAAGTCATCCAGGTTAAAAAAAAAAAAGTGTGTAATTTACCTTATTTTAAAGGCCTTTCTGAGGTCTTCAAGAGCAGTGCCTGAAAACTGGGCAGATCTGAGTCTAAACGGAGGTGAAGAACTCAGCGCACCTAAAAACCACCACAAAACAATGCTTATGAAAACATCGATCACTCAACGTTAAGATTCATAAGCTCTTTTTCACTCTTCACCTTCCAAATGAAAGAATATCAAAGTGTGTAAAATATAACTGACACTTTCCTCTAGACTTTCATGTGATCCGTTGTGCATTTCAAATTATACTCAGAAAAGAACACGGTACAGGAAAAAAAAAAAAAAAAAGCCGTATTCAACAAACGGCATATTTAAGAATAGTTAGCTACTGAAAAATAGCTTCTCCGAGTTTCATAAATACAGAACTGCATTCGTCTCCCGTGCCTCTCTCCGGAGGTACCCACTCCCGGGACAGCGTCTAGACACGCGCCGGTTTCTAAGTGTCTTTTCCGTCCCCGATCTCGAGCGGAGTTGGGTGATGTGAGAGGAAGGGATTTGTTGTGCGTCTCGACGGCACGTTTCCAAGCACCTCACGTGGTAAAGGGAAAGGATCCTCCAGGCTTCCCCACCCACCCCTGTCACTTATTTTAGATCTAAATAGTCATTCACGAGATGGGTGGGGAAACAGCTGTTAAAGGGAATCTTCCTTTTTCGGAGAAAAAAAAAAAAAAAAGTTAAGCCGGGGACGCCTCCCCAGGGAAGGCGAGTAAAGCCCTGAAGCGGCGGCGCCCAGGAAGCTTCCTCAACGGCCAGAGTGTGGACCGGGTTCGCTCGCCCCCGTCAGCCTCCCCCCTCACTCGGCCCTCAGACACCGTTGCCGTTTCGGTCAAAGCACGTCGGCTGCTACCAAAGGCTGGAGGTGGGGCTGTTGGTGGACCCTCGATCCCGGCTTCGGCTCCGGGTGATTCCGCGGGCCTCCCGTGCCTACCTACCTGGCCTTCCTGCCCCGCGATGGTGTCGTGGCGGCACCATGAGCGGACCCGGCCCGGACCCGCCGCCGCCCAGGGCCACGGCCGCGGCCTCGGACTCACAGGGCTGTCGCGGCGCCTGACATTGCGCTGCGCTGGAGGCCCAGCCCCTGAAGCCGCGGTGCCCCTCCGGGCGACTCTGCCGACGCCACCCGGCTCCACTCGGCCCGGGAGGGCGGGGAGCGGGCGAGAGTGAGGAACCGCGCAGGCAGCGATGGCCGCGGAGGCCTGCAGCTGGATCCCGGCCCCGCCCCCGGCTCCGGTCCCGCTCCCGCCCCCGGCCAGCCAGCCCGGCCTGCGGCCCTGCCCCCCGGCCTGAGGGCGGTGGCGCGCGGATTACGTCACGGAGGCGCAACGGCGGCCGCGGGAGGGTCCGCCTTTAGGGTGGTTTGGCGGCGCTGGGCACCGAGCGCGGAGATGCGGCTGGGGCGGCAGGGAGGCGCGGAGGTGGGAAGAGGGGAAGTGCGGCGCGGTGGAAGGAGAAGAGGGAAGCGGGCGTGGGTGGCTGGGGCGGAGCGAAGGTCAAGGGAGGTGGCCGAGCCTCCAGATGGCCCCGCACTAAAAGAAGAGATAGCAACTCCATTTCTTACAAAGTTCGGTCAGGCAACTCTCGATATTCCTTTCTCGAGAAGAGGCCGGAAAAGCAAAATGGCTTGGGAGAACTTTTGCTTTCTGGAAACTTTTCGTATGTAAAGTAGATCCCAGCTCTGGGAATTAGAAGCTGTGTCCCTAGGGCAAGCTGCTTCACCTCCCTGACCCTCAGTTTCCTCATCTGAAAAGTGGGCATAATAATAGTAGTACCTGCCTCGTCTGTTAGTTTGTACATATGCCAGGATTACATGAGCGTACAAATGTGAAGGGCTTAGATAATTCATGGCAGGTAGAACACAAATGTTAATAATTATTACATTGTACAGATTTTTTCTTAATCATCTTTTCAGTATCCCATAAGAAAAATGGCTTGCCAGCGAGCTGGTTTGCATTTAGAAAACGAAAACAATGCTAAGAGGCTCTGTATGGAGTTGTCTACCACCAGCGCATTTGTAACATCTTTATGAGATGGTGCGAAGAAATGAAATTTTCTTACTTCTATAGTTAAATGTAGTGCATTTCTTACCTTTTTAATCTCTCATTTTATTGAAATTGAATGTATTGAATTTTTTCAGTTGACTAGTAAAACAATACCAATGGACATTTTTTGTGTTAATCTAGTCAATTTCTAATAAACTATCAGCATCAAGCTCCTCTAATAAATTATTCAGAAACGTATCATGCAGAATAGAAAAATCTTAACCATTTACTTAAAATTACTACTTAGGGGAAATTTGTTTGCAGACATTAATCAAATTAGTTCAGTACCCGCTTTATCCTTCTTTCTTTAGGGTGTCAGGCTCATAATATGCTTCAGAATTTTTATGCTACATTTACATAGACTGAAAAAAATAGTAGCATTATGAATACCTCCCAGGATCTAAGAGTCAGGAAAATTAGGTTCTAATTCTTAATCTCACCACAATTTATTGTGTAATCTTGAGGACTATTATTCTCTCTACCTCAGTTCTCCATCTATAAATATGCTGATACTCTTATCTGTTTCTTAAATAAATAATGCAAATGTAAGTACTTTGTAAATGTATATAAATTACCATTATTACCACTTATTTCCAGAGCATCTGCTAAAGGACGGTACCTCTAATCCTAGGTTAATCTTCCCTTAACATTTTTTTCCCAGCATACTCTGAGGGAAATTCCACTGGACTACTCTGAGTCAACAGGCCCTGGTGTGGTTTCTGTGCTGTGGCATCCTGACCTCAGGCATTTCTTCCTTTTGTCCCCATATGTCCTGTCCAAGGCCAAGTCCTCAGAAACTTCAAAGTCGTAGAAAGTTGCTTTCTGATATAAGTTTAACTCATCTCTGTGTGATTAAGTCTTAAAAGCAGGTATCTTTACATTTCCCTTCCTACCAAATCCCAGCTGTCTACATTTTCAAATATAAATTACACCAGAGCAAAGATTTTTGCCTATATGGTCCTCCATTATCTCCTCAGCACCTAGAATAGTGCCTGACACAGAACTGCAGTCAACATTTGTTGAATGAGCTTGAACATCCTGCTGTCTCTTGACCTTTTGAAGCCAATTTTCTTCCTCATATCTTCATTTCTGTTGGTAGTACTATTTTCGTAGTCTCACAGGCTTAAAAAGATTGATCTTTCATTTTTATTAATTTCCTTTTTACTCTTCAAAGTCGATCACTCTTCAAGTCCTTTTGAAATCTGTCAATAGTAGACCCTTAAGATTCATCAGTTAAGTCTTAAAAAAAAAAATCCCCCGAAATATAGAGAACATAATTTCTTCAGTAAGTACCTATGTTACAATATGAATATGAAAGCAAAGTTGTATGTGAGTGTACATGGCCGTCACTAGTTAACTAACTCCTGTACACCAGTATCAAAGATTACATTTTAAATTCAAGCCTCAGTAAAATTACAAATGGCTATGTCATGAGCCTTTGGAGCCCCCAGTTAATAGTTGAAACCACTTATAATAGTTCTGTGAATTCCAAGTGTGGAAATAAATAAAGAACACTCAAACGAGAACAAGCAAAAGATATTTATTCAGAGCTTGTGATAGCAAGGCAGTCAGCTCCCATCACTTGCATTTGGCAGAGACTCAAAGGAGGGCCGGGAAGTGTAAAAGCTTTACAGTAGAAAAGGGGAACTGCTTCAGGATGCCTTGATTGTTGGCATGGGGAAACGAGAAAGAGTAACCAGAAGCAGGGCATCCTATGTGGTTGGTTAGGGGTGCATATTTGCCTTTCTCTGGTTGGTCCTAAGTTGGAAACAGGGCAAAAACTTAGGAAGCTGGCAGTTATTGATCAAGTCCTGGCCAACAGTCTAGTCTTGTAGCTTGTATGTTATCATCATAGTCTCTTTAGTACCTACCAGAATGCTGGGTACACAAGCTCAATAAATAATTGATTTGATTTGTATCTAACACATGGTCTAATGGACTGAGGTTCTCAATTTTTTTTTTTTTAATTGTACACAAGAGACTGCTTTTGAATTTGAATTATTGCATTTTACGGGGTAAATAATATGCTGTAATGGAAGTCATAACCTTGGGAGATTCTGGGATATCTAAGGTCCTAAGGGTTTATTGTGTACAATCAAGTCCTAGACTTTAAAGGGTTTACAGGCAGTTTGGAGGAGCAAAATAGCAAGAGATCTGAATAAAAGTTCCAAACATATATAGAATAGGCATCCCAGGACAGTGCTTGATTGATGGCCACTCATTGCCATGCCCTTGAGGGTACGGGCCCGAGTTCTGCAGGCATGATCTCTTTCGGTAAATATAAAGAAGGCTTTAGAAAACAGGTGGATCTGAGCTTCATTTTAATGATGGGTAGAATTTTGCTGGGGGCAGGGTAGAGGAATGATTATTTCTTCTAAGAGAGTAAAAGAGTATGAGTGTAGGGGAGGAAGAATTCTTTTTTCCTTTCACCCTCCTAGGTTCTCCAGCTGGGGTCCTGTAAAATTAGAGTGACAAAAGACAGATTAACAAGGGGACGACAAGCAGTTTACTACACATACAGAGCACATCCTTCGGGAGAAATCTCAAGGGAAAGTAACTCAAATGGGCGGTTAGAGCTTGGGCTAATGTAGCATCTTAACGAAACAATAATTTCTAGAGATGTGACAAAGGAGAAGAGTTTCAGACTTTCAGGTGCAGCAACCCGTGAGAAGGTAAACACGTAGGGGCAGCTAATGGAATAAGGTTGGTTTGTGCAGGTCCATCTTGGCTTTCTGTCTTCTTCGTGGCCGTAAAACTGCCCAGGGAGAGGGGATTTAAGTATGGCAGTCCTTAATGTTTCAGAAGTTTCCGCTTTTAGTCAGGAAGGCTTCTTTCTGCACCTATTGATCTCATTTGCCTCCAGCTCAAAATAATCCTTATGCCAAAGTGACAGTTTTGGGGGGTGGCACATTCTGGTCTCTGACATGAGCAAGAAAGAAAGGTGTGTCCAGAGGTAACTGGTAAAACACTTGACAGAGCACAGCATATATGGAGGGAAGGAATGGGAATTAAGACAGATCAGGTGAATTCTGGGGAGGTTGCAGCGTGTTGTGGGAACTAGTTCAGGGAGTTTGGACTTATAATTTGTATGTGAGGAGAACCGAAGAGCTTTTAAATAAGATAGAAATACTTTTAGTAAGGCAGAAATTATTAAGTGTCCACTTGATGGCTACCAATGTGGTAGTATTGTTGGGGCACTATGTAAGACATGGCCCTCAAGAAAACCATGTTATGGATGAAACTGATTATCTAATTAAAGCAGGCATTTGCTAAGCTAGAAAGTACTGAATCTAAACATACTTGGCTAGTATCCTTTTAGCACTATGTACCATGCTGGACGCCAAATCGATGCTCTCTTTGAAAATGGTCTCACTGGAGTGTTACTTCCTTTTATACCTTACTGGTGAAGGCATAATTGGTGAGGAATGAGATAAGAAAATAAGAGCCCCATTTAATTGATGCAGTCGAATTTAAAAGTGATGCCGCCCGTGCCCACCCTGTGCTTTCAACCAGCCCATCAACCTCCTGCCAGCTGAGTGGCCCACGCCAGCAGGTTACAGCGTGGTAACGAGGAGCTCACTGACAGCCGCACCCACTTCCCAACGGGATCCTGACCTCCTCAGCGTCTCACTTGTTCCCCCATCTCCCATCTTGGTCTTGTGCTCTGCTGCTGACACTTGATACCTGATACCGCTCGCCCAGTACAACCTTGGCTCTTTCCTCTTATCATTTGCACCAACACCTGCGCTCCCATCTGCTGCGAGGCAGTAAATGATCAACCCAGCCTGAGCCTCACAGTCTCTGGAACACTTCTACAGCCCACGTGGCCCATGAACAGCCCAGGTTGCCTCAACTCCCAAATGAGAACATTTGACAAAAGCACACTGAGGCTATGGTACATGTAACAGGTTGTCAGATGTGACTCTCTGTGTTATCTTCTGCTTTGAGCAGAGGCCCCAAAACAGAATAAACAATAAGTAGCAAAGACAGTCATGTTCTAAGGTAAGGGATTAGACTGTAAAGGGAGTGTCCTATCCTAGTTTTACTGTCCGCACACCACTCATATCCAGGCTGTATATGTAGACTAAGAATCCACGAGAAGAGTCTAAAGATGGGAAACTATGCATTTGTTTGAAGAGCATTGTCACATTATCTGAATATTCCCATCAGCATCCCCGTAGGGATTTGGGAGGTGTGCTTCTCCCCACCTCAAGACCAGCAAGGGAGGAAGCAGGCACTTCTAGAGAGTATTCAAAGGTCTTAGCACATGTTCTCTTGAGTTTAAGGAACACAAGGACTGGTGCCTGAGTCTGGGGGCAAGAAGATGCAACTAGGGCTTACTGGAGCCTTGCTGCTCTGTCTGCATGATAAGGAAAGAGAATTCTGATGGGAATGGCTTATATTTCCAGGAAGAAAAATGAAGATGAATTTCTCACGGGCTAGAAGTGGACCACATAGGAAGGAGCCATATTGGGTTTCTTAAGAGTGACTCTACCAACCAGGGCTGCCTCGAGGGATGAGATATCTCTAACAGGGAAACTACTCAGGGGAAAATTGTAAGTGGTCAAAGAGATGAGACGGGCCCTTGCCAAGGAAACTACAGGAAACGTATTTCCCAGCAGAAGCATTCCATGAGAACGAAGATCTGCATTTGGAATACACCATGCCAGTGGTGTTCTAGTAAAGGTTTAACAACCAGATCTCCAGGAAAAGAGTCCAGATTTGTAGCATTTCTGACTTCCACGGTAAGATTCCTTGGCTCCTGCTGCAGCCAACTTCGGGCTACCAACGTGACATCACTAAACATGGAAAAGATGCACAATAGGACACCACTGTAAAGTGCTTCCACCATGCATATACAGTAGACATAAGTAAACTCAAGACAACAACATAGAAAACAGTAAAATGTAGTTAAATAGAAGATAATGAGTATTTGTTACCTTTGATTTTAAAACATTTATTTAATTGTAAGTTTATATATGATTTAATTTTTAATGATGTCTGGATTTAACAACCACACAAAATTCCTGATAATTGAACAATTAGCTCTTGAAGGTTGCTACAGGCAAACTTAGCATATGCCACTGTACCATTCCCAGAAGGCAGAGATGTCATATTACAGCCAAACCAGTCAGGTAAGATCTTTTCTGTCCCTTCCCTGGCATCCTTCCTCTGCCATATCCCCTATCCACAGAGGTATCAGACACAGCCTGGTGAGTGGCAGAAAGGAAGTAAAATAAGATAGGGAATAAAGAATCCAGCCAAGCTTCCCTTCCAACTGCAGGCTTTCAGGCCTAAAATAGCCCTGGGCTGGCAGAAGGGTGAAGCTTAAATTGAATGAGAGTTAGGAGTTATACGATTATTAGACTAAAATGAACTTTTTAACATCTAAACGTATCTGGAAAAGCTAAGCAACATGCCTACTATTTGTAGCAAAGAACAAAGAGAAAAATCAACTTTATAGGGGAAAAGTTGAGAAAGCATAATGTCATTTTATGTGTGTATTCTGCAGTCATCCAATAAACAAATATCCTAACTATGCATTGCTGTGTAACCAATTACTCTAAAACTTAACATCTTAAAAATTATTTCACAGTTTCTGTGGCTCAGGGATTTGGGAGTGGTTTAGCTCTGTGGTGCTGACTCAAGGTCTCTTCGTGAAGTTGCAGTCAAGATGTTGGCTGGGCTGCCATCATCTGAAGGCTTGACTGGGGCTGGGGAATCTGCTTCCAAGATGGCGCACTCACATGGCTGTTGTCAGGAGGCCTCGCTTCCCTGCCAGTTGTTGGTCTCAGTTTTTCTTGCTAGCTTCTGGTCTCAATTTTTCCCCAGGTGGGCCTCTCCACAGACTGCTTGGGTGTCCTCATGACATGGCAGATGGCTGGCTTTCCCCAGATCAAGCAGTGTGAGAGGCAGAGCAAGGAAGAAGCCACAATGACACACCATCATCTTCACTATACTCTACTCATTTGAAGCAAGTCACTGAATCTACCCCACACACATGGGGTGGGGCAGAGGGATGAGGCTCTGCCTTTTGTAGGGGGAAGTGTCAAATCTGTGGACATATTTTAAAACCACCACAACCAATAAACACATCTAAGTGAATAAATACATATGTATTTGCTGTAGTCAAGTTATCTCCAATCAGGATGTAGCCATTTGTGAATTTACTGAAGGTAATTCATTGAACTGACTCTTTTTATCTTTATGTGACAGGAGCGCTAGCTGGAGTCTTAGAGTCATTCAGAATTATCTGGGAACCGTTGGCAAACTGAAAGCTGGTGGTACACGAAGACTGAGGTTTTTCAGGAAAATGGCTGATCCTAAGAAAGAAATAATCAGAGAGCAAGCCTGTGGCCCTGAAAGAAAGTCTTGGCCCTCAGAAAGGAGGAGCAGTTCTAAGTAAAACACGGTATTAGTCTCATTTCTAGCATCTCAGCCTCACTGCGGGACAACAATAATGCTGAGAGGTGAAGCCCTCTGCGGTGCCCCAGCGAGAGAAGGCTAATACACATGTAGATGCATATTCCTAGCAACACTATTCACAATGGACACTGGAAGCAAACTGTCTTAGTACATTCAGGCGGCGATAACAAAGTATCACAGACTGGGCAGCTTATAAACAACAGACATTTACTTCTCAGTTCTGGGGGCTGGGAAGTACAACATCAGGCACCAGCATGGTCACGATTTAGCAAGAGCCCTTTTCCTGGTTCATAGCTGGCATCTTCTCTCACTGTGTTCTCACATGGTGGAAGGACCAAGGGATCTCGCTGGAGCCCCTTTTATTCGACACTAATCCCATTCATGATGGTTCCACCCCCATGATTTAAAGAACTTCCCAAAGGCCCCACCTACTAATACCATCGCATTGGGCTTTAGGATTTCAACATATGAATTTTGGGTGGACACAAACATTCAGACTATAGCACATCTCAAGTGTCCATCAACAAATGAATGCATAAACAAATTGTGGTATATATATTTATATATATAACAGAACAATACTCAGCTGATTGAAGGAATTAGATGCTGATTCACGCTACAACATAGATGTACCTCGAAAACATTATGCTAAGTCAAAGAAGTCAGACAAAAGGTCACATATTGTATGATTTCATTTACATGAAATATGCAGAATAGGTAAATCCCTAGAGACAGAACAGAAATCGGTGGTTTCAGGGGCTCAGGGGAGAGGGAATTGGGAGCAACTGCTCAATGGGTAGAGGGCTTCCTTTTGGGATGATGAAAATGTTTGGGAACTAGATGGGCGTGGTGGCTGCACAACATTGTGCCACGGAATTGTTCACGTTAAAATGGTTCATTTTATGTTATGTGAATTTTGCCTTAATTTAAAAAAATTGATTAAAAGAGAGAGAGAAGGCTTGTATGTGAGCACAGGTATGAAGCCTCTAGAGACTCCAGAAATCTTTGGAGGGGGGATAGGAGATCTTTCAGGGCATGAGACCCAGCATTACGTGTGTGCATGGGTGGGAGTACAAGCCAGTGAAACTAGAAGTAGAGCTGCTACTATGAACTTGGATCCACTTGAAAGCCTGGGCAAATTCAAGTTTATAACAGTAGGTGCCAAGAATAACGTGCTTAACATGAGTTGTCCACGTTTAGTAGTTCATGTCATGGAAGCTCAATTTGTCCAGTCCCTATTTGACTTTTGAGGGCCCTTTGTCAGGCGGAGGCAGGGTTATATGTTTTGGAGCCAGGAAAGAGCCCCTCTCTCCTTTGGTGAAATTAACTCATTCATGAAAAGATTCGGCCTACTGATGATCGGAACCCTAAGAAAAAAAGGAGATTTTTATGCGTGGTGACCTAAAATAACTGAGCCTTTTCCTTAATAGCTAGCAACTCTCTGTTAGCCTACTCACCACTTTAATTTGCCTGGTTTATTCCCAAGAGTGCTCAGTGGCTACAAGAACAACCATCTCACCTCTTTACCTTATTCCAAACCAAGCTAGAGAGTGCTTCCTGGGAAGTGATTCTATGCAAGGGGCCTTGCTTCTGTGGCCAGAGTTAGGATTTCCTTGAGAAACCCTAAGATGACTCTGGGACCTTTGCTTCAGGCAAGACTTCAAGGGCCTTGTTTTTCTCCTGGAGCTCACAGAAGACATGTTAATAAGCAAAGTTTATTCATAATGTAATAATTTTAAAATATTTAAAAGTGCCTTTTTATGCACAGGACGCCCTTTAGAAAGTGTGCAGTACAGGTTTGCACAAATCTATGTATATATATTATTTACTATACTAAATGTTTTACACCATAGGTTCGTAACACTATAATTCTTAGTAATTCTGAGGAACGAAGTATTCTAGAATTATAACTCAAATCATATTATAAGTCCGAAAAGGTATTGTTTCATATCATAGGCCCTCAAATGGCAATTGATCAAAAATTATTTACTGATGCTCACGTATAGGACCATTGCTAGACAATGTGGGGAATATATTCATTGACTCCACAGATATTTCTTAAGTGCCTGCTATGCCCCATCCTCTATTCAAGACACTGGCCTGTCTTAGAATGACCTTAACTTCAAGGCACTGGAGATATAGCAATAAACAAAATAAATAAAGCCCTTATACTTTGGAGCTTATTTTCTAGAGGTGGGAGGTAGACAATACATAAGCAAACAAAAACAAAAATAAGTAAATACAGATTGTGATAAGTGCTCTGAAGGAAATAAAGATGGAAATGTGATAGTAATTAGGAGAGACCAGTTTCCAAAGGATCTCTTAAGGAAGGCCTCTCTAAGGAGGTGACTTTTGTTCGGAACACTGAGATTGAACCAGTAATGTGAATAGCCGTGGGGAGAGCAACCCAATGGGGGAAACAATAGGTGGTTTAAGAAGGAAGACCAGGTGTGGCTGAGGCCTTGGTGTGCAAGAAGAGGTATAAGATGGGAGTCAGGAGGTAAGCACCAGCCAACACACAGAGTCCTGAGGCTCGTGGGAAAAGTCTGAATTTCCTTCTTAGTGCAATGGGAAGCCACTGGTCAGTTTTAAGCAAGGGAGTGACAAAATTCTGGGTGATATATTTTAAAAAATTACTCTGGCTGCCATATGAAGAATGAATAGGAGGGTGGATACAGAGAAAAGGGAGAAATTAAAAGGTTATTTTTGGAAGTCCTGAGGGAGATGACAGTGTCTTGGATTTGATAAGGAGTCAGGAAAATGTAGAGACATGGGCAGATTTGAGATAGGTTTTGGAAATAGAACTTCCTGATCAATTGGATGTGGTATTGACATGAAGAGCACTAAATATCCTCTTGACAGTGGAGACTGTGTCTTTAGTGCCTAAGAGATTACCTTGAACATTCCTATATTTGTTGAATCAATAAAACTTGCTGAGCGTGTAGAAATGTAGGAACCAAACAAGAAATACAGAACAGTGTTATCAAATCCTACTTTGTGTGTTATCTTTAAGAGCCACTAGTGAACATCAAAGATAAAACTAGTGGTCAACTATTCCAGGTTGGGGGCAGGTGAGACAGAATAGGATTAATAAGTGATTAATAGGATTAAAAGTGGAGCGGCGGGGCTTCCCTGGTGGCGCAGTGGTTGAGAATCTGCCTGCTAATGCAGGGGACACGGGTTCGAGCCCTGGTCTGGGAAGATCCCACATGCCACGGAGCAGCTGGGCCCGTGAGCCACAATTGCTGAGCCTGCGCGTCTGGAGCCTGTGCCCCGCGACGGGAGGGGCCGCGATAGAGAAAGGCCCGCGCACCGCGATGAAGAGCGGTCCCCGCACCGCGATGAAGAGTGGCCCCCGCTTGCCGCAACTGGAGAAAGCCCTCGCACGAACCGAAGACCCAACACAGCCAAAAATAAATAAATAAATAAATAAAATCAAGTAAAAACTTTAAAAAAAAAAAAAAAAAAAAAAAAAGTGGAGCGGCGGAGTCTTGTCTCATCTGGGAAATGGGGTGAGTCAAGAACCAACTAATGACAGGGTATAGCAACCAAAAAACTGCCTTGCCGGAGGTAGGGAGTGTACATCCTGTTGAAAATATCCTTAATTTGCCTTTTAAAAGATACATTTAAAACTCTAGGTCGAAATCTTTTGAAGCAGTGAGCTATTTGCATATATGGATATTGTTAGGCTAGATTTTAAAAGCTAAACCTTGTGAAATTTAAAATACCCAACTTCCCTGGTGGTCCAGTGGCTAAGACTCCACTCTCCCAATGCAGGAGGGAACTAGATCCCACATGCCGCAACTAAGAGTTCACGTGCCGTAACTAAAGACCCCGCATGCTGCAACTAAAGATTCTGCATACTGCAACTAAGACCCAGTGCAGCCAAACAAACAAACAAACAAATAAATAAAATATTAATAGATAAATAAAATAAAATCCCCAGAGTCTTGCTTCACCTTCCCAGGTCCTCGGTATTGTGCTTTCCAGGGTTTTGAACTGCAGTTCATTTAAGAATTAAGATATAAAATAGGTAATTTCTTTCTTTTTTAAAAAATTCTTTTGGCCGCACCATGCGGCATGTGGGATCTCAGTTCCCTGACCAGGGATCGAACCTGTGCCCCCTGCAATGGAAGCATGGAATCTTAACCTCTGGACCGCAAGGGAAATCCCAAAATAAGTAATTTCAAAATCAGAAATTTGTGGGTGGTGAGAAGACCAGGCAGCCAAAACTCTCAGAAAATCCTCGTCTTAGAATGACCTTAACTTCGGCTTCTCCTCCTGCGAGGAGTTCGCTTATTAATGTCTCCTTGGAGCAGCTGTTATCACTGAAACAGTTAAGCCTTTCGAGGTCATTAAGTATGAGAAGGACACACGAACAAGGAAAGTCTGAACTATGTGGTCAGAGTCTGCTAAACTTAGCATTAACATCTTAGCAAAGGTTAATTTTTATTTTTTTAGAGCAGTTTTAGGTTCACAACAAAATTACGTGGAAAGTACAGAGCATTTCCCTGTATCCCTCCCACCCAACTTCCCCCTCTACCAACGCCCCTAACCAGATTAAGACAGTATGTTAAATGTGGTGATTTTACATGTACACAGTTTTTCATGACTCTCTTGTCTGACAAAGATAAACAAGTTAAAAGACTGTTTTGCACAATGTACATTTGTGGCAGCTAAGATAAGTTTCTGATAGTTCAGCATGATTACCCTTCAACTTTCCTCGAGGACCAAGTCGATCACTGCCCCACGGGCAGCAAAAGTAGCTCCTGTGCTATTTCACGCAGACTTTCCTGTGGTTGGTGGGATGTGTCAGCTGCCTTCATCCCACCACCTTCCCTGCCAGACTTAAACTGTCAATAATCTATTTTCCTCAAGTAAATGAAAAGAATAAATCTTCTGAAACTAATCGCATATCACGCTGGATTTATCTGTCTGTGTCTTGTCATTGGTCAACTAGGGCTTTGAACTTTAACTGAAATGTAGTTTCATCATAAAGATTACATGGGGCTTCCCTGGTGGCGCAGTGGTTGAGAATCTGCCTGCCAATGCAGGGCACATGGGTTCGAGCCCTGGTCTGGGAAGATCCCACATGTCGCGGAGCAACTGGGCCCGTGAGCCACAACTACTGAGCCTGCGCATCTGGAGCCTGTGCTCCGCAACAAGAGAGAGGCTGCGACAGTGAGAGGCCCGCGCACCGCGATGAAGAGTGGCCCCCGCTCGCCGCAACTAGAGAAAGCCCTCGCACAGAAACGAAGACCCAACACAGCCAAAAAATAATAATAATAATAATAATTAATTAATTAATTAAAAAATTAAAAAAAAAAAAGATTACATGGAGTCAACCCAACCCTTTCTCATGCAGCTGCTGGGAAAAACTGTAGTGGAGACAACTCAGTACAAACATGTAATAGTAGGGATAATTAAACAAATTAGCAGAAATCTAGTGCTTTGATTCATTAGCTTGCTCTTTATCACAGACTTATTGTACTTTGGGCCAGATGTGGTGCTTGCCACACAATAGTAGATAAATCCGCAGTGGCCCCTATTCTTGAGGAGCTCTGTCTAATGTGGTTGTCCTCAATGGGCTGATTTTATCCCCCTGCAAAGAACATGTGGCAACATCTGGAGACATTTTTTGGTTGTTACAATAGGAAAGGCGCTACTGATCTCTAGCAGGTAGAGGCAAGGGAGGCTGCTAAACACCTTTAATACACAGGACAGCTCCATGACAAAGAGTGTCAATAGTGCCCCAAAGAGCCACAGCCCACAAAGTCAATAGTGCTGAGGTTGAGATACTTTGGTTTTATGAATGGAAACATGTTACAGATTTACTGAACAGTTTGTTTGGGGTTGATATAGACATCTCAAACCTGCAAAGAGAAATAGGTCCAGCCAACATCAGAAGAAGGCACAAGGATGCACAGATGGTTTTGCTCACTGTGATGTTTTCAGATTCTAGTGCAATGATTCTCAATCTAAGGGCCAATGTAGAATTCCACGTAGAGTCTTAAAAACTTTTGGTGACCAGTTTGTACTTCTACTAGGTATCCAGTAGAGAAATGTGGAGCCCAACACAGAGTTGGGGCTAGCCCAGACCCAGAAGTGCTCTTCTTTTCCCTTTCTTTTTCTTTCTTTTTCTTTCCTTCCTAACTTCCTTCCTTCCTAACTTCCTTCCTCCCTCCCTCCCTCCTTTTCTTTCTTTCTTTCTTTATTCTTTCTCTTTCTTTCTTCCTTTCTTTTCTTTCTTTCTTTCCTTCCTTCCTTCTTTTTCTTTTCTTTCTTTCTTTCTTTCTTTTTCCTTCCTTTTCTCCTTCTCTGCCTTCTTTCCTTCCTTCCTTTCTTTCTTCTCTAAATTCCTTGAGCATTTAGATAACTCTATTTCACACTTTACTATGTATAGCTTTGAAGCTATAGTCTGATCATTTTATGAATGGAAATATTGTCTTCCCAAGAGATGACACAACGTGAAATTTCATCTCTACTTCTTTTTGTCCTCCCTTGGCCTAATGTAATGCTAACCATTTAACAGGTGCTAAATAATTGGTTCTTAGTGACTTAAACAAAGGAAGGAAAGACTCATAAAAGCTTCAAATGTAGAGATAGGAAGAGAGAGGGGTATCAAATGTGTCATAAGAGGACAACTAAGCACAATGCAGTGGATCAGACGGGAAAAACGCTGTAAAGACTATTACGGGGACAACTGGTGCAATTTGAATATGGACTGTACATTAGACGGTATTATGGTATCAAAGTTAAATTTACCAAATTTGGTCATTGTTCTGTGTTTATGTAAGAGAATGTCCTTGCTCAGAGGAGATACATCAGGAAAGGGTAAAGGGTTAAGATATCTGCAACTTAAATGGTTCAACAACACAAATAATAGTGATACTAATATATGTGTATGTGCACTTATATGTATATACAGATATAAACAGATGGTGACAAAGCAAATATGGTAGAGTGCTAAAACTAGACACTGGAGGAAGAGTGTGTCCACTGTATTCTTTTTAGCAATTTTTCTATAAATTTTTCAAAATAAAGAATTTACAATTTACATATATATATAAAATACTGTGATGAATATTAACTTAGGCTTGGCAGTTGCTTGAATGCATACATCAAAGAAGAGTGAAAGATACTTTCTTGGAAGTTACACCTTTGCCATCTGCTATAAGAGTGAAAGATACTTTCCTGGAAGTTACACCTTTGCCATCTGGCTACAGTGGAAACAGCAAGGTTCAATTGTGAGATGGAATTAAGCCAGTTAAAAGGAAGTGTCATGCTTTTCTGATTAGGCAACATATGCCAAAGCTACAGTTGGATGAAAGCCTGTAAAACTTGGATGGAGAGATTCTCTAGCTCCCTATTCCAGCTGAAGGGACAATGTCCAAACGCTTATTCCTACACGGTCAAGAAAAAAATTATTTTTCCATTCCCCTTGAACCTCTAACATGGTAGATCAATGGAAGAACATGGTCAAGGTAAATGTCAGAGGCCTAATTCTCTTTTTTTCCATCCCTCACTTCAAGCACTGGAAATATTCTGACTCCAGTCCAGTGCTAATTCTTTTAGACTACTACTTTAATTTTTTTCTGCCATGGCACTCCTAAATACCCTGTATTTCTCCAAAGGTTTCTACACCCCCAACACCTGAAACTCTAGAAACTCCATCATGATCTAGAGTGATTCCAGACTATTATATACTCTTATCATCTGCTAACAGTGAAGAAGTAAACAACTTATCATCCCCATTGTCCCAAGTTTGGAACATCCTTGATTGTTTGGTTTATTGGATCATTCAACAAATATTTAATGAGTAGTACCAAACCTCCTCCTCTCCCAGCCTCTCACCATCTCAGGAAATGGACCTACCATTGCCCCTGGGGCCTGGAGCAGTGTTAACCTTGTTCACCTCTTTTTTATATCCGCAAGGACATCCGCAAGTTCTGCCAGCTCCACATTCAAAATACGTCTTGAGTCCAGCCACTTCTCACACCCTCATCTTAACCACCATCACCTCTCACCTTGACAACCAAAATTGCCACCTTACGGAGCTGCTTCCACTCTTACCCCAGACAGTCTATTCTTCAAAATGCCTTTTGAATGAACTTCTAAAAATATAAATCAAATCATATCGCTTCCATTTTCAAAACCATCCCACAGTTCCCATCACACTGAATAATTCAAAGTTCTTATTGGGGCCTACAAGGCCCTAAATACTCTGGCCCCTTCCTACCTCTCCTACCATTTACCACCTAGCTCACAAGATTCCAGCCACACCACCTTTTTGCTGTTCTTCCATCATCCCGAGCCCTTCCTGCCTTCAGGCCTTTGTGTTTGCCATTTCTTTACCCTGGAACACTATTCCTGAAGTGCTCCAAGTCATCCCCTCAGAGATTTTCCCCAATCCACCCAATCTAAAATTATTCCCCCACGCCACCCCACCATCACTTTTCATTCTTCTACCTTATTATTTACTTTTTTTTCATAGTACTTACCATGAACTGAAAATACAGTATATATTTATGCATTTGTTTGTTTTCCATCAGAATATCAGCTCCATGAGTGCAGGAATTTTTTGTGTCTTGTTCACCACTGCATCCCCAGCCTCTAGATAAGGGTCTAAAGCACAGAAGGAGCTAAATCAATATTTATTGATGGAATGAATGCATAACTAATGCTCTCTGACAAATTTTCTAAACAAAGCTCCCTGCTCCAGAGTAGCTAGCCTACAGTTAATGTTGTTGGAACCACTGTCCTCAGAATTCTTGCTGTTAACTGTTCCCTTGTCCTCCTGGGAGCTTCTTCCTTTTTTTTTAAAATTTTATTGGAGTATAGTTGATTTACAATCCTTGGAGCTCTTAAAAGCCAGGAATATGAGAAGGTAGAAAAAGAGAGTAACAGTTTGGAAAAGATCCATTCACTTTTCAGGTTTGGCATTACACATTGGTAGTAGAGTAGGTGCCCACCTACTGATAGGAAAGGCCACTGTGACAAAAAATGCCTTCTCTACTAGACTATTACATACCCTGAAGTTCTACTCTTAAGGATTAAATTATCAAGTCATCAACATCAAGGTATTGATTCGTCTTCTATTATTCAGACCATTAACAAATTCTTAATAAAAAATGTTCTTTTCTATCCTCTGTGCTTAGCACATGACTTGCACGTGTATATATTCAGTAAATATCTGTTGAATAAATGAACAGACTCTCCTTGAGTTTACTGCCTCATTTTCCTTGCCATGCACTTGTCTCTATTCTGCATGTCTTTCCTTTACCACTTCAAACTCTGATAGTTCCTTTCTAACTTTAATTATACACCTGGATTTTTTTCCAGAAATAAATATGCTAGCTACTGGTTAACAGCAAAGACCTTGGCATCTGAGATGAAGGGCACAGATGCTTTTCTGAAACCTAATCTCTTCAGCCTACCACTCAAACTTGCCAAGGGACTTATTCTGGCCCACGTGTTCCAAAGGTACCTGCCTGCCTTCCCACCCTGAGCCCCCCATTGCGAGGTGGCTAGCCTCCCCACTGTCCTCTGTGTCATTTTTACTCTCACCTTTATAACTGCTTACGTGTTCTTCCACTCTCTGCTTTCTTCAGCCCATGGAAGTAACGTTCATTCTTCAGGGTTTGGATCAAAGAACATCTCAGACCATGCTAAGCTAATTAGTCTCGCTTTCCTCTGAAATCCTATAGCAATAAGTATTAGTACCACTTGTTTGAACACATAATTATGTATTATCCTGGATCACAATCTAATTCTTCCTGCATTTATCTTGTTTCTCCAGTTTGATTGTATAATCAGGCAATACATTTTATTTTTCTCCTGTATGTCTTCTAAATTTCACACAGAGCCCAGCTGGTTGCTTTTACACAATGCTAGAGCTCAATTAGTACTTGCTGAATTGCATAGCGTATGAATTAAATACATTTACCACAGGAGAAATGTAACTGCTCTCTAAATGGTTTGGATAAAGTCAAAGATGAATTCCAGGTCTTAGCATTAATAACAAGATGTCCCATCCTAGACCCCTGTTTCAAGACTGAAGAGCAGATGAAGGTACATAAGACATGATGGTGCTCTGCCTCCCTCATTCTCCTGAAGTCAGCCCTCAACAAATATTGCTTGGCTTCCTTTGCTGAAATACAGGGAAAAAGAATCTCACCACCATATTAAATAATTTGAATCTTTAAAGCATGTTTTTTGCATAACTCATCCTGGTAACAAAATTATTTAATCTTTCAACTAAAAACTAACTCCAGATATATTAAAAATTAAGTTGACCTTCCATCACTGGAACTGTCTATCCATCATGAAATTAAGCATTGAATGCCTCATTTCAGCTCTGGAGCACCGTCCCACCAGAAGAAAGGAAGCTATTAAAGATTACTTGGTCATATCAAAAAGAGTCAAGAGCACCTTCACAAAGTTCCTACTAGCAAAAGATGGGATAATTTGAGCAAAATCGGAATAGTAATTGCAATAAATTTTGATTTACCAAATGTGTTTGAAATCCATAACTTAGTTTTTAAAAATCTTATAAAGTTCATTTGTTACCTTATAAAAATGCCAAGTGTCAGATGTGGAAACAAACTTATGGTTACCAAAGGGGAAATGGGGAGGGGCATGGGACAAATTGGGAGATTGTGATTGTCATATACACACTACTATATATATCGATAAAATAGATAACTAATAAGGATCTACTGTACAGCACAGGGAACTCTACTCAATACTCTGTAATGACCTATATGGGAACAGAATCTAAAAAAGAGTGGATATATGTTTAGGTATAACTAACTCACTTTGCTATACAGAAACTAACACAATATTGTAAATCAACCGTACTCCAGTAAAAAATATTAATTAAAAAAAATGCCAAGTGTCAACTAACTTATTTGAAAAACTGGTACATTTCTTTTTATAGAAATATTCTGGCTAATTAATAAAGGAAGAATAATAATGGAATATCACCCTGATAGATTGTGTTATTGACCCAATTATTCACTCCTTCTAGAATCCACAACCTTTTCTATGTAACTTTGCAATGCCCTCCTGTTGAGCCACCAGGTGTCAAGTTGACAGATTAGGACAACAGCCAAACTGAAGACAACAACTAAGCCTTATTCATTTACAGTAAGTCCCCGACATACGAATGAGTTCCATTCTGAGAGCACGTTCGTAAGTCCAATTTGTTCGTTAAGTCTGACAAAGTTAGCTTAGGTTCCCAACAAACACAATTGGCTATATAGTACTGTACAGTAATAGGTTTATAATACTTTTCACACAATTAGTACATAAAAAACAAACACAAAAATAAAGAAAACATTTTTAATCTTACAGTACAGTACCGTGAAAAGTACAGTACAGTACCAGCTATATCACTGCTGCTTTTACGATTGCTTCCGGGCATCCTGGGCTTGAAATAAAGATACTGTACTACTGTACTCTATACAGTGCTGTACTCTATACAGTACTGTACAGTAAAGTACACAAAAGCACAACTACTTGTAGAGGATGCACGCACATGACAGTGTTTGCCAGAAACATGAACTAACTTACGTGATTGGACATGGGAATGCACGTTTGTACTTTGAAAGTTCACATCGGGGCTTCCCTGGTGGCGCAGTGGTTGAGAATCTGCCTGCCAATGCAGGGCACACGGGTTCGAGCCCCGGTCTGGGAGGATCCCACATGCCGCGGAGCAACTGGGCCCGTGAGCCACAACTACTGAGCCTGCGCGTCTGGAGCCTGTGCTCCGCAACAAGAGAGGCCGCGACAGTGAGAGGCCCGCGCACCGCGATGAAGAGTGGTCCCCACTCGCCGCAACTGGAGAAAGCCCTCGCACAGAAACGAAGACTCAACACAGTCATAAATAAATAAATAAAAGAACGTGAATTTCTTTAAAAAAAAAAAAAAAGCAAACTGGGCTATTCATTTCAGTAACAGTCAAGGGGTCTTAGTTTGCATTCAATTTCCAATCAGTTTAAAAAAAAAAAAAAGAAAGTTCACATCTTGAAGGTTCGTACGTAAGGGACTTAACTGTACTGCAGAAATGTAGGTAAGAGGCAAAAGAGAAAGGCGCCAACTCCCCAGTGTTCCAGTTTTTCCCGTGGAATGACACTGGACCAGGGTCAGTTGAATGCCTTGCAGAGAGGGAGAACCATCTCACTTCTGAGAATCCCTGAACTATTGGCCTTTTTTTGTGGATCCAGGGACTGGAAGGAAAGAGAGAAAGAAGGGCTCAGAGGGCAAAAGTCCTAAGTCAAAGTGGAGACAAATGCCTCAGCCAAGGCCCCAATTAGGGGGTCTTGGAGGATACACCTGGGAAGAGCCTCGCTGAGGTCCCCAATAAAAAGAACTCTGAATGGAGGCACCTGGGCCAGGAATGTCACCATGTGTAAGGACATGACTGGTGGGGTGAGGGGGGCCTGGATCCTCAACTGTACCTCAGGAGATTGTCATGTACTTCGTACCAAGTCTGGCATGAGGAGGGCAGCTTCTCCCCCTGAGGTCTGCCAGGCAAAGCCTTGTAGTGGCCTATGGTCAGGCCTGAAACGTCATACATAGAATTTTGGCTGCAGCCTGGCTCTTCACTACCCACTGGAGGCAGGACTACTACCTCTTGACTTCGGACTTGGGGCATATGACTTGCTGTGGTGAACAAGATGAGATGAAAGTGGTGGTAAATAAGCTAAATAAATACTTATTATCATGTGCTACTGAGATTGTTTGATCCTTTCTCATATAGTAATATCAATAGCTAACTGATACAGTATCCATTTTGCAACCCAAAATGGGTTAATTAATGGGTCTAGGCAGTGATTGCCAATGTTAAAACAAGAGACAACCAGATACGATGTACCTCCTGATAAAAGTATACAATGCCACCCATGAAACAGCCTTGCCACAAATCAAAGCTGAAACTGATCAGACCTCTAGATCCAACTACCAGTTTACAGAAAACACAAGTGATGGGAGAACATATTAAACAATACTAAAGTCCAGATTGTGGGAAAGTGATGACAAAAATCCAGTTTCTTAAACAAATAATTTGAAAGGGGGGGGAAAAAAAGGAAGGAAGGAAATCGGTAGGTTGAATGAGACTTAGAGACATAAAAATCAATTGCCCTGTATAAACCTTATTGAGATCCTGGTTAAAACAAAAGTTTAAAAAATTATGGGACAATAAAGATGATTTATTATTTGAACGCTGGATATTTGATATTTCAGGAAATTATTGCTAGTTATTTCAGGAGTGATAATGGTTTTGTGGTTATTCCATTTTATCTATTGCAGCAAACTTAGCGGCTTAAAAGGGCAACCGTTCTATTAAATCTTTCAGCTTCGTGGGTCGGGGATCTGCGCAGGGCTCAGCTGTGCAAGTTGTCCGCCCCAGGTAGCACCATCTGAGGTCACTCACTGGTGTTCAGTTGGCAGATGGGCAAATCTAGAGGGTCCAAAGTGATTTTATTCCTATGTCTGGTGCCTCGAAGAGGAAGAACGAAAGGTTGGATTCTTGAGGCTTTTGACCAGCGCACCTGCGTGTTCACTGGCTGTTCATTGTGGAAGTTTCAAAGTTGTCAGACTTTACCTAGCGGCTCAGGTCCCAAGAGATCCAGACAGACGCTTCAAAGCTTCTTAAGGCCTAACCTTGGAAATGCCAGACTGACACTTCTGCCACATTCTACTGGTCAAGCTAATCACTATGGCTGAGATTCAAGGTGCAGGGACTTAGAGATTCCACCTCTCAGGGGAAGGAGTGGTTAAAAAATGTGGGACCATCTATAATCTACCACAGCAATTACGTTTTTAAAAGGAGATGCCTTATTTTTAGACATATAGCCCAAAGGATTTATAGATGAAAGGTATGCTGTCTGGGATTTACTTCAAAATAGTTGGGGTGAGGAGAGGATAAGGGTATTGATGAAATAGGATAAGCCATGGATATATAATTATTGGAGCTGCATGACAGCTATGTGGGGTTCACTGTATTATTCTATCTTCATATATGTTTGAAATTGTCCATAAAAAGAAAGGTATCTTATTTTTTTCAAACAGTATTTTTTCTTTTTTTTTTTTTTTTGGCCGTGCTGCCCGGCTTGTGGGATCTTAGTTCCCTGACCAGGGATTGAACCCAGGCCCTCAGCAGTGAAAGCGTGGAGTCCTAAGCACTGGACCACCAGGGAATTCCCAAAAGAAAGTTATTTTTAAAAGTTTAAGTTTTCCTTTATCTGAAAGCTATGTAATAATAAAATAAAAGATCACTGGAAACACCTCTGTACTATGCATTTGGTGTATCTTTACTGATATTAAATATTGAGAAAACCTATTATAAATTACTATTACGGATAGGAACTCAGGTATTTGGAATTTGAAGGAGAAAGTTTTATTTCCTTAGATTACTGGTATACAATTGTATGTATGATGTGAATTTACAGATGTCTTATATTTGAAATACTGTCAATAATTTTAGTGGTCTGTAAAGAGCTTTCAATACCTAGTACAGCACAAACTCAGCTGGCTGCTTGATTACGTGGTTTTAAAAGTTTACTTTTAAATAGTTATAGTGGCAAAATCCTTCCAGGAAAACAGTCAACTACTTTTCAGTTAAAAATTAACATGCTTTAGTAACTACATTTTCCCTTTAGGCATAATACTGTGACTGAATTTTTTCCTTCCATTTAGATCTGTCGCTTAAAAACTCTCTAACGCCAACACAACTCAATGAATAACTAAAGGAAAACAAGAATTGCATGACATCTGAATGTGTAAAAGGTACCTAGGGTTTTCCATTTCCCAAACTCTGCATTACTTATTTTCGTATTTAGTAGGTCTATTATTGAACAATCTGCAACCCTTAATAATCAGATTCCTATTGATCCCTCTTTACATATAAAAACATAGAGGCCAGGCCACTAACATTTACATTACTAACTATATGGCCAAATCTCTATAACTACCAAGTTGTTACTGTGCCTTATGGAGGATCCCAAATCCACAAAGTACCTGTACAATAAGACTTGATGCCAAGATTTATTGCGACACTACCTCAATTAAGGCTGGAAGTTCAGCCTCATTTGACAAATATGCAGTGATTCTGAAGAAGTAATGCTTGAGGAAAAGGCAAATGGCTTTGACATTTGTACCATGTTTGCATGAATGACTTTCTCTCTTCATCCCAAAACTACCAAGGGCCTTCATGGAAGATTCTCCTTTCTGCAATGCTCCCACATAATCCCGAAGTAGGAAAACTAAAGAATGAATTAGAACTCATAGTCATGGGACCCTGGGGAAGACACATTCTTTCTGTGCCTCGATTTCATCATCTCTATGACAAAGATTACAATTTCTGTCCCATCTACCACGCAGAACTATTAGGACCATCAACTTCTACAATGTTCTCTGAAACAACTTTGGAACCTTATAGCTCTCTGTGAGAGAATTACTACTATTCTACATACATGAAAAAAAATTTTTTTTAAGGAAATCTGGAGCTATTTTATTCAAAAAGAAATTTTTGTTTCCAATCCTTTTAGTATTCCCCACCATTTTTTTTTCCTTTAGAGAATCAGATGCCATCATTTTTAAAATAGGAAAAATATTTAAATCACATGGATTTGGAAGTGACCACTGGTCACCTCTCTACTTTTTCCATTCCAATAGAACCAAGACTTTATTCACAGTGACAAAGTGCCCAGCTAAAAGATTGTATTTCCTGTCCCATATTACAGCTAGTTATGATATTGTAACTATGCTGAACACTGTGACAGATCATTTAGAGATTTGGAGGCAAACATGAAAACCATCAATTAAAAGAGTAGAAATCACCCCTCATCTCTCTCTTCACCACATGTCTCTCTGCTAGGTTTATTTTTCTGTGTAAACACCAAACTTTCTCCAAAGTGCTCGCAGCTAGCCATCAAACGTGGAAAAACCTGAAGGGCTCTTTCGCATTAAAGCGTTAATGGCTTATAGTAATTTCATGTTCGAAATTCTTTAAGGGCAGTTGAATTTAATACAGTTCCCCAAACAAAAGAAAGGCTAAGATAACTCAATCACCATATACCATAATAAAAATGTGATAATGTCTAAAATTGATAAATGAAGAAACAGTAGTATGAACTGTAACAGACAAAAGAAACAGCTGAAAGATTACAAGCACGGAATGAAGAGTGCTGAGGTACAGGCAGAGTCCTATTGTTTTTCTTAAGGAACAGATCATTTCTATACTATTCTAATTATTTTGTTGTTGTTGTTAAATTTATTTATATTACTTATTTAATTTTGGCTGCGTTGGGTCTTCGTTGCTGCGCGCGAGCTTTCTCTAGTTGTGGCGAGCGGGGGCTAAGCTTCGTTGTGGTGCGCGGGCTTCTCATTGCGGTGGCTTCTCTTGTTGCAGAGCACAGGCTCTAGGTGCTCGGGCTTCAGTAGTTGTGGCACGTGGGCTCATTAGTTGTGGCTCGCGGGCTCAGTAGTTGTGGCTCATGGGCTCTAGAGTGCAGGCTCAGTAGTTGTGGTGCACGGGCTTAGTTGCTCCGTGGCATGTGGGATCTGCCTGACCAGGGATTGAACCTGTGTCCCCTGCATTGGCAGGCGGATTCTTTTTTTTTTTTTTGAATTTTATTTTTTTATACATCAGGTTCTTATTAGTTATCTATTTTATACACATCAGTGTGTACATGTCAATCCCAATCTCCCAATTCATCCCACCACCACCTCCCCCCCACCACTTTCCCCGCTTGGTGTCCATACGTTTGTTCTCTACATCTGTGTCTCTATTTGGAAGGTGGATTCTTAACCACTGCGCCACCAGGGAAGTCCTCTATACTATTCTAAACCTTTAAGCCTTTGCTACTTCTGCTAACCATTTTTAAAAAGGCATGTGTAGATATTAAATTGAAGAGAAGTTGGAAGCCATTGTGTAGCAAGAGTTCAAACACTCTGAATACCTGCCAGGATCCTGGTTCCTTCTGAGCAGAGGGACTTCTAGGTGGTTCCTTGAATATACCTTGACTTGCTCTTGTGTCATGTGACCACAGCTGAAATGAAACAAAAATTGGTTCGCTGACCAAAGGCAACCAGTTTTTGTAGGTTGAAGTGGTCTTGCCTCAAAATCAATTCAACTAGGACAATCTATATTGGAGGGCGACTAACGAACCCAAATAGATCCTCTCTTAGGAAGATACGAATGCAAAAGAAAGAGCAGTTTGAAGAAGTGGAAAGAGAGAACAGTAGAGAAGGAGGCCAAGCCGAGGGAGACATTCAGAAAGAAAAGCTGAATTGCGATCATGCTGGAGTGGCAAGAGAGAGCAGGGGCGGTGTGTCTGCTTACGAGGTGGCCACGAGCTCACTGGGCAGCACAACCACTGCTGAGTGCTGAGTGACAGCTCTACATGGATGGGGTCAGTACATGCAACTGCCCAGAGGCCTCCTGTGTTGCATAATTTTGTAAACTTATTACAAACGTCTCTTACCTGAGACACGTTGGTTCCTTCCAACATGAAACAGATTGTGGGATGTGGTCGTGTGCTGCGAGATGTATCCCTCCCCTCCCCCGGCACCATCTTTACAGGAATACAGCCTTCACTTCTCTAGTTACAGGAGTATTGAAGGCTGACATCTCTCAGCTGAATCACTGGAGAACTGCCTCACCCAAGGTCACTGCCCTGGAAGCAGCCCTCATCTAAAGATGCAGCGGGAGGGGGATGAGAGTGAAGGCACCCTTGCCTCCATCAGGACAATTTAGAGGTCCAGAGCTCCACAAGCTATCAGTTGAGTCCTTTGTTGGGACTGGACAACAATTCGTCTTTTCCATTTGCTTCTTCACTCCACCATAGGTATTAATACTAAGGGCACTCCCCCCCTCCCCCACCATAAACGTCCTACGTGCAAATCTCAGATTACCAACTGATGTCTGTTTCTCTGGGAACACAACCTAAAACAAAGGACGCGTTGGTTCCTAGGCCAAAGAAGACAAGCAAGGCTTGTTTCTGTCACCCTTCTACCAACATCTCTGAAAGTTCCTGCCAGGCCTCAGTTAACAGCTGTCAAGCTCCTCTTCCCAAATGCAAGTCAGTCGTCAGCACTAATGAGTCCAGCCCGCTCAACTTCAATAATGTCCACCAGTACAGCCCTGGGAAATATCTCCAGGGACAGGCAATAGCTCATAACCGCAGCCACAACCTTCTCAGCTGCCTTTGCCAGGGTACATCGAGCCTGTACTATCACTGGCCAGTTAGAGACAGTGAAGGTATAACTGCAGCAGGGCATAGAGACCAATGCTCCAGTCCACGGATCCAAGAATGCCCTTCTAGAGTGGATGTGGCCGTCAGACAAGATGTCTTGGCAAAGATGGCTTTATGTGAGCCAGAAGCCTGCATTTTGTTTCAGGCTGTTTCAGGTTGTCATCTTCACGGAGGTGTCTGTAATACTTGCAGCAAAAGCTCATGCTTGAGAGACTCAGCTGCTACAACCTAAGAGTGGCAGACTGGCCACTCATTATGACCATGTGGACAAGCTACTATTACGGAAATCCGGCTGCATTCAAAATGTCTGTGCCAATGTGATATATTTAAAGGTAAGTCAAGAACTTCATCTCAGCCCTAACCAGCAAACATTAACAGTGATGGAATTAAGTAAAACACATTGATTTTGTGTTGTGAATGAATATCAGGGCGCAAAATGAGGTGTCTAAGAAATACCACATTTCTTTAAACAAACTTACTTATCACTATGAACCTCTCGTCTACCAGCCTGGTAAGAATGCAACTTCAATGACCTTCGGGACTTATCTTCCAAGGAGAGTTGTGCAAAGGTCCTGGGGCTGACATAGCGAAATACTAGTTATTGTTGCTTCACCCATCTCACAAACCACACTCATGTCCTGTGGCTCTTCTGCTTCAATCCTTCCTACCCAAGCACTCACAAAACCATTCCTGTGCTCTCCCAGTGCCACTGCAAGGGAGCAAGGCCAGGGTATCCACAGCTCAGGGTTGCAAATAGGTTTCAGTGCCTCGGGGAACATTTTCTCCCTGCCTTAGGACATCTCAAAGAAATGCCTCTCCCTTTCTCCTCAAGGAAACCTAGCAGAAGCCCTTCAGAGCTCCTCAGCCCTAGGAGTTAGGTTTCTTCTAACCCGACAGGATCCCTTGGCCTTAGGCTATTTCTGCTTTCAGCCCAGCCATGAGCCCTGAGGCAGAGAACGGCAAAACCTGATGAAAATGAGGGGGAAGAGAAAATGCTGGAAGAACAAACAGAATTTAGTAATTCAGGAAATTATCCTGCTACCTTCCAATGGCTTTCCCTCTCACTGAGCAAACAACTGGAAGTCCCTACTGTGGCCTATAAAGTCCAACATGACTTGATCTCCTGCTCCCCCTTGGACGCTGGCTCTTCCCTTGCACCCGCTCATAATTCCACTGTAGTCACACTGCGCTTATTTACGCTCCTTGAACTCGCCGACCCCTCTCCTCATCTGGCTCCTCGTGGCAGCCAGCCTCCGGGATGATCCCCAATGATCTCCATCTGATGGTATTCATGTCCTTACATAGTCCCCTTCTATGCTGGATGGGGGTGACCTGTGAAACAATCGGATTTCGCGGAGATGATGATGTGTAACTTCTGAGCTGTGTCTGTAAGACATGTGGTTTCTACCTTGCCCCATTTTGGACTCTCTGCTCTGGGAGCTGCCAGCCAGCCACTGTGTCATGAGGACACTCAAGCAGCCCATGGAGAGGTCCATGTGGGTAGATACTGAGGCCTCTTGCCAACGACCAGCATCAAGGGGGTAAACCGTTTTGGAACTGAGTCCTCCAGCCCCTGTCAAGCCTTCAGAGACTATAGGCCTGTTTAACATCTTGACTGCAACCTCTTAAGAGATTCTAAGCCAGAGCCACCCAGTTAAGTCACTTTCAAATTTGGCCCACAGAAACCATGAGATAATCAATATCTATTGTTATTTTAAGCTGCTAAGTTTTGGGATAACTTGTTTTGCAGCAATAGATAGATAGTACAGGCCCTTGACATGCCTTCCTCAGAAAACTTGATCTCAAAATTCCTACGTGTCTCCTATACTCCCTTAATACTGCTCTAATATCTCTTTGTAAGAAGGCCTGCTCTGACCACCTATGTCAAAGCAGCACCCTCTCCCCACTATGACATCATGCTTGGTCCCCATTTCCCTGCTTTATTTTCCTTCATTGGCCTTTATAACCACCTGACATATTATATGTTTATTTGTTTACTATCTGTACCCCCATGCTCAAATGTAGGCTCCCCGAGAACAGGGATTTGTTTTGTTCACTGCTGTTATCTCCAAGGTCGAGAACAGTGTCTGTCCCATGGTAGGCATTCAGTAAATATTTCTTGAAGGGAGGAAGGAAATTAAAAGTCAGCAAAGGATCATGATGAAATCATGCAGTCAGGCTGAGGATATGAGACTCAACGCATGCCTTGAAGACAACAATAACAGATAGTTTTGGGGGTGTTATCTTCCAGCTCTGGTCCAGGCAATTAAACCAAAGAGAGGGATGCAAAATTATGGTTTGTAGGAGAACAAGGAAGGACTGAAAAGATAGGAAAGTTTGAATCTATGAGGGAACACCACAAATGCCAAGCCAAGAAGCTTCAGGGCATCTTTCAAAATCACAAAGCATGAAACATGATTCTAAACAAATCATAAAACTAATTTAAGAAATCAAAGAGTTTGGACTTCCCTGGTGGCACAGTGGTTAAGAATCCGCCTGCCAATGCAGGGGACACGGGTTCAATCCCTGGTCTGGGAAGATCCCACATGCCGCGGTGCAACTAAGCCTGTGCGCCACAACTACTGAGCCTGTGCTCTAGGGCCCATGAGCCACAACTACTGAAGCCCGTGTGCCCTAGAGCCCGAGTGCCGCAACTACTGAGCCCATGTGCTGCAACTACTGAAGCCCGCGCCCCTAGAGCCTGTGCTCTGCAACAAGAGAAGCCATCGCAATGAGCAGGCCGTGCACAGCAATGAAGAGGAGCCCCCACTCGCCACTACTAGAGAAAGCCTGCACGCAGCAATGAAGACCTAATGCAGCCAAAAAAGAAAAAGAAAAAAGAAATCAAAGAGTTCGATACAAAGCCAAAGGATTTTATAGTGTTAATGTGCTCTTGTTACACATTTCTCCTGTGTGTGATTACTTATTAATAATCACTGAAAGATTTTAAGCATTTAAAATCTAAAAGGTTATCCCATCTCAAGTAACATTTAAGATAAGTCCAGATAGAAGTTTGTGCTTTCAGGAATCCTGTGAGCAGCCAAAACACAATCTTTGTAAAAGAATTTTGTCTGATACCTATCAGAGCATAACGCTGAATTAACAACAGACAAGGATTTGAGTAGAGGTGGCTATTTTCTGGAATACATGTGAAGGGGTCATTTATGTGTATCATGAGCTTCTTTTATTTAAAGTGCCAGAAATAAAACATTTTTTGAAGGGGAAAGAAGCAGAGGCTGGCAACCAGGGCAAGAAGTTGAAAAGAGGTTTGTTTTTTTTAACATCTTGGCACATACTCTGGGGTAGGGCTTTTTTATTTTTTAATCTATGTATTTATCTTAAAATGCATTAAAATAGTTCAGTGTATTCTATCTCACCTCATTTCCATTTATCTTTCTTTATCTCCCTTGTTCTGACCACTATCTATTTATATTTACTGAGTTTGTTGGTCCATGGCTGCTCAGCATATTTGTTGAAGATCTGAAAGCAATGATTTGACTCTTACTCCATTAGTAATATTTTAATACCAGCTCCACGTTTTCCAAATGGGTTCAACTCTTGTCTTTATCTCTTGTTTAACGTTTGGGAAGTAACCCTATTGAATATTTTCTTATCAGAGCTCCCTTTGCTTTCAATGAAGCAAGTACGAATGCCTATTTCATTGTCTGTTTCACACCTTCTATAAAACACTGTTTTTGCTCAAAAAACAATAAATGTAAAAATGGTGAACAAAGCACTCAATGAATAGCATGCTCTTTAACGTGTATATATTACTACTTGCTGTAAAATAACTCAGAATCATGCTTTGAACTTATGTAGCTCCTTCCCTTTGACACACTTAAAGGTTTGAAGGAAGGCTAAGCTGTCTTTTCTCTGTCTACTGCAGTTTAATTCGGGGAGACAAAATGGCATAATCAGGAAAGCAAGAGAATTGTTAGGGAAAGAATCAATGTTTGTCTCTTGAAATGGTACTCCTACAAGTCTTACTATGTAAACAGAATATGGTGAAGATAATACCTAGGGAAAGAAGGTATGGTATTGCAAGTTCTATGAAAATCTCACTGGATCTCCTACAAGGACATTTTGGGGATTATTTAATGATCCTCTGGGCAGACTGCTTCACTATCACTTAACGTGAAAGGAAGAAAAATATAAAGCCATTCGTTTTACTGCAAGATGACCTAAATATATCATTGTGAAGGAATGGGTTGTCTTCTTGAAGAAGACAAAAGGAAACACATCTACGAAATCTAAGGACAGCCTTCATGGTTGTTCAGTGGACCTGCAAATTCACCTACCTGAGGATTATTCTAAGCAGTACAGCAGATCAATAAACTGAATGTTGTCAGATGAAAAGTCTTCTGTGTACATGATTAATTATTTTAACTAGGTAGTTAACATCTTTTCATTATCACATAAATGTATTATATTGAAAATCTGACAGTATGGTATTGAGTGGGAAGGCCTTCTTAAGTATAAAATTGGCATTAAAAAAAGCTGTCATATATTTGCAAATATGCAGGTGGAAAGCCTTTAGAGAACTTAAATTGCCCTAATTAAAATTAAGGATTTCAGCTTCAGTGTGTACCTGGGAATGCCATTGTTAATGACTGCAATTGGTCTCTTCTGTTGATGTAGTCAGCATTTCTTATATTTTATGAGCCTGCTCTATTGTTCTATCAAAAAAGGTTATCCTTTTTGGCCACTGTGGCAGCAATCCCTGACTACATTGTGCAGATTCCCTTGTAGACCATGTGACTGAGTTCAATGGGCTGTGAAGTTATACCTCCATCATGCTTTCTCTTTTCCCTATGTCCCCACCAGATGGGTATAACAATGGTGAAGCATGAGAAAATTCCCAGCCACAAGATGGAAGAGTCCAAATCCCTAAATCACCCCATGGAGGAAAGCCAGGAATCCTCAACCAGGAACCCTTCACTGAACAGCTATATCAGCAAAAAATAAATTTTTATTATGTTAAGCCATTACAATTTTAGGTTTTATTTATTATAGCAGCTAGTTACTTCAATATAGTTACCTAAGATAAGTAATATTCCACCTTACTAGAAGAAACACATACACATATACACACAAACACAAAATATATACAAATACACATACACAATTTTCATTTCTTTTTTATATTGCTAATGGGAATATAAAATTCCACAACCCTTCTGGAATACAATTTGATGGCATTTATCAAAACCTTTAATTATGTACTACCTATTCGTGTTTAATTATGTGATTACCTTGACCTATTTCAAGGAATTTATACTGAGTAAATAGTGTGCAAAGATTTAGCTCCAGTGATATTGTGTGGTATTTTTTTTATATTAGCAAAATATTGTAGGCCACAAAAATATCCATGCTAATGAATGATTTAAATATATTGTGGTACTTTAGACAATGGAATATTTTAGACAATTAAAATAATATTATAGAAAATTACTTAGAGATTATCATACTAAGTGAAGTAACTCAGACAAATATCATATGATATCACTTATATGTGGAATCTAAAAATATGATACAAATGAACTTATTCACAAAACAGAAACAGACTCACAAACTTAGAAAACAAACTCATGATTACCAAAGGGGAAAGGTGGGGGGGAGGGATAAATTAGGAGTTTGGGATTAACATATACGCACTACTATATATAAAATAATCAACAAGGTCCTACTGTATAGCACAGGGAACTATACTCAATATTCTGTAATAATCTATATGGGAAAAGAATCTGAAAAAGAATGGATATATGTATATGTATAACTGAATCACTTTGCTGTACACCTGAAACTGACACAACATTGTAAATCAACTATACCCCAATATAAAATAAAGATTAAATTAAATGAAAAAAAAATCATGACATAGGATAGTGGTAATAGTACACTGCTAAGTGAAAACAGCAAGTGATAATATAACGTATATAGCTTGGTTCTAATTTTTTTTTTTTTACATGGTCAATGATTTATTCTTTTCATCTAACATACCTACCAGATACTTTGTTTTTTGTTTTTTTTAACATCTTTATTGGAGTATAATTGCTTTACAATGGTGTGTTAGTTTCTGCTTTATAACAAAGTCAATCAGTTATACATATACATATGTTCCCATATCTCTTCCCTCTTGCGTTTCCCTCCCTCCCACCCTCCCTATCCCACCCCTCTAGGTGGTCACAAAGCACCGAACTGATCTCCCTGTGCTATGTGGCTGCTTCCCACTAGCTATCTATTTTACATTTGGTAGTGTATATATGTCCATGCCACTCTCTCACTTTGTCCCAGCTTACCCTTCCCCCTCCCCGTATCCTCAAGTCCATTCTCTACGTCTGCGTCTTTATTCCTGTCCTGCCCCTAGGTTCTTCATGACCTTTTTTTTTTTTTTCTTAGAGTCCATATATATGTGTTAGCATATGGTATTTGTTTTTCTCTTTCTGACTTACTTCACTCTGTATGACAGACTCTAGGTCCATCCACCTCACTACTAATTATTTTTTTTAATGTGTATCTTTGTGTGTGTATATCCAAAAAAAATCCCCCCAAAACTGAAAAGAAATACAGTAAAATATAACCAGTATTTATATATAGGTAGTGGGACTAAATGTGATATTATTTTTTTTTAATTTGTAATAGTTTTATTGAGATATATGTCAGAAACCTACAGTTCACCCTTTGTAAGTGTATGATCAGTAGCTTTTTTTACACCCTTTGTAAGTGTATAATCAGTAGCTCTTAGTATATTCACAAGGTTTTATGTCAATTAATGTTATATAATTCCAGAATACTGTCATCAACACTCCCCACCCCTGCAAGGCCCCATAGTCATTAGCAGTCACTATTTATCCTCCCAAACTGCAGTCCCTGACAACCATTATTCTACTTTTTGTCTCTATGGTTCTGCCTACTCTAGACATTTTATATAAATAGAACCATATAATATGTAGCCTTTTGTGTTTGGATTCATTCATTTAGCATAATGCTTTCAAGGTTCATCCATTCTGTAGCATGTATAAGAACTTTGTTCTTTTTATGGCCAAGTAATATTTCATTGTATGGACATACCACATTTTGTTTATTCATTTATCAGTTGATGGACATTTGTGTTACTTCCATTTGGGACTAACATGAATAATATTATGATCATTCCTGTACAAGTTTTCTCTTGGGTATATATTTAGGAGTAGAATTCGTGGGTCATATGGTAAATCTACATTTAACATTTTAAGGAAATACTGAATTTTTCCAAAGCAGCTGCACCATTTTACATACCCTTTGCAGTGTGTGAAGGTTCCAATTATTCACTGACTCATCAATACTTATTATTATCTGACTTTTATTACAGCCACCAAAGTGGGTACGAAGTGGTAAATCATTGTGGTTTTTTTTACATTTAAAAAAAAAATTTTATTGGAGTATAGTTGCTTTACAATATTGTGTTAGTTTCTACTGTACAGCAAAGTGAATCAGCTATAAGTATACATATATCCCCTCTTTTTTGGATTTCCTTCCCATTTAGGTCACCACAGAGCATTGAGTAGAGTTCCCTGCGCTGTACAGTAGGTTCTCATTCTTATCTATTTTATACATAGTATCAATAGGGTATATATGTCAATCCCAATCTGCCAGTTCATCGCAACCCCCCACTTTCTCCTTTGGTATCCATACGTTTGTTCTCTATGTCTGTGTCTCTATTTCTGCCTTGTAAATAAGATCGTCTATACCAATTTTTTCAGATTCCACATATATGCATTAATATACCATATCTGTTATTCTCTTTCTGATTTACTTCACTCTGTATGACAATCTCTAGGTCCATCCACATCTCTACATAAATGTGATTTTAAAATGTTGTTTTTATTTCTGTATTTCCTAAATTTTTTTTCAATGAATACACATATTTTTGTTATAAATTGTGTATAAACACACATATATACACCTATTGTGTGTGTGTGTGTGTATATATATATGTTACATATATTTATAAAATTGGAGGGAAGGAGGCATGGTAATCTTATTGGTAAGCCTATTCTTGCAGAATAGGCTTTCTCCCAGAATAGAAAATGAGGATGGCAGGTTTCTGGTGGTGGTGGAGAAATGTAGGGAAGAAGTGGCTTATTGAGAAAATGATGATGAGGAAGGGTACACCAGATAGAAACCATTCGATATTGAGTTGACTCTGAAGAGAACTGCAGAGGGCACTAAATGAATACTGAGTATTTTATATTACAATTTTTTTAAATTAACGAATCCCCATGGCACTCATGCAGTGATTCTGGCCTAACATCCACACATGCTATTCCCATCCTAATTCCTGTTTTACAACACTGCAAAACCCATGCCTGTCCAAGAGACAATTCGTCATCATGGCAAATGTACACTTTGTGTTTTTAGCATCCCTCTACTTCCTGCTTCTTTGACCTTCTATTCTCTATATTTTCTCTTGTTTTATAACAATATTTAACCACCAGAAGTCCAAAATTGTCCTGACATTTAAGATTTGAACACTTCTAAGCCTAGCTTCTTTCATTTTTATTTTTTTTAATATTTATTGATTTATTTATTTGGCTGTGCTGGGCAGCACACAGGCTCTTGAGTTGCAGTACGCGGGCTCTTAGTTGCAGCATGCAGGATCTAGTTCCCCGAGCAGGGATTGAACCTGGGCCCCCTGCATTGGGAGCATGGAGCCTTAACCACTGGACCACCAGGGAAGTCCCAAGCCTAGCTTCTTTCAAATTGGACAAGTGATCTTGAGAAAGTTACTGCACATCTTGCGACTTGTCCTTTCCCTTCTTCAGTGAAATAACTGGACCATGGTCCTCTTCTACTCCAACATACCGAGATTCTGTGGTAATGAATTACCACAAGAGACTGATCTTGAAATTCACTCAAGGATCTTCTCCCTGTGCCTCTGTTTCCTGACCTAAAAAATACCTGGTTCCCAGACGAGGACCCTGAGAGAGTCGTATCTGAGTCTAGAGATTTTTTTCTTGTTCTTTCTTTTTCTCTTCCTTCCTTCCTCCTTCTTTTGTTATCTTCCTTCCTTTTTCCTTTCTTTCTTTTTTCTTTCTTCCTTTGTATAGCTATTAATATTGTTTATTTATTAATAATATTTCTAGTTTTATTCACCTCCTGACTCTTTATTAGTGAGAAAAATGACAACTATCCAAATCTATCGATTACACTTCCATAATCAAAGTTCTTCAGGAGGATCTGTCAAGAGCAAACTGGGAAAGAGGAGTTTCCTTCTTGGTAAACTTCAGGAAAGTGAAACATTCAGGATGCCTGGTTTGTAATACACAAATGTAGGCAGGGACCCATGTGGACAGCCGCTCACGTTTTCATTGAAGGGGGCTTGGTTAACATGCCTTTGAGTCAACCATGGAGTCCCTTCCACCCACATCTGCCATTGTGGGACTGGAGACTAAAACCCAGAGCCACTCTTACCCTAGGGAGCTGTCCTCTGGGCTTCCGCCTTTCATTGGGGTTCAGTGTCACTGAAGTTCTTGTCTACTCTCCTCTGATTCTTATCCACTTCTAGCCACCACTTTTTAAAAACATTCTAGAGTTCTCATGTGTACACGTCATCTGTGTGACTCCACTGGGAAGAAAAGAATGGGATTTAGGGATTCAGAGGTCCTGGTAGCAATGGGTTTCCTTTGTTTCCTCAGTCAAATAACTTGTGTTTTTAGGTGTAGTTTCATTCTGGAGAGGTCCTCTGAGCTCTTCTTGACAACATTTTTCCTTTCAATGAGAAGAAAGTAAAAATATGGCAGGGAAGCACTTCAGGAAGCAATTGGGGTGGATAATGAATTAAGAAAGCAATGAGAAGATAAAGAAATTCTTGGGAGCCTAGAAAGGAAACTGCTTTTATCAATCTGAAAAGTAATTCCATCATGCATATCAAGGTTACACCAAAAGGCTATCTACCCAATGCAATTATGTTTCATAAAGCATGTGCTGAGAATTTTACACACATTTCTTCACTTATGGAAAGTAAGTGAACAATAGATATAATCTCCATTTTACAAAAGAAATAAATGAAAGGTAAAAATTTCACCAAAGTTCAAGGTCTATGCTTCAGTTTCCTAAAACGTGAGGGTTATAATAGCACCTACTTCATGAGTTATGAGGGCTACATGAGATAAGGCTTATAAGGAGGTTTGCACAGGTGAAAACTTGGTAATTGTTAGCTGAGATTTTATTATTTTTATTGCTAATAAGTGGCTAATTCTGAAGCTAGTATTCTCGTTCCTGGGATTTGAGTACAGAAAGAACAGTGCTGGACAAGAACAGCAAAAAACAAACAATCCAATCGAAAAATGGGCAGAAGACCTAAATAGACACTTCTCCAAAGAAGACATACAGATGGCCAATAGGCACATGAGGAGATGCTCAACATCACTAATTATTAGAGAAATGCAAATCAAAACTACAATGAGGTACAACCTCACACTGGTCAGAATGGTCATCATTAAAACGTTTACAAATAACAAATGCTGGAGAGGTTGTGAAGAAAAGGGAACCCTCTTGCACTGTTGGTGGGAATGTAAATTGGTACAGCCACTATGGAGAACAGTATGGAGGATCCTCAAAAAATAGAATTACCATATAACCAGGAATCACACTCCTGGCCATATATCCGGACAGAACTATAATTCAAAAAGATACATACACTTCTATGTTCATAGCAGCACTATTCACAATAGCCAAAACATGGAAACAACCTAAATGTCCATCAACAGACGAATGGATAAAGAAGATGTGGTACATATATACAATGGAATATTACTCAGTCATAAAAAAAGAACGAAATAATGCCATTTGCAGCAACATGGATGGACCTAGAGATGATCATACTAAGTGAAGTAAGTCAGAAAGAGAAAGACGAATACCATATGATATCACTTATATGTGGAATCTAAAATACGACACAAATGAACCTATCTATGAAACAGAAACAGACTCACAGACATAGAGAACAGACTTGTGGTTGCCAACAGTGTGGGGGGTTGGGGGAGGGATGGACTGGGAAGTTGGGGTTAGCAGATATGAGCTATTATATATAGGATGGATAAACAACAAGGTCCTACTGTATAGCATAGGGAGCTATATTCAATATCCTGAGATAAACCACAATGGAAAAGAATATTTTAAAAAGTATGTATATGTATAACTGAATCACTTTGCTGTACAGCAGAAATTAACACAACATTGTAAATCAACTATACTTCAATAAAAAAATAGAAGATAGGGACTTCCCCGGCAGTCCAGTGGTGAAGACTCCATACTTCCGATGCAGGATGCGTGGGTTCTGTCCCTGGTCAGGGAACTAAGATCCCACATGCCTCATGGCACAGCCAAAAAAGAAAAGATAAAATTTAAAAAAAGGAAAGAAAGAACAGAGCTGGAAAGGCTGGAGCAATGTCAGAAGAAATGGCAATATAGATCAGGAATAATTCCTGAGCCCATAAAATGCTGTGTTGGGGACAGTGACCTGACCAACAGGCATTCAGTCACCTGATCCCGATGACAGTGACATTCATGAGAACAGACACCATAATTCTTGTGGTGTAGCAGGTGCTACCAACACCCACTTAGTTACCTACCCTTTTTGAAGATCTTCAACACATTTTGAACCACAGGAAAAGATACAGATACCCAATTTTTCTGCATGAGAATGATAGTTCTTCCCAACCAAAATTTTGCTCCTTCCTTAATATAACTCTTACCTGAAGGCACAATAAATATAGGTTTCATTTTGAAACACAAAAACTTGCAAAATAATTTTGAGCAGTAGCAGTGATTTGTGGTTGCCTCTTTCCACAAAACCAGAACAGGTCGGCTGACATTTTACATATCTTATACTTTATATGTATATAACTGCTACTTATAACGATCTTCAAGAACTTGGGAGCACAAAGTTCCTTTTGGGGTTAGAAAACAATCATTTAAAAAATTTCAAGTGAAAGGGTAGAAATCATCATCAACCAACCCCCAGAGGTGTATCTGGAGCAGCTCATTCTCCACATAACCCAAACCAAACCGTCTTGTAAATATTTCATATTTCCTGTATATTGTGATGTTTTGACATCTTGAAAAACCTTTCTGGCTGGGAAGAGCCTGCCCTTCCCTGGGCTGGCCAACTCTTAGAGATAGCAAAGGGCCCAGCTGGGACCACATCTTTGATACAAAAACTAACCAATCCAGAGCCATACCTCCTCTATCTGGTTTGTGTACCCCAGGGGGTAATATTCCTCTGCCTTAACCATCCCAGGGCCAGGTGCCAGACAACTAGGGACAATTCCTATAGCTTAGAGACCATCAAAATTATTCAAATTAGCCACTCCTAAGTGTTTACGCTGCCCTAGCTTGCCTTCCCCATGGAAACCCCAAGAAAGGTCATGGCCTAAACCTTCCCCTCACTCCTGACTTCTGCCTCCTGACCATCTTGGTGGCTTTTCCATGTGGCCCTGCATGGTCTGCTGTGTCTCCTGTGCCTAGGACTGGTGAGTCAAATAAACTTTGTGGGTTTTTTTTCTGAGCCTCTCTTCTATCTCCTCTTATGGCCACACCTGACTGACCATCTCTTAAAAAAATACAAACATCACTCTCCCGGGATTAAAAAAGAAGGGGTGTGTTCGTGGCTCTTTTTTTTTTTTTTTATAGAAAGTCTTTATTTATTTATTTATTTATTTATTTATTTATGGCTGTGTTGGGTTTTCGTTTCTGTGCGAGGGCTTTCTCTAGTTTTGGCAAGCAGGGGCCACTCTTCATCGCAGTGCGCGGGCTTCTCACTATCACGGCCTCTCTTGTTGCGGAGCACAGGCTCCAGACGCGCAGGCTCAGCAATTGTGGCTCACGGGCCCAGCTGCTCCGTGGTATGTGGGATCTTCCCAGACCAGGGCTCGAACCCGTGTCCCCTGCATTGGCAGGCAGATTCTCAACCACTGCGCCACCAGGGAAGCCCGTGTTCGTGGCTCTTGATATAAAGGTCAAACTCTTTAAAATGGCAGACAAATCCTTTCAGCATTTTACCTTTGTTTACCCTATAACCTCATTTCTTTCTTTCTTTTTTTTGGATGCACCAAGTGGCTTGCGGGATCTTAGTTCCCCGACCAAGGATTGAACCCGGGGCCCCCAGCAGTGAAAGCACTGAGTCCTAACCACTGGACTGCCAGAGAATTCCCTAACCTCATTTGTTACCACATCCAAACAGCTATCCTCCCAGTGATCTAATGTCACTAAACATGAATGCTAATTATTTTAGGTCTTCTGCTATCGCAGCCCTGTACTCTCAGCCCAAACTAGGGAAATCTCAGTCCTTCCTTCTCCATTAAGACCCCAGACACTATCTACTTCCTCCTTCTCTTCCCTTCCTCCAGCTACTCCTGTTTCTGTAAAGACCTATGTTATGGCCTTACTAATTTTGTATTGCAATCCTTTGCTGATCACGTGGAGGTTAGGAATTGTATCTTTGTATATCAGGGCCTAGCAGACAAGTCTTCAGGAAATGTTTGTGGGTCTAAGGGATAGTTAGCACTTGAGCTATAAAAAGTCTTCAGCGTGCACCCCAAATAAGGGTATAATTAGCTCATTTATTCATTTACTGAGTACCTATTATGAAACAGTCAAAGTTCTAAGTCTTGAAACTAAAGCAGTGGAAAATAAACAAACAAAAACGGATGAAAATGCTTACATGGTACTTGCATAGGAGTGGGGGAAGACAGACAATAAACAAGTGAAACAAATTGTTAAATGGTGATATGTGCTGTGGAAAAATATAAAGCGGGGGAAATAGAGTGTTCCAGAGAGAGCTGCAATTTTATGTAAGATGCTCAAATTAGATTAACACAAATAGCAGTAATACCAAAAATTAGACAGCAAAGCATTTTCTAATGTATTCCCTGGGTTTTCCATTATATTCTGAAGAAACTTAGCAGAAAATCTTTTGGGAAAATAGTTTATGAAAAATATTTCCATAAGAAATTAAATTATGTTCCCAAGGCACAACCTTAGTAACTTTAAAAATATTTTTTTAGTAGTACCACAACATTAAAGAACATTAAGAATCTGTTACACAAACAATAAAGAAACAATATGAAATGCCATTAATAAAAATGCTGAAGCATTGATTTCTGAAGATTTTCTCCTCCATAAAAATAATGAAAAAAACTGGAAAAATTGTCAGAATCCACTTGTTCAGAACTCTGGAAATTAACCAGAGTCTTGTAGAAATCCAGCATTCACACAAAAAAAGTGGTTGAATTTTGGTAAGAACATTAGTTTGTGGGGTTTTAACTTGTTGTAGTCCCATTCTCTACTCTCACCTCTGAAGTAATGTTGAAAATTAAGAGCCTGTATCTGAGGTGAAAACCAGCATCCAGGAAACAACTGGGGCGTTGGAGCTCCTTCTAAAGCTTACTCTCAGAGAACTGTCATTATTTGACCAGTCTGGTGGTTCCCAAGAAGACTAAATGTGCACCTAGAAACACAGCCCCAACATATATGAAGCAAAAATGACAGAACTGAAAGGGGAAATACACAATTAAAAATAATGGTTAGGGAATTCCCTGATGGTCCAGTGGTTATGACTCTGGTGCTTTCATTGCCTGGGGCCCAGGTTTAATCCCTGGTTGGGGAACTAAGATCCCACAAGCTGTGCCATGTGGCCAAAAAATAAATAAAAATAAATAAATAAAACAAAATAAAAATAAATAAAAATAATGGTTGGATACTTCAATACTCCACTATCCATAATGGATAAAATAACAGATTGACAAAGAAATAGAAGACTTCCAACTAAATAAAGAAAAATGTGAAAAATGTTTTTGAAAATGTATTTGAGGGACTTCCCTGGTGGTCCAGTGGTGAAGAATCCACCTTCCAATGCAGGGAGCACAGGTTCAATCCCTAGTCGGGGAACATGCCATGGGGCAACTAAGCCTGTGCACCACAACTACTGAGCTTGTGCGCCTCAACGAGAGAGCCTGCATGCTGCAAACTACAGAGCCCATGTGCTCTGGGCCCCACCAGCCACAACTAGACAGGGAAAACCCGCACGCCAAAACTAGAGAGAAGCCTGCACCCTGCATCAAACAGCCCGTGCAGCAACAAGCAGCCCATGCCGCAATAAAAGATCCCACATGCCACGATGAAGACCCCGGCGTGCTGCAACTAAGACCCGACACAGCACACACACACAATAAAGACAATAAATAAATAAATAAATATTAAAGAAAGAAAGAAAGAAAATGTATTTGACATGTTTATCTAGATTCTAATAGTCTTCCAAACTCTCAGCGGTTTTGAATGTAAACAATAAAGATTTGGATATTATGATGTAAGAAAAAAAGAAATAGAAGACTTGAACAACACTATAAACCAACTAGACTTAACAGACATTTATAGAACACCTCACACAACAACAACAGAATACATATTATTCTAAGTGCACATGAAACATATATAAGCCATTAGATGTGCCCATAAATTTAAAAGTATTGAAACTATACAAAGCATATTTTCCAACACAATGGAGTGAAATTAGAAATAAATAACATAAGGAAATTTTGAAAATTCACAAATATATGAATACTAAAAAGCACACTCAAATGGCCAATTAGTCAAAGAACAGCTCACAAGGGAAATTAGAAAATACTTTGAGAAGAATAACAATAAAAACACAACATACCAAAATGCATGGGATGTAGCAAAAGCAATGCTCAGAGGGAAATTTATAGTTGTAGATGTTTATGTTAAAAAACAAGGGGCTTCCCTGGTGGCGCAGTGGTTAAGAATCCACCTGCTAATGCAGGGGACACGGGTTCGAGCCCTGGTCTGGGAAGATCCCAAATAAAAAACAAGAAAGATCTCAAATAAAACTCAACCTTCCACCTTAAGAAACGAGGGTCAGGTAGAGGGTATATCAAACTAAATCCAAAGCAAACAGAAGTTAGGAAATAAAAACAATTACTGTAGGAAAAAATGAAATAGAGACTATAAAGGCAACAGAAAAAGTCAACAAAAAGAAAAAGTTGGTTAGTTGAAAAACTCAAGAAAATGGATAAACCTTTATCTAGATAGACCAAGAAAGAAAGATAGAAGACTCAAATTACTAGAATCCAGAATAAAAGAGAGGACATTATCACTGACATTACAGAAATAGATGAAATACTGTGAACAACTGTGTGCCAATAAAGTAGAAAACCTAGATGAAATGAACAAATTCCTAGAAAGACACAAACTATTGATACTTATTCAAGAACAAATAAAGAATTGAAATAGACCTATAACAAGTAAAAATTTCAATGAGTAATCAAAAATCTACCAACAGAGGAAAGCCCATACCCAGACAACTTCACTGGTGGATTCTATCAAACATTTAAGGAAGAACTAATTCCAATTCCTCACTAACTTTTCCAAAGAAAGAATAGAAAGAGCCACTGACCAATTCAATCTATGGAGTTAGCATTACCTGATACCAAGACCAGACAAAGAAATCACAAGAAAAAATAATACTACAGACCAATATGCCTTAAGAATATAAACACAAAAATCCTTAACAAATTACTAGCAAACTGAATCCAGCAACATATAAAAAGGATTATACACCATGATTGGGTGCAATTTATCCCAGCAATGCAAGGTTGGTTCAATGTAAGAAAATCAATTAATGTAATACACTTCATAAATAGAGTAAAGGACAAAAACCATATGACCATCTCAATCAATGTGGAAAAATTATTTGACAAAATCTAACATCCTTTCATGATGAAAACACTCAACAGACACTTGAAAATAGAGGGGATATCCTCAACTTGGAAAAGGGCATTTTGAAAAAACATGGCTACTATGAAAGCTAGGGGTGAAAAACTGAAAGCATTCCCAATAGGTCAGGAACTAGATAAGGATGTCCTCTCTTGCCACTTCTATTCAACCTTGTACTAGAGATTCTAGCCAGGACAATTAGGCAAGAAAATGAAATAAAAAGCATTCAGAATGGAAAGAAAGAAGTGAAATTATCTCTGCAGACGATCTTATCTATAGAAATTCCTAAGGAATCCACAGAAAAGCTATTAGGGCTAATAAACAAGTTCAGCAAGGTTACAGAACAGAGAATCAATATATAAAAATTAGTTGTGTTTCAATACACCAGAAATGAAGTCTAAAAATGAAATTAAGAAAACAATTCCATTTAAATAGTAACAGAAAGAATAAAGTTCTTAAGAATAAATTTAACAAGGGAAGTGCACAACTTACACACTGAATGCTATAAAATATTGTTGAAAGAAATTAAGGAAGACCTAAGTAAAGGGAAAGTAATAAATTCATGTACAGATTTCACACAATCTTTATCAAAACTCCCACTATTTTTTTTTTGCAGAAATTGATAAGCTAATCCCAAAATCCATATGGAAATTCAAGTGATACAGAATAGCCAAAATAATCTTGAAAAACAATAACAAAATTGGAGTACTAATACCTCCCAATATCAAACTTTACTACAAAGATACAATAATCAAGACAGTATGGTACAGGCATAAAGACAGACATTTAAATCAATGAAATAGAATTGAGGGTACAGAAACAAACCCTCATATTTTACAATCATATGTCCATGGTCAATTGATTTTTGACAAAGGTTCCCAGACAATTCAATGAAGGAAAATCAGTCTTTAACACAAATGGTGATGGGACAACTGGATATCCATATATAAAAGAATTAAGCTGGATGCCTATATAACATGATATACAAAATTTAACTCAAAGTGTGTTGAAGACCTAAAAGTGAAAAGCAAAACTACTAAACTCGTAAGAAAACATAGGCTTAAATCTTCAGGGCCTTCATTTAGTCACTGGTCCTAAAACAAAAGCAACCCAAGAAAATATAGGTAACTTGTACTTCATCAGAATTTAAAACTTTTATCCTTAAAAGGACACTATCAAGAATGTGATGACAATCCACTCTAAAAGAAACAAACTAGCATTTACTCTCCATTTTGTCCTAAGCCTGCAGCCCTTGGTAACCACTACGAATATACTTTCTCTATGAATTTGCCTATTCAGTACATTTCATATGAATGGAATCATACAATATGTAAATTTTTGTGCCTGGCTTCTTTCACCTAGCATTATCATCCATGTTATAGCACAAATCAGTATTTCATTCATTTTTATTACCAAATAATATTCCACTGTGTTGATATATCACATTTATTTATCCATCCATCACATCAGTTGATGTGGGTTGTTTCCACCTTTTGGATGATACGAATAATGCTGCTATTGAATATTTACGTACAAGTTTTTACTTGGACACATGCTTTCATTTCCCTAACCTAGGAGCGGAATTGTTGGGTTAAATGGTAAATCTCTTTAACCTTTTGAAGAATGTCCATACTGTTTTCCCAAAAAGTAGCACCATTCTACATTCTCTCCAGCAGTGTATAAGAGTTCCAATTTTTCCACATCCTCACCAACACCTGTTATCATCTGTTTTTTTTTTTTTATTAGAGCCACCCTGGTGGGAGTGAAGTGGTATTTCTTTGTGGCTTTGATTTGTATTTTTCTGAGGTTGAGAATTCCTTCATGTCCATATTGACCATATGTATATCTTTTTTTTTAGAAAAGTGGTTATTCAGATTCTTTGCCCATTTTTAAGTTGAGTTGTCATTTTATTATTGAGTTGTAAAGTTCTTTATATATTCTAGATATATGTCCTTTATCTGATACATATTTTACTCCTGTTCTGTGGGTTGTCTTTTTATTTTCTTTATGGCATCCTTTGAAGCACAAAAGTTTTTAATTTAACAAATTTGAAGTCTAATTTGTCTCTTTTTTTTCTTGTTTCTTGTGTTTTTAGTTTTTCCTGAGAAACCACTGCCTAATCCAAGGTCATAAAGATTACTTCTATGTTTTCTTCTGAGTTTAATAATTTTACCTCTTACATTTAGGTCTTTTTTTTTTTTATAAATAAATTTATTTATTATTATTATTATTTTTTTATGGCTGTGTTGGGTCTTCGTTTCCGCGCGAGGGCTTTCTCTAGCTGCCGCGAGCGGGGACCACTCTTCATCACGGTGCGCGGGCCTCTCACTATCGCGGCCTCTCTTGTTGCGGAGCACAGGCTCCAGACGCGCAGGCTCAGTAGTTGTGGCTCACGGGCCCAGTTGCTCCGCGGCATGTGGGATCCTCCCGGACCAGGGCTCGAACCCGTGTCCCCTGCATTGGCAGGCAGACTCTCAACCACTGCGCCACCGGGGAAGCCCCAAGGTCTTTGATCCATTTTGAAATAATTTTTAAATACAGTATAAGCAGTGGTCCAACTTTATTCTTCTGCATGAGGATATCCATTGGTCCCAGCACCCGGGACAGCATTTATTATGTTTGGCTTTCTGTTGATTATTTGCGGGACTGTACGCCTCTCTGTTGGTCAAGGGCCATAATTTATTTATTTATTTATTTATTTATTTATTTTTAATTTTTATTTATTTATTTATTTATGGCTGTGTTGGGTCTTCGTTTCTGTGCGAGGGCTTTCTCTAGTTGCGGCAAGCGGGGGCCACTCTTCATCGCGATGCGCGGGCCTCTCACTATTGCGGTCTCTCTTGTTGCGAAGCACAGGCTCAGACGCGCAGGCTCAGTAATTGTGGCTCACGGGCTTAGTCGCTCCGCGGCATGCGGAATCCTCCCAGACCAGGGCTCCAACCCGTGTCCCCTGCACTGGCAGGCAGACTCTCAACCACTGAGCCACCAGGGAAGCCCCATAATTTATTTTTGAATCTCCTAAAAGCATTTAGATTGTTTTTTCCAATCTAGAAGGTCATGGCAGTAACACAGTGCCTTTTAAAAAACGAAACAATGACTTTTTCAAAAATGAAATAGTATAGAAAAATATCAGATGGCTCAACTGTGGTTAGGATAGACATTATTTTGAGGAAACATAGTTTCAGTTGTGTGTGTGCGTGCGCATGCCTGCATGTGTATACGTAGGTGTACTAGGTTGAAATTGAAAGTATATTTCTTACATTTTACAGTTTTTAAACTTACAAATAAGCTTGGAAAACACTGATCTGGAAGACAGCATCTCCCTCAAAATAGGTACTAAATGAAAAATAAAAGAACTATCAAAGACTGCTTTCTCTTTGCCTTTAGATGTTTTGCCTTTGTTAGGAATGCATTTGTTGGATAAGGGCAGCTGGAATTACAGATATTAAGAGTCCAAGTTACTTCATCTTCTAAGTTTAGAGCAGAATAAACACGTTTGTGTCTCTCTAGCAGAAGGATCCAACTTGTCCTTTGCCTTTGGCATTTTCAGGTGATCATGAAGATAAGAAAATGCTGACTCCCAGTAGGGACAGTGTCTCTCTGGCTGCTTGACAAATGTAATTCCAATTCTAGATAGGCAGTCTGAATTACAGACTTAGCTTCTTTGGTTTGTAGGGTTAATCTAGTAAATCTTCTCCTACTGGACATAGCCTTCCAACAACAATAAACCTCTCCTGAAAGGAGCAGCCCTTAGATTAGTTAAGGAACAATGTGAAACCATTTAAAGTAAATACATAGCCACAGCAATCAGAGAAGAAAAAGAAAAAAAAGGAATCCAAATTGGAAAAGAAGAAGTAAAACTGTCACTGCTTGCAGATGACATGATACTGTACATAGAGAATCCTAAAGATGCTACCAGAAAACTACTAGAGCTAATCAATCAATTTGGTAAAGTAGCAGGATACAAAATTAATGCACAGAAATCTCTTGCATTCCTATACACTAATGATGAAAAATCTGAAAGAGAAATTAAGGAAACACTCCCATTTACCATTGCAACAAAAAGAATAAAATACCTAGGAATAAACCTACCTAAGGAGAAAAAAGACCTGTACTCACAAAACTATAAGACACTGACAAAAGAAATTAAAGATGATACAAACAGATGGAGAGATATACCATGTTCTTGGATTGGAAGAATCAACAATGTGAAAATGACTATACTACCCAAAGCAATCTACAGATTCAATGCAATCCTTATCAAACTACCAATGGCATTTTTCACAGAACTAGAACAAAAAATTTTACAATTTGTATGGAAACACAAAAGACGCCGAATAGCCAAAGCAATCTTGAGAAAGAAAAACAGAGCTGGAGGAATCAGATTCCCTGACTTCAGACTATACTACAAAGCTACAGTAATCAAGACAGTATGGTACTGGCACAAAAACAGAAATATAGATCAACGGAACAGGATAGATAGCCCAGAGATAAACCCACTCACATATGGTCACCTTATCTTTGATAAAGGAGGCGAGAATATACAGTGGAGAAAAGACAGCCTCTTCAATAAGTGGTGCTGGGAAAACTGGACAGCTACATGTAAAAGAATGAAATTAGAATACTCCCTAACACCATACACAAAAATAAACTCAAAATGGATTAAAGACCTAAATGTAAGTCCAGACACTATCAAACTCTCAGAGGAAAACATAGGCAGAACACTCCATGACATAAATCACAGCAAGATCCTTTTTGACCCACCTCCTAGAGAAATAGAAATAAAAACAAAAATAAACAAATGGGACGTAATGAAACTTAAAAGCTTTGCACAGCAAAGGAAACCATAAACAAGATGAAAAGACTACCCTTAGAATGGGAGAAAATATTTACAAATGAAGCAACTGACAAAGGATTAATCTCTAAAATATACAAGCAGCTCATGCAGCTCAATATCAAAAAAACAAACAAACAACCCAATCCAAAAATGGGCAGAAGACCTAAACAGACATTTCTCCAAAGAAGATATACAGACTGCCAACAAACACCTGAAAGAATGCTCAACATCACTAATCATTAGAGAAATGCAAATCAAAACTACAATGAGATATCACCGCACACCAGTCAGAATGGCCATCATCAAAAAATCTAGAAACAATAAATGCTGGAGAGGGTGTGGAGAAAAGGGAACTGTCTTGCACTGTTGGTGGGAATGTAAATTGATACAGCCACTATGGAGAACAGTATGGAGGTTCCTTAAAAAAATAAAAATAGAACTACCATACGACGCAGCAATCCCACTACTGGGCACAAAGTCTGAGAAAACCATAATTCAGAAAGAGTCGTGTACCATAATGTTCATTGCAGCTCTATTTACAATAGCCAGGCCATGGAAGCAATCTAAGTGTCCATCGACAGATGAATGGATAAAGAAGATGTGGCACATATATACAATGGAATATTACTCGGCCATAAAAAGAAATGAAATTGAGTTATTTGTAATGAGGTGGATGGACCTAGAGACTGTTATACGGAGTGAAGTAAGTCAGAAAGAGAAAAACAAATACCGGATGCTAACACATATATCTGGAATCTAAAAAAATAAAAAAAGGTTCTGAAGAACCTAGGGGCAGGACAGGAATAAAGATGCAGACATAGAGAATGGACTTGAGGACATGGGGAGGGGGAAGGGTAAGCTGGGACGAAGTGAGAGAGTGGCATGGAATTGTATATACTACCAAAGGTAAAATAGATAGCCGGTAGGAAGCAGCCGCATAGCACAGGGAGATCAGCTCGGTGCTTTGTGTCCACCTAGAGGGATGGGATAGGGAAGGTGGGAGGGAGACGCAAGAGGGAGGGGATATGGGGATATATGTATATGTATAGCTGATTCACTTTGTTATACAGCAGAAACTAACACAACATTGTAAAGCAATTATACTCCAATAAAGATGTTAAAAAAATAAAGTAAATATGTAGATACAATCATAAATATTGAAGGCCCTACGGAAATTTTTTTAAAGATATTGGATTTAATTTAACAAGTGACATTTGATACAACACTAATTTTTAAATTCAATAGATACTAAGTCTGTAGTATGTCACAATCCTTAATATGTTAGTTAAGTATGCTAATATATAATTTATGACATCAAATATAACTATGTAAGTGCATTATACCTTAGTATTCCATCAACTAAATCTGTAAGAACCTTGAATCAGAACTAATATTTAGAAAGTAAAGCGAAGCATAAGTCACTATAGAAAAGGTTTAATTAGAGGGAGAAAGACTTTCAGAGTGGTTTAGGGACTTGCCCAAAGTTATACCCTTCATCAACTGAGAGCAAAACTGAAAGTAGAACCCAGCCCTCCTAACTCTTCTGGCGCTCCTTCTATTTTGCTGTTCTTTACAGCTTTCCTCAACTTCATCTGCAACTTCTTTAATTAGATCTCAGTTGTGGGAGCATTAGCATCTTTACTATGTTGAGTCTTTTGGCCACACCATGCATCTTGCAGGATCCTAGCTCCCCAACCAAGGAGGGAACCCAAGCCCTCGGCAGTGAAAGCACAAGCCCCAACCACTGCACTGCCAGGGAATTCCCGAGATCTCAGTTATTAAACCATAATTCATTCATTGAAAATGAACTTAATTCCTACTACGTGTCACACAGTCTTCTACGACAAACTCCCTGCCATCATGAAGCTCAGTTTCAGCTGAGTGACAGAAAATGAATTAATAATGAAGGTTCTGCGAAGATTATTGTAGTAATGGAAGCATGACTTTGCTTCTTTGGTTAACAGAAATTTATGAAAGTGATAACACTTTTCTAAATAAAAAGTATAAAACTGCATGGAGTATGAAAGATCTATTTCCAGCTCAACTCACCTTCCTGCATTCCAGGTGTTTCACCATATCCAAAGATTACAAAACATTAAAAAGATTTAGTTTCTTCCCTGCTATGGGGTTACACTGCCTCCTTGAATTGAAAGATTTAGGGAAGGAAATTACATCACAGACCATGGAATGCCTCAGATGACCTGGAGCCTCTGTTCAAGATGAGTAGTTTGTTTGTTTTTAATCGTAAAAGGAGAAAAAAGCTATTCATTGTCATTTTACAATTAACAACATCAACTACTTCTAGGAAAAGGGAAAATCATGTTTAGAGACACTGTTGTTTAAAGAAGTGGTAAGTAACACCTCTTAGAAAAAGATTTTGAGAAATTTCAACTAATTTGGAAAATTCAAACATGAAAAGAAATAAGCAAAAAGAAATGAACAAACAAAAAAGTTTAAACAGCTTCTTCAGTCTTGAATAATTAAGAGGTAAAGTGGTTTACTCTATTTGTCCACCACCTCAGTGGAGTGGGCCTGCATTCCTAAAAGGCAGACAAGTGTTCTGGGAACCAAGAAGCATATCAAAACTTAAAGTTGGAAGACCATGATCACAGAAACAAAACTTACCTACCTTTCTACAGGGCTGAAATAACGGAGGGGAGTGTGAAATTTTATATTGAATTGGTTAGCAAAGATCTTGGCACAGACAGAGAAAGAAATCTTTATTCCAGCCCTTGGGAATCCAAAGATATTCCCTTGAACACGTTACTTAAATTTGCCAAACATGAAGTTTTTCATTTATAAAATGGAGATGATATAATGATTTCTGCCTCATAGATAATGGAGTAATACACATTGTTGAGTACACCAGTACTCAACACAGTACCTAGTACAGGATTAAGCAATCAATAACTTTTATCATTAGCAATCACATCAGCAACAATAGTAAGACAGATTCACAGCAGGAGAGTTGGATCATTTAAGTCACTGGAGAGCTGCTCTGGGAATGGCTCCTGAAAACCTCACATAACTCAAAACACGCATAAGATATCTACACAGATTTTTCCCTTAAGAATAAATGTAATGTGAGAAATAACAGTCTCAGTGCACATAAACTTAGGCCAATGTAATGCATTTCTTATATCCAACTTACTGGTGTTTTTTTTTTTTTTTTTATAAATTTATTTATTTATTTATTTTTGGATGTGTTGGGTCTTAGTTTCTGTGCAAGGGCTTTCTCCAGTTGCGGAGAGCGGGGGCCACTCTTCATCGTGGTGCGCGGGCCTCTCACTGTCGCGGCCTCTCTTGTTGCGGAGAACAAGCTCCAGACGCGCAGGCTCAGTAGTTGTGGCTCACGGGCCTAGCCGCTCCGCGGCATGTGGGATCTTCCCGGACCGGGGCACGAACCCGTGTCCCCTGCATTGGCAGGCAGACTCTCAACCACTGCGCCACCAGGGAAGCCCCAACTTACTGTTTAATGCACAATCAATAGTTTTTAGTGAGGGGAATTCACATTATTTCAATGTGTGTGCATAAAGTAAGACTTTAATAATATTTTTCATTGCTCACTGTTTCAAATTTGCTAATTCAAATTAGTGTGAAATATAACTGCACTGTTTATCCAAAGGCCACTCAATATCAGAGAGGCTATTATAAGAAACGAGGCAGGGCTTCCCTGGTGGTGCAGTGGTTAAGAATCCGCCTGCCAATGCAGGGGACACGGGTTTGAGCCCTGGTCCGGGAAGATCCCACATGCCGCAGAGCAACTAAGCCCGTGCACCACAACTACTGAGCCTGCGTTCTAGAGCCCGTGAGCCACAACTACTGAGCCCGTGTGCTACAACTACTGAAGCCTGTGCGCCTAGAGCCTGTGCTTCGCAACAACAGAAGCCACCTCAATGAGAAGCCCACGCACCCCACTTGCAACGAAGAGAGTAGCCCCCGCTCGCCACAACTAGAGAAAGCCCGCACGCTGCAACAAAGACCCAGTGCAGCCAAAAATAAATAAATTAAATAAATAAATTAAAAAAAAAAAAAGAAATGAGGCACAGGGGGGTGTACCATAGAATTTTAAGGTATCTATTCTAAATATAGAGGAAAACAGTAGGAAACATCTAGAATTTAAATTATTAGAATTTCTTTTACACCTGTGAAGGCTATAAAAAGATAATTTTTATCTGCAAAGAAACCTACAGAGGAATGTGAAATGATGACTAACTAAAACACCCCACTCCCAAGACACTTGCTGTGATGGAAGAGAACTCAAAAATGTGGGAGAGACGGTGGGAAATCCTACCAACTGCATGGGCAAAAGCCAAATTTCTAATAAAAATTTATTAGTGTGCCTGCAAGGTTCGGATTCCCATTTCTGCCTTACAGAGACAGACAAAGCCCTCCCTGGTGACCTAGTTTCCAGATTCCACACTTAAAGCCAAGCCTTTAATCACATACTTGTCCAAAGATCACATAGAGTGATAAGGCTTCACTGCCACAATTCTGATGTCAGAAACTGGAATACAGAGTGTTTTAGTTTTGTTTTTGTTTTTTATTGGGAGGAGGAATTTCTTTTAGCTTATGATTCAGGCTTAGATCTTCAGTTTTTCCTATTTCAGTTTTCAAAATGGGATGTAAATATATCATTCATATGGCAGTGAATTACATTCCTGGGATAAGATCCTAAAAAGCTCACATAATTCAAAACTTGCATAATTCTAAACAGATCATTACCCCAGAGGAATCAATATAATGTAAGAAATAGTTTCAGAATACATAAGCCTGTAAATTACAGAGTATTTCTTAGAGTAAGTTTTTAGTGCTTTTTTTCAAAAATAAACTTTTTCTTTGTAAATAATTTAGATTTATAGAAAAGTTTTGCAAAGATACTATAGAGAGTTTCCATATACCCCTCACCCAGTTTCCCCTATCATTAATACCTAACATTACTATGGTACATTTGTCAAAACTAAGAAACTAACTTGGGTACTATTCACTGAACTCAAGATTTTACTCAGTTTTTGTTAATTTTCCCATTAATGCTCCTTTTTTGTAGTTCCAGAATCCAATACAATTTGAAATACTTTTTAATTTTGGAAGGATTCACATTATTCAAAATCTGTGCAAACTGATAACATTTTAAAGTCACACTGTTTCAAATTTGTGAAATTGAAATTGGTACGAACTATAACTGCTGTTTATCCGAAGACTTTCAATAGCGTTTAAGGCAAGGATGGCTGAAGAATCAACCTACTGCAGTGGCCTAAGCCAGTGTTGTTCAAACTGGAATGAGGAGGGGAATGGAGAGAGTGTATTTTGTACTGGGTTTCAGCTGAAGATTTCATCTGAAGAATATCACTAATAAGAAAATCCAGTGAAAATATCAGAATACTTTAAGGAATACTAGAAACAAACAAGCCAAAAACGGAATATAATCATGTTATAAGAAACTTGCAGAAAATTGCCTTAGGCATCATTTTTTCATATAAATAGTTTAAGCTTTTTACTGCAAAGAGCACACATGCAAACTAGGTAGCCACATACATTGCACAATATTGCCCATTTCCTGTTACTATTATTAAAATATAAAGAGCCCTTACAAATCAATAGAAAAATGGACAGAGAGCACAGTCAATTTATGGCCAATAAACATCTGAAAAAATGTTCAAACTCATTTTCAAAGAATACAAATTAAACTGCAACATACTTTTTTTTTTTTTTTTTTAACTTATCAGCCTGGCAATGATAATGCAAAGTGCAGGCTGATATGCAAAGAACAAGGCACTTTCATACATTGCTATCAGGAGTACAATTTGAAACTTTTTTTATGACAGCTTGGCAGTATATGTGTTCAGTTACCTATTGCTGACTAATTAAAACATTCCAAAATGTAGTGGCTTAAATCCACAGCAATGTATTATGTCTCACATTTCTGTGAGTTGGCTATGTGGTCTTATGTGTCATGGAACGTTGTCTGGGGCCACTCATGCATGCTGGGAGCCCAGCCAGGGATGGAATGCCCAAGGCTTCCTTTCTTCTCCACATGACTTTTCTTTCCATTTGGCCTCTCATCATTCAGGAGCCTAGCCCAAGCATCCTTCGTGTCAGGTGGATTCCAAGAAAGCAAAAAAGGAAGCTGACAGATCTCTCAAGGAGTAAGTCTGGAAGTGATGGTATGCGGGAGCCCATTTGTACACGTTTATGACGGCCATTTATGCGTATCTCTTTCCTACTCCATGCTCGGTGATATCACGTTGGTAGCTTGAAATCAGTCATGTTGGGTGTATTTATAGCACAGAAATTGTTAGATGCTATAAATCAGGGCTTGTAATTCTTTTTTCCAAGAGCTGAATTTCCAGAACACTATTTCCTGAAAGTCACACAGCTCCCTATCCATCACATTCTGTTTATTCAAGCAAGTCTCAAGGCCAGCCCAGAGTCCCTGTGGGAGGGGAAACAAACTCCACCTCTTGATCTGAGGAGTGGCAAAGAATCTGTGGTGATATTTAATCCATCACAGTCTTCCCTCTGGCCACAAATTATTTCTATTCTTTTCTCAGGCAAAACAAAACAGACCTCCTCCCAAGAGACCTCAAAGTTTCATCCCATGAAAGCATCAGCCTCAAAGTTCAGTATTTCATGATCTGCATCGTGTGCAGATGTGGTTGCAGTTCCTCTGGACCGAGAGAGCTGTGAACTGCCTTCTGTCCCAATTTCCCCCCACTCTCCCATCCCTGCCAGGCATACAATGGTGAGAAAGGGACAGGAAAGCCACAATAGGTGCTCCCATTCAACAACACAGAGAACAGGTCTACGGCAATTCTGAAATCTACCTGGACATAAGTTGTGAAATCCTCTACTCCCGGGCCTGGGAGCCCAGCTAGGGCTGAAACATCCCAAGTGACTTCTCATCCCCCTGGCTTCCTTAGTCGACCTCTCTTCATTCGGGAGTCTAGCCCAAAGTTCTTTACAGCGTGCTAGCTGGTTTCCAGAGAGCAAAAGTAGAAACTGCTACGTCCCTTAAAGGCTAGTCCTGGAACTGGAATAGTGTCATCATACCTAGTGTTGCCAGATTTAGCAAATAAAAATTCAGAATGCCCCATGAAAAGATGTTCAACATCACTAATTATTAGAGAAATGCAAATCATAATGGGATATCCCCTCATACCTGTCGGAATGGCTATCATCAAAAAGTCTACAAATAACATATTGGCGAGGATGTGGAGAGACGGGAATCCTTGTACACTGTTGGTGGGAATGTAAATTGGTGCCGCCACTGTGGAACACAGTATGCAGGTTCCTCAAAAAGCTAAAAATAGAACTGCCACATAATCCAGCAATTCTACTCTTGAGTATATACTCTTGAGTATATATCTGGAAAAAATGAAATGCTAATTCAAAAATATACATGCACCCCAATGTTCATAGCAACACTATTTATAATAGCCAAGATATGGATGCAACCCAAGTGTCCATCAACAGAAAAAACATTAAGAAGATGTGGTATATATACCACATTATATATATATACACATATATATATGAATATTACTCAGCCATAAAAAGAATGAAATTCTGCCATTTGCAGCAATGTGGAATAAATCAGACAGAGAAAGACAAATACTATAGGATATCACTTATATGTGGAATCTAAAAAATAATACAAATTAATGTATGGGCAAAACAGAAACAGACTCATAAATATAGAAAACAAACTTGTGGTTACCAAAGGGGAGAGGGAGAAGGAGAGGGACAAATTAGGGATATGGGATTAGCATATATAAACTACTATGTATAAAATAGATAAGCAACAAGAATATATTGTATAGCACAGGGAATTATAGCCATTATTTTGTAATACCTTATAATTGAGTATAATCTGCAAAAATACTGAATCACTATGCTACACACCTGAAACTAATATAATATTGTAAATCAGCTATATGTCAATAAAAGTATAGGTTGCCCAGTTAAGTTTGAATGTCAGATAAATCACAAATTTTTTTTAGCATAAGTATGTCCCATTTTTCTGTTTATTTGACATTGATTTTACTGGGCATCTTGTATTTTATCTGGCAATCCTACTTTCACCACATTCTGAAGGTCAAAGCAAGTCATTCAAGGATAAGGAAAGGAGACATCACTTTTTTTTTTTAAATTTATTTTTTTTTGAAGTACAGTTGATCCACAATGTTGTATTAACTTCTGCTATACAGCAAAGTGATTCAGTTATACATATACATACATTCTTTTTTATATTATATTCCATTATGGTTTATCACAGGATATTGACTATAGCTCCCTATGCTATACAGTAGGATCTTGTTGTTTATCCATTCTATATGTAATAGTTTGCATCTGCTAACCCCAACTTCCCACTTCATCCCTCCCCCACTCCCCCTCTCCCTTGTCAACACAAATCTGTTCTTTAAAGATGTCACTTTTTGATGGATGAGTGGCTTGCTTGTACAGGGAGGGGAGAAGTTAATGATGGTCATTTTGCAGACTATCACACTTAACAAAAGCCTTGAAAATGTGCATCTCATTATAAAACCAGTGATTCTATTTCTGGGGATTTTTCTAAGCACATGAGTAAAGATGTGTCAAAGATTTAGCTACATGAAAGTTTATTGTAGAATTGTTTGTAATGGTGAAAAATAGGAAACAACCTAGATGTACAAAGATAAGAAATAAGTATATTTATTGTGGTCCTAATATATGCAAGACACTGAGTAGAGCCCTAAGGAGATAGTGAACAACACAGAAAATCTCTGGCCTCAGAAATCTTAAAGGCTAAAGGGGCAAGGTTGACATTAAACAGATAATCATACATTTGACTAATTGAGTATAAGTGTGCTAATTACCACAAAGGAAAACTACTGGGTGCTATGGAATCACCCAGGGATCTAAACTGCTAAGGGCTGGTTTAGGAGAAGGGGCAGGAAATAAAGGGAAAGGATGAGGGAAGAGAGTATGGGGCAGAGCGAACAGCAGAAGGATTCTAAATGTATATTTATTTACGTGGAAATGTGATCATAATAAACAGGTATGAGGTGCTCATTACACCTCCAAGTGGCGATGTCAAAATTGTATTTAGATACACAAGTTGGGATGCGGGGGAAGGTTAGATCTGGATATATACACTTCAGAGTTACAAGTCTATAGTCACTAGGCAGTGGTATAAGAAGAAAATCAGGGGAGTGGGCTATCACAGAAGCCAAGAAAATAGTTTCAAGCAGAGCGTGGTCACTTGGGAGAAATACCACTGAGCTGTTATGAAAGATGAAGGCAAAAAGTGACCACGGCATTTGGTAACATGGAGGTCACTGACGAATCTTTTAGGAGAAGTTTCCCATGTAGTGGGGAGGATAAAGGTCTAATTGAAATGGATTGAGGAAAGAAAATACGTGATGTAGTGGGGAAAGCCATTTATTTGAGAAGTTTTGCTGGGAGAGAGCAGGAAAATGGGGCAGCAGCTAGAAGACAGGAATGGGAGGTCAAGAGCAGGTTTGCTGACTGATGGAAACAGCCCCCTAGAGAGAGGGAAATTGAAAATGCTGGAAAGAGGGGTCTATTTGTAGGAGTAAAGTCTTTGAGGAGGTAAAAGGGCATGAGGTCCACAGCACAAGGGAAGGGTTGGCCTTAGCTAGGAGCAGGGTTGTTTCTTCCTACAGTAGCAGATGAAAGACAGTGGGTCCTGATTCGAGAGGCTGCAGAGACACAGTGGAAGGAAGATGAGAGACTGCCTGTTCACTTCTATTTCTCATGAAGCATGAATCAAAGCCATCAGTAAGAAGGAGAAGGAGGAAGGGGGAGATTAGAAACAGGTTCCCCAAGTATACTTTACATCTCATGTTGATCATGCTAATTTGAAAATTATACATGTATAGACTCTCACACACCCAGTAAACTCTGCAGTTTCTCAGGATCCCAAACAAGAAAAACAGCAAAGGGGGAGGGACTTTCTTTGTGGTCCAGTGGGTAAGACTACGTGCTCCCAATGCAGGGGGCCTGGGTTCGATCCCTGGTCGGGGAACTAGATCCCGGCATGCTAAGAGCCCGCGTGCCACGACTAAGACCTGGTGCAGCCAAAATAAATAACAAAAATAAATAAATATTTTTTTTTAAAAAAGAGTGAAGGGGAAGCCTCTGTAAGCACCAAGAACAGTAGAACACCAGTCAAGATGAATTTATTGAGGAGTTTTATTTAAAAGCCTTAGGGGAATTTCATAATCTTGTATTAAAATTCATCAGTGTCAATTCAGCAACAGGAAAATTCCTAAGTCATAGAAGGAAGTACACATGAAAGTACTGATCAGGGTCATGCATTTTAGTCAGAATTAACAGAGACCCAGCGACGTCAGTTCTAGTGATTTAACCAAATGAATTAAATTAGCAAAGAGACTAAATAAGTAATTGGATAATGCATTTCCCATGACCAAAGCAGACTGGACATGAATAGACTCCTGTGAGATAAAGTCAACGTGATAAAATGCAATACACTACTGTAAATTGCATAAACTACCTAACTTGACACTAAGACTTGATACTCCTGGGAGTATTTTTTCAGAAGCTATTAGAAAAAATGAAATTTGAGAAGAGCTTTTGGGTCATCAGTGCTCTATATTTAGAATCTTTAAATAATCGTAGATCCCAGCACTTGGTCACCAAGAGAGAAATAGAATGGGGTTACCTCCTCTTTTCACTGCTTCTCTTTCTTGTTGAACACACCAGAAGTTTCTGTGATGCGACAGATCCCATTCTAAGACTTAAAAATAGATGTTACAGTTTTCAGGTGAGATTAAAAACGCATTATGATAATTTAAAGTGTAATAGTAACATTATTCACATTGCAATACAATTTTTTCTTTTTGGCCACACCGTGCAGCATGCAGTACTTTAGTTCCCCCACCAGGGATGGAACCCGTGTCCCCTGCAGTGGAAGCACGGAGTCTTAACCCCTGGACTGCCAGGGAAGTCCCTGCAATACAAAATTTTAAAAGAGCAAGCATTTATTGAGGACTTACGTACCAAGCACTGTTCTTTGTACTCGGTGTATGTATTATCTTACATAAATTTCAAAACTCCTAGAACACCTTTATGTGGTAGGTTCTAGTACTCTCTACATTTTGCAGAAAAGGGAACCTTGGTTCATCAAATCCAACGTAATAAAAATAGACTCAAACAAATATTGCATACCTGTTCCATGCCAAGTATATTACTATGTTCAGGGGATTTTGTCTGGTAAAAATGAATGAGGTCCCCAACTCATAGCCTCCTGAAGGAGATAAATGAGTAAACAGATGACCTGCATTTTAATGCAGCATGTTTTGTGAGAAGATGAATAATTAAGTTTGCTTGGAGGGTCAAAAAGGTTTTGAGGGCTTCCCTGGTGGCGCAGTGGTTGAGAATCTGCCTGCCAATGCAGGGGACACGGGTTCGAGCCCTGGTCTGGGAAGATCCCACATGCCGCGGAGCAACTAGGCCCGTGAGCCACAGCTGCTGAGCCTGCGCGTCTGGAGCCTGTGCTCCGCAACAAGAGAGGCCGCAATAATGAAAGGCCCGCGCACCGCGATGAAGAGTGGCCCCCACTTGCCGCAAGTAGAGAAAGCCCTCGCACAGAAACGAAGACCCAACACAGCCATAAATAAAATAAATAAATAAATAAAAATTGTATAACTTAAATTACATCAAGGGGAAATGAATACTATTGGAATCTTAATTTGGTCCACTTTAAAAAAAAAAAAAAAAGGTTTTGAAAAGGAGGTGACATATGAGTTTGTAGGATGAGCAGCTGTTAGAAGAAAGGCAGAGGAAACAGGAGCAAAGGTGTGCAGCTGCGACAACGTTCCGACCACACTGAAAACTGAGAGTTTAGCATAGCTTAAGTAGGAAGTACCAGTTAGGGAGTGTGAGATATAAGGCTGGAAAAATTAGGTGGGAAGCAGATTATGAGGGTCTTGCGTGAGGCTGAAGAGTTTGGAATGGATTCTGTAGCCGCCACAGCATCGGAAACTTATATGCACCGAGCAACATGGTTAACTTTGGTCTTTAGGAAGTCAGCTCTGGCACCAGCCAGCTATGCTCATTGGAGGCCACAGACTGGAAGCCTGGAGAAGTGTGGACACAATTAATGTCCAGGTGCAAATGGATGAGAACCACAAAGGTACTGTTGTGTAGAGAAGCCACGTTTATGATGTGTTTCTGAGCAAATATAGTAAACTTCAAAATTGCCTTACTTAAAATCAGAATTTGTCACAACATACCTGTATCTGTGCATGGATTTTGGCAATTACCAGGTGGTATCACTGGAGGGTTTTTAGCTAACAATGACATCATGACTGCTGCGTGGCTGATAGCAGTCATGATATGCCACCCCAATAGAAGCTGCATTCTGATTTCAGATACGTTAAAGTGTGAAGGAAAAATGGTGTGTTTAGAATTGATAAAGTGGAGCATTGTGTTAAAAATAAATACAAAATCCAACCATTTCTCCTTTTTTCCAGTTCACCATCCTGGTCCAAGTGAGCATCATCTCCTTCCTAAATTATTATAGTAGCCTCCTAATGGGTTTCCCTACTTCTGCCCTTAATGTCCCCTCCTCTCCTCCTGAATCTATCCTCAAGAGGGTCAAATCATGTCATTCCTCAGTTCAAAATCCCCAGTGGCTTCTCGTTCCACTCAGAGAAAAAAATCCAAATCCTTACAGAGGCTACCAGGCCCTGCAGGACTGGACCCCTCATTAGCTCTAGGTACCATCTCCTACTCCTCTCCCTCCAGACAAGTGGGCATCCTCCAACACAACACATAAGCTGCCACCTCAGGCAATTTGTACTTCCTGGTCCCTCTGCAAGACCCACTCTTCTCCCAGGTATCTGCAAGGTTCAATTCCTAAAGTCTTTCACCAAATGCCATCTTTTCAGGGAGGCCTCGTTTATCTTCCTTTGTCTAAAACTGCTATATTGGGGAGGGGGGGAGGGATAAATTGGGAGATTGGGATTGACATATACACACTACTATATATAAAATAGATAACTAATAAGAACCTGCTCTATAGCACAGGGAACTCTACTCAATACTCTGTAAGGACCTATATAGGAAGAGAATCTAAAAAAGAGTAGATATAGGTATACGTATAACTAATTCACTTTGCTGTACAGCAGAAACTAACACAACATGGTAAATCAACTATACTCCAATAAAAATTAATTTAAAAAAGCAAATAAAATGCTATCACACACTTACCTGCAAATTCTCATTTACTCCCTATCTGCCTCCCTGCTTTATTTATTTAATTTTTTGGTCAGCACTTATCACTATCTAATACAGCCATATATTTTACTTGTTTATCCTATTTATTGTCTACAGTGTTAGTGAGGAGTCCAGCTCCTGATTAAAAACCTATGTGTGATTTTTCAGGCCTGACCATAGGTAATTACAAATGCTTTAAGGCAGGAGGCCTCACGGGGTGGGGGGAGGGAGTTGGGGGAAGCTGCCCTTCCCCACACAGTCTCAAGGACGCGGAGTCCCCGGGAAGTCATGCTCTTTCACTCCTAGCCCTGGCGCCTTCATTCCTAGATTTCTTTATCTAAGACCTTGGGCAGAGATCTGCAGGCACCTCTGCTGTGACCTCCTTATGGGGAAGAGGGGAAAACCTTGAATACTCTTTCTTCGCTCTGACTCGGTACCAGCTACTTTTCCACTCTTCACTCCAGCGCCCCCTACCTCACTTCACCATCCTCCCCACTCTTCCATAAGGCTGCAGGAGACCTCCACATCTGCACTGATCCACCTGACCCCCACTGGCATACCATTTCGTGGGGGAAATAAAACAGGAAGGAGTCTGCACTTTCTCCAGTTTTAGACTCTTGCTTATTCCATCACAAGAAGTGATTAAAGGTTTAACTCTGATTTTCAGCTTGTTTTAAACAGCTACTTGGACAGCTTGCTTTCTCTCCCAGCTCAGCTGACTTCCTGACAGTTAGCTTCACAAAGGCAAGGCTTTGGCTTTGGTTTTTAATAGACTTTACTTTTTAGAGCAGTTTTATGTTCATAGCAAAATTGAGCCTCCACACACGTGTAGCCTCGCCCATTATCAACATCCCCCCATCCGTGGTACATATCACCCAGAGTCCATAGTTTACCTTAGGGTTCACTCTTGGTGTACATTCTATGTATTTGAGCAAATTGATAATGACAGGTATCCACCACTATGGAATCATACCGAGTAGTTTCACTGCCCTAAATTCCTCTATGTCCTGCCTATTCATCCCTTGTAGCCCTGGCAACAAGAAATCTTTTTACTGTCACTATAGTTTTGCCTTTTCCAGAATGTCATATCATTGGAATCATATAGTATGTAACATTTTCAGATTGGCTTCTTTCACTTAGTAATATATATTTAAGGTTCCTCCATGTCTTTCCATGACTTCATTGTCATTTCTTTTCAGCACTGAATTATAGTCTACTGTCTGGATGTATCACAGTTATTTATTCATTCACCTTCACTGAAGGATCATCTTGGTTGTTCCAAGTTTTGGCAATTATGAATAAAGCTGCTATAAATATCTGAGTGCAGGTTTTTGTGTAGACATAAATTTTCAGCTCTTTTTGAGTAAATACCAAAGAGCACAATTACTAGGTCAAATGGTAAATGTGTAATTTTATAAGAAACCACTGAACTGCCTCCAAAAGTGACTGTACCATTTTACATTCCAACCAGCATGAATGAGAGTTCCTGTTGCTCCACATCCTCATCAACATGTGGTGTTGTCAGCATTCCAGATTTTGACCATCTTAATAGGTGCATAGTGGTATCTCATTATGGTTTTAATTTGTATATCCTTGATGACATGATGTGGTGCATCTTTTCACATGCATACTTTCCATCTTCTTCAGTGACGTGTCTGTTAAGGTCTTTGGCCCATTTTTCAATTAGGTTGTTTGTTTTCTTATTGTTGAGTTTTAAAGAATTCTTTGTACATTTTTGGTTTTTTTTAGGTTCTCATTAGTTACCTATTTTATACATACATAGTAGTGTATATATGTATGTATTGGGATTGACAATCCCAATCTCCCAATTCATCCCATCCCCCTTTTCCCCTTGGTATCCATACGTTTGTTCTCTATGTCTGTGTCTCTATTTCTGCCTTGCAAATAAGATCATCTTTACCATTTTTTTAGATTCCACATATATGCGTTAATATACAATATTTGTTTTTCTCTTTCTCGCTTATTTCACTCTGTATGATAGTCTGTATATTTTGGATAACAGTCCTTTATCAGATGTGACTTTTACAAATATTCTCTCCCAGTTTGTGGCTTGCCTTTTTAATTCTCTTGACAGTGTCTTTCACAGAGAATTTTTAATTGTAAAGAAGTCCAGCTTATCAATGATTTCTTTCATGGATCATACCTTTGGTGCTGTATCTAAAAAGTCATTGTTATCCCCAGGGCCATCTAGATTTTTCTCCTATGTTATCTTCTAGAGGTTTATAGTTTTGTATTTTACATTTAGATATGTAATCTCTTTTTAGTTAATTTTTGTAAAAGGTGTAAGGTCTGTGTCTAGATTTATTTTTTTGGATGTGCATGTCCATTTATTGAAAATACTACCTTTCCCCCATCATATTGCCTTTGCTTGTTTGTCAAAGATCAGTTGACTAGATTTTTGTGAGTCTGAAACAGGAGGGAAGGGGGCAGGGCACAACATTTAATAGAACGACATAGCCCGAGGACATGACATAAACTGATTAGAACAAAATAGGTCCAAGATGGCGGACAAGTCAACTTCCACTAGATCTTTTTTTTTTTTAATTTATTTATTTTATTTTATTTTATTTTATTTTTGGCTGCGTTGGGTCTTCGTTGCTGCGTGCCGGCTTTCTCTAGTTGCGGCGAGCAGGGGCTACTCTTCGTTGAGGTGGGTGGGCTTCTCATTGCGGTGGCTTCTCTTATGGAGTACAGGCTCTAGGCACGTGAGCTTTGGTAGTTGTGGCACACAGGCTCAGTAGTTGTAGCTCACAGGCTCTAGCGCACAGGCTCAGTAGTTGTGGTGCATGGGCTTACGTGCTCCACGGCATGTGGGATCGTCCCGGACCAGGGCTCAAACCCATGTCCTCTGCATTGGCAGGCGGATTCTTTTTTTTTTTTAATTAATTAATTTTTTTTTTGGCTATGTTGGGTCTTCGTTTCTGTGCGAGGGCTTTCTCTAGTTGCGGCAAGCGGGGGCCACTCTTCATCACGGTGTGCGGGCCTCTCACTATCGTGGCCTCTCTTGTTGTGGAGCACAGGCTCCAGACGCGCAGGCTCAGTAGTTGTGGCTCACGGGCCTAGTTGCTCCACGGCATGTGGGATCTTCCCAGACCAGGGCTTGAACCCGTGTCCCCTGCATTAGCAGGCAGATTCTCAACCACTGCGCCACCAGGGAAGCCCTCCACTAGATCTTGAGCCTCAGTATACGCTCATTGTAATACATCAGCAAGCTAAATGACACACCCACAGGTGACATGACAGTTCCAAGGCCGACCATAAGGGTCAAAAAGTGGGCAGTGGCCCGATTTCTGGAAATCCCCACCCTTTCCCCAAAATAGGTGGACTACTCCCCCCACTCATTAGCGTATGAAATTACCCACCCTTATAAAAACTGACAACACCATACCCTGGTGCCGCTCTCGCTTTCTGAGATGGCTCACACTCTGTCTGTGGGGTGCGTTTCCCTCTAAATAAATCCACTTCTTACCTATCACTTTGTCTCTCACTGAATTCCTTGTGTGATGAGACATCAAGAACCTGAGCTTCATTAAGTCCTGAGACCAGGTGTGTGATCTCAGTTAAAAGTCCCAATCTGAGTTACACAGTTTCAAGTGTATTTCTGGCTTCTCAATTCTATACCACTGATCTATTTGTTTGTCTTTCACCAATACCACACTGTCTTGATTACTGCAGCTTTATAATAAGTCTTAAAGTTGGGTAATGTTAGTCCTCTGTCTTTGGTCTTCTCCTTCAGTATTGTGTGGCTTACTTGAGGTCTTCTGCCTCTCCATATAAACTTTAGAATCATTTTTCCAATATCCTTAAAATAACTTGCTGGGATTTTGTTTGGATTGCCTTAAATCCAAAACCAAGAAGGACCCTGTGGGGCTCCTGGGCATGGAAGCCTTTTTGTCCCCAGTTTCTTGTAGGCAAGGCTCCAGCCTCCATGACCTTCCCTGAGTTCCAAAGGGCAGATTCGAAAAATTGCTAGTCAAGGGTGGAGCAGACAAGAAACCACCTGACGCAAGATTAAAGGGACCAGAGAAGCTCATCAAGATTAGGAGACTGACCACCTGCACGCCCTGCTCACATCCTAATCTTGTCAGCAATCCCACCCTTGAACTGTTGCTATAAATCTCTTCATCAAATCCTCCCAGGTTGGGACACATAGTTTTTGAGGGCAGGAGCCCACCCTGTCCCCCTTTGCCTGGCAAAGCAACAAAGCCATTCTTTTCTACTTCACCCAGAACTCTATCTCTGAGATTCGATTCAGCACTGGTGCAGAGAGGCCAAGCTTTTGCATCAAATCTATAGGTCAAGTTGGGAAGAACTAACATCTTGACAATATTGAGTCTTCCTATCCATGAACATAGAACATTGTTCCATTTATTTAGTCCTTCTTTGATTTTATTCATCAGAGTTTTGCAGTTTTCTTCATTTAGCTCTTGGACATATTTTGTTGGATTTATATCTAAGTACTTCATTTTGAGTGGTGCTAATGTAAATAATAATGTATTTTTAATTTCAAATTCTTGTTCATTGCTGGTATATAGGAAAGTGATTGACTTTGTATATCATATATTAACCTTGTGTCCTGTGACCATGCTATAATTGCTTATTAGTTCCAGAAGGCTTTTTGTTGATTCTTTCAGATTTTCTACGTAGATGATAATGTAATTTGTGAACAAGGACAGTTTTATTTCTCCCTCCCATTCTTATGTTTTTTCTTTTGTTTTCTTGTCTTAGTGCATTAGTTAGGACTTTCAGTATCATGTTGAAAGCATTGATGAGCAGGGACACCTTTGTCTCATTTATGATCTTAGAGAGAAAGTGTCTAGTTTCTCACTATTAAGTATGATGTTAGTTGTAGGTTGCTTTTTAAAAAAATATTTATTTATTTATTTGGCCGCATTGGGTCTTAGTTGTGGTGCGTGGGCTCCAGAGCACGCGGGCTCAGTAGTTGCAGCACGTGGGCTCTCTAGTTGTGGTGTGCGGGCTCTAGAGCATGCGGGCTTAGTTGCTCCATGGCATGTGGGATCTTAGTTCCCCGACCAGGGATCAAACCCACATCCCCTACATTGGAAGGCAGATTCTTAACCACTGAACCACCAGGGAAGTCCCAGTTGTAAGGTTTTTGCACATGTTCTTTATCAAGTTGAGGAACTTCCCCTCTATTCCTGAATTGTTGAGAGTTTGCTTTTTTTTTTTTTAATATTCATTTATTTATTTATTTTGGCTGTGCTGGGTCTTAGTTGCGGCAGGCAGGATCTTCGTTGCAGCATGCGGACTCTTAGCTGTGGCATGCAGACTATTAGTTGCAGCATGCGGACTCTTAGTTTTGGCATGTGGACTCTTAGTTGTGGCACCACATCTTAAGCCAGTCGTCTGTTGATGGTCACTTTGGTTGCTTCCATGTCTTGGCTATTATAAATAGTGGTGCTATGAACACTGGGGTGCATGTATCTTTTCAAATTTTCATTCTCCAGATATATGCCCAGAAGTGGGACCGCTGGATCATATGCTATTTTTATTTTTTTTAAGGAATTTGCGTATGGTTTTTCATAGAGGCTGCACTAATTTACATTCCCACCAACAGTGTAGGAGGGTTCCCTTTTCTCCACACCTTCTTCAGCATTTCATTAATGGATTTTTGAATGTTGAAGCAGCCTTGCTTACCTAGAATGAATCCCACTTGATTGTGTTGCATTATTTTTTTATACATTGTTGGATTGGATTTTCAAATATTTTTGTAGATTTTTGCTTTTATGATCATGAGAGATATTGGTCTGTAGTGTTGACTTAAAAAAATGCACAAGGTGAGAGTTGCAAGTTAAGTCTTACTTGGGGCAAAATGAGGACTGCAGCCTGGGAGACAGTGTTTCAGATAACTCTGAGAAACTGCTCCGAGGAGGCGAGGGGAGGAGCCAGGATATATAGGAGTTCTGCAACAGAGAGCAGGTAATAGGGAACGTCAAAAGATTATTGTTAAATAAAGAAAACCAGGTATCTCAAGTTAAGGAATTTAGTGCTATTCTGTGTATGGGAAGATGCAAGAGTCTGGGCTCACTGAAATCATTCCTTTGCTATGCACCTCAGCTATCTGGGGCCTGTATTTTCACATCCTGAGTTTCCTCAGGGCTCACCGCAGGGAGTGGCTGCAGTCTGATGGCTGCTAGATGGCAGGTATTCTTTTCAGCCCTGAGTTTCCTCAGGGCTCACCAGCTCACGTTGGAGGGCTGCAATCATTGATGACTGTGACATAATTTGTTTATTGATATGGCAGGAAATATTCCATTTATAAATATTCCATTTCATATATACATATTCCATTTAACAGTAGTTTTCTTGCAATGTCTTTGTCTGGTTTTGGTATTAGGGTAATGCTGGCCTCATAGAGTGAGTTTGAAAGTGTTTCCTCTGCCTCAATTTTCTGAAAGAGATTGTAGAGAACTGTATGATTTTTTTCCTTACATATTCGCTAGAATTTGCAGTGAGCCCATTTGGGCCTGGTGCTTTTTGATTTGAAAGTTATTAATTATTGATTCAATTTCTTTAATAGATATGGTCCTATTCAGATTGTTGGCCTTTGTTTTTACTGTTTTATCTCCAACAGTTAGAAAAATACCTGGCACACATTAGGTGCTCAGTAAATTTTTAAAAATAATTTAATGAGCATCCATTAATTTTAAATTAATACAATTGATAGATTTTTGGAATAAAAGTCCTCTTCATTGAAAAATTTTATTATAGATCATTAATCCAAAGTATTATGTAATAATGCTAAAAGAATCATTACAGAAGATTACAGTATCACATAACTCAGATATTTTTATTGCCCACAACTTTATTTCTTCTTCAAATCATAGAATTATAGCTAACAGAGTAAACATTGTCTAAACTGGAAAAAAAAAGAAAACAGAAGAGATAAAATTTTGTTTGGGGCAGCAAACAAGGAGAAACACTGTGAATTGACATTCAAAAAGAGAAGGGATGAGACCCCATATTTTAGGTCCTGGTGTTCTATTTGTCATTAATTCACCCTATGGGATAAAAATAATATCCTACTGTTGAGTATGCAGGTGACTTTTCTTTAAGGGTTTCAAAAAAATCAACAGAGAAATGGAAAGCAAAGTAGATAAGAATTCCTAGGAAGACAAGAGACATTTGGAATCTTTTAACCTTTCAACCAAGTGTTACCTTTGTTGTTACAGTTAAAAAGTTTTACATATTCTTGAATTCTGTATGTAAGAGCAAGAAAACAAATACTGATGAATTGAAAAGCCAGCCATCTCTTCCAAGAGGTTGATTAGCTGTCCCAAGGCTCAGGCTGTCTTTTCCAGCTCCAGGGGAAATTCTTAGAAAACTTATCTGCTAACCTTCAGACTGCTACAAACTGAAGGATTCCTGGATTGACGGGCCCCAAATGAAGCCTTCGTCTACTATTGATGAATCGATCCCACAATTTCCCTCCCTCTAAAAGCAGTTCTTTCTAATCTACCTTTTTCTGAGCTAGAGAGGAATGGTAAGGATCATCTGACAAGACCTCTATTGGTCTGCAGTCTGGGTGTGTGACAGAATCAACAGTGGACACAATTCCCTGCATCCTCTCTTTCCTTTGAAATGTGCCCCAGTACTTTTATGCCACCTCAAGGCACCCTAAAGTTTTCCCCAATAGGGCTCATCCACCACTCAATATTCTAGGACTTTTAAACTTACTTACTACACATCCAAACTTTTTTGCTTTATATTCTGTAATGCTTTCTAACTGAGCTGAACAACGAAATCACAGGAACTGATGGTCAAGCATGTCAAAGTATTGCTTCTCTCAGGTAACACAGTTGTCCGTATTCCTGCCAACACCAAATGCAACCAGGTAATGTCGCAATGATGGATAATAAGTCTCTCCTGCCTTCCAATGTCCATCCCATAGCTGAACTCACCAACCGTTTCTTGCTGACTTGCCATTGGAAGAACAATTGCATGCTTGGACTGACAAATGAGTGAGGGGTTAAGGACCAGATTGACTGGCATCCTACCAGTTCTCCAGGAACTCTAAATCTAACCTATCACAAAAGTTGAGTGGAGTTGCTGGGTGAAGGAGTTCGCATGTTTATCACCTCACTGTAGAGCATCTGGGCCAGAGGTAAGTCCGTGGCAACTATGCTGCTGTCAGAAGATTAATTTTTCTGAGAAGTTACAGAAAAGTGCATGCTCAGGAGACCTAAAAGTCTATCTACTCTGCAGCTGAAACTTAGTTCACCTTATGTGTACTATTTTTTTGTTTTGTTTTGTCTTTGTTTGATTTGATGTAGCTAAATAGAAGACAGCTTGAATTGACATTTTTCCAAAGAAGATATACAAATGACCAATAAGTATGTGAAAGGATTCTCAAAATCATTAGTCATCAGGGAGATGCAAATCAAAACCATAATAGGGGGGCTTCCCTGGTGGTGCAGTGCTTAAGAATCCACCTGCCAATGCAGGGGACATGGGTTTGAGCCCTGGTCAGGGAAGATCCCATATGCCGCGGAGCAACTAAGCCTGTGCGCCACAACTACTGAGCCTGTGCTCTCGAGCCCGCAAGCCACAACTACTGAGCCTGTGTGCCACAACTACTGAAGCCTGTGTGCCTAGAGCCCGTGCTCCACAACAAGAGAAACACCGCAATGAGAAGCCAGCTCACCCCAATGAAGAGTAGCCCCCGCTCTCCACAACTAGAGAAAGCCCGCGCACAGCAACAAAGACCCAATGCAGCCAAAAAATAAATATTAAAAAAAAAAAAACCGTAATAGGTACCACTTTACACTCACTAGGATTCCTAAAATAAAAAATAGAGAAAATAACATCCTCTTGGTGAAGATATGGAGAAATTAGAACCCTCATACACTGCTGGTAGGAATTTAAAGTGGGGCAACCACTTTGGAAATTAGTCTGAAAGTTTCTCAAAAGTTTAAATATAGAGTTATGATATGACCCAGAAATTCTTCTCATTACTGTGTACTCAAAAGAATTGAAAACATAAGTCCCCACAAAAATTTTTACATGAATGTGCATTAACACCGTTATTCATAATAGCCCCATAGTGGATACGACCAAAATATTCATCAATGAATGAATGGATAAAAATATGTGGTGTATGCATGTAATCGAGTATTATTCAGCTATAACTAGGAATGAAATACTAATATATGAATGACCATTGAAGACCTATGCCAACTGAAAGAAGTCAGGCTCAAAAGAGCACATATTGTATGAGTCCCTTTATGTGAAAGGTCCAGAATAGGTAAATTGATAGAGATAGAAAATAGATTAGTCGTTGTCAAGGGCTGGAGGGAGAGAGGGATCTGAAGTGACTGCCAATAGGTATAATCTTTCCTTTGGGAATGATGAAAATTTTCTGATCTTAGATTGTGGAGATGGTTGCAAAATTCTCTGAATACATTAAAAACCACTGATTTGTGCTCTTTAAGTGAGTGAATTGTATGGTATGTGAATTATGTTTCAATAAACCTGTTAAAAAATAAAAAAGAAGAAAGCACTTATTTAAATAGTCAATAGCTGAGGATGTTATTTTTTATCTTCAGCAAACCCATTACAGACTTAAGGAGGTAAAGACAACCCACATGGTCTGTAGGGCCAGAGTCTACACCAAGAAGGAATCCTTAGAAGTGTGGTAGCAGTTAAGAAAGTTGCACTTTTGAGAGGAGGCCCTGACGCTCTATGGGCCATGAACAGATAGATACAGTCTCCCTGTGTCCTTTTAAGGCAAACCTGGAGCCAGTGAACTGTATTTCCAGATCCACTGTATTTCCATTATGGTAGTCAGACCTCTGAATTCTCCAAATCAGGGACTGCGCTCTTTCTGAATTTGGAACCACCTAGGGTGATCAACTTGTCCTGGTTTACCCAGAACTTCACCAGTTTTAACACTGAAAGTCCCACGTCCCAGTAACCCCCTCGGTGCCAGGAATATTGGGATGTTTAAATATTCTAGGATGAACAGACAGAGCAAGTGGCCTATAGTGAGCAGCTCTCTGTATTTATTCTTGTAATCAAAAAGCTACAGTGGGCAGAAATTATTACGATATCTTTTACTACAGAAAATGGACTCGCATCTTTTCCCCTGGGGTCTTAGGGCTCATTGCTGCTCTTACCCACCTTGGAAGAATGACTACAGTTTAGAAATAATCCAAGACAGAAAACCATAATTCAGATTTAAAGCCATCAGAAAACACATCTCACTGGTGGGATTCTGTCTCATTCACATATTAGAGCCATGCCATCAGAAAACACATCTCACTGGTGAGATTCTGTCTCATTCACATATTAGAGCCATGCTGGAATGTCACAGCAAAATTTATACGATAAATAGAATGGTTGCCAACAAGCAGAAACCAAATAAATCATAAATCTTAACCTGAAATTAAAACTACTGATAAAAGGTGTTCATTAATGAAGAAGGCTTTCAAGCACGTATGTGCTTCTTTGGCTAAAAATTTCCTAGAAGCTAACCATGGCTCTCTGAAACATTCATTTAATAAAATTTATAAACTAAACCTAAACTGAAATCTAACCAATCAGAATAAGGATTATCATTTAATTCATCTAAACTAAACTACTTATATTCTCCTGGGAAGAAATAACATTCATTCATAATCAGCTACTAACATTTAAGAAAACATATGAAAAACATATGCAATGCAATGAGAAACATTAATGTTTTGAGTTTGGGGAACCTCAGAGGAAAAAAAAAGAACAGCCATCTGAAAACAGGTCCTAAGTATACTTTTCCAGGAATTTTATTCAGGCTCCTACATAGTAAACAAAAAATTGTGAAGGAAATGAACAAATAGTAGAAAAGCTTTATGCAAAAGAAAGAGTGAGTTGCAATAGCAAGAATAATGATGTAGGCCTACCCTGGCAGTTCCTTAGCTTCTGTGTAGTTCATCTAAGTGATGTCTTAGGATCAGCTGAGGCAGATTGCTTTACAAAAATAAACTAATATGAAAACCTTTTCCCCTATATTCATGCAAGGAAGATAATGACTATTTAAGATGTAATGCCAGACTCTTCCTTTTCACATGATGACCTCGTGGTTTCTTAGCTGTTACACATAAAAAAGGCATTTGACCAAAAATGACTCAATTTGTTATATAGTTTATAAACTGTTAAAAGAAAGAGAAACATTCCTTCTTCCTTCCTTCCTCCCTATTATCTATCTATCTATCTATCTATCATCTATCATTAATCTCAATTATCCTGACTTTCTCTAAGAGTGTGTGTGTCTATGTGTGTGTGATTTACAACTTGGTAGAGGCCAAAGGCATTTTGTTGGTTTGGAAGTCAAACACGTGTTTATTACTCAGCTGATAAATCCCACATGACAATCACAGGATGAGTTGGTTGTTTTTTCCAAGGTGTCATTACATCATGCTTCTTCTCCTGCTTAAAACTGGTGCCCCGTCTCCTCAGCAATTCACTTCCTTGCCATGAACTTAAAGCTAAATTCCATACTTCTTCTGTGACCAAACGCACAGTAAAATCCCAGATTTAAATACATAGCTCTAAACACCGTTCATTTGGTAAATGAGGGAAGCAGCAGTTGGGGAAGGCAAATGGGGTAAAGCTTCCACAATGCCTGAGGCTGATATACCTCTAATCAGGCCCAGAGCCCTTTCTTTATACTAAGCCAAAATAATAGGGCTGTCTCTTTTTATTTCACATTTCTCTATCCAGGCTGTCCTGTGGTACATTTTCTCCTTCAGAGGTGGTCTTAGAGCTCAAATCAACCTATTATCATCCAGATAGGGTTTTTTGGACCCAGCTTCCCACAATCCCAGAAACAGTGCAGGGTCCTGCTTTCCCTGAAGATAGATGGCCTTGCACACTATCTCCCAGGACAGAGCCCACCATGCATGAATTTAGTGTCTACAATACCGGTCATTTTCAAAACTAGGTGAAAGAAGGTCCTGTGAGTTTCTTTAGCTTTTGCCCTTGTGCTTATTAACTGGATCAACATTCCATTATTTCAACTGTGGGTTTTTCCGCCTCAGGAAGGGGAAGGATGGGAACTCTTCCCCTGGACGGGTGCCTTCCTGACTGGTGATGGGGAGCGGGCACTGGGCATGCTCAGCTTAGCCCCTGTGCTTCATTGTTACTTCTCTGCCCTACCTCTCCTCAAGAATCTCTCATTCTATTTCTCCATGAGGTAAGCTTTCTATGTCAGCATCTGGCCTTGGAATGGGGAGCCTTGAAGTTTGGGATGGGTAGGGTCAATCTAGAGGGAAAGCTGTTAGGAAACCCGATTTTGGTTAATATCTACGCTCCATTCTCCAAATTGGCCCTTTGAGTATTCTGTTCTCCAACTGTCTGATTCTTGTGTCCACTTCTCAACAAGGTTTGAACTCAAAGGGTTGACAGGAAATTATCACTCCTTTTATAGAAACAAAGAACCCCCCAATCCCAGTGGCTAAAACAACAAAAAAAGGTTTATTTCTCGTTCACGTTACATGTTCACTGGGGCTCTGGTCATTGGCTTTGACTGCACACACCACACAGTGAGAGTTTAGGGTTTTTAAAAATGGGTTCAAATTTTAGCACCTCTGAGTAAAGCTTTATTAGAAAATAGAATAAGAAGAAATGTTCAGATTTGAATCCTGGTATATAATCACAAAGACTCCCAGAGCAGTGTTTTCAAATGTAACTCTTTCTATTGGGGAACCATGTTTATAATAAACAACAAAAAGAGGCATCATCTACTGAATAGGCCTTTTCATATCCCCCGATTTATTTTCGGGAATACTTAATTCAGAGCTTTTCTTTCAGGGTGTCGGCACTTTCCCTTTTCGGATATGAGTTATACTAGGCTGACCTCTATTATTTCTGGATTACATGCCAGCGATGGAAAATGAATTGAGTGCTTTGAGGAGGAAAAAAAAAAAATCATTACCAGAAAGATGAATAGACGGATTGTACTGGGTTCCTAAAAGGAGGGGCTCTGGAAAGATCACTGGTTTGATTTTTCCGGGAACCGTATCTTCTTGGATACTCTTCAGAATTGTGAGAAATTCCTCCAGCAGCAGGTAGGAGGTAGGTCTATTGATAACAGACTCTCTCTGGGCCCACTAACTTCAAAGAGAGCCCTTTCTTTGCTATGTGGCATTCAGATATAAAAACTGCTTTGAGCTCTCAGATTTCAGGCATTTGGAAAAGAGTCAATAGCCAGCCAAGTTTACATATTTATTGCTTTTGCCATAGGATGGAGAGATCTTTTTTTGACAGATATGTATTGTTCCTACTCTGTGCCAGGTAGTGCTAGGTACTGATGACACAATAATGAAGAAAACTGAAATATCCCCTACCTAATAGAGCTCTCAGTCTTGGAGGAGGGAGGTGAACCTAGCAGGTAAACAGCCTACAACTCAGTGTGAGAAATACCAAGATGAAGACACACAGGTTGCTATGGTAATCTTTTTTTTTTTGGCTGCGTTGGGTCTTCGTTGCTGCGCGCGGGCTTTCCTTAGTTGTGGCGAGCTGCGGCTACTCTTCATTGCAGTGCGCGGGCTTCTCATTGCAGTGCCTTCTCTTGATGCAGAGCACAGGCTCTAGGCGTGTGGGCTTCAGTAGTTGTGGCACGCTGGCTCAGTAGCTGTGGCGCACGGGCTTCGTTGCTCCGCGGCATGTGGGATCTTCCCGGACCAGGGCTCGAACCCGTGACCCCTGCATTGGCAGGAGGATTCTTAACCAGTGTGCCACCAGGGAAGTCCTGCTATGGTAATCTTATAGTGGAGGAAATGAGGGAAGACTTCCTGAAAGAATCAACCTGAAATTGTGATCTCAGGAACAACAGGACTTAACCAGTAGATGAGAGAATGAGCAAAGGCCCTGAGGTTGGGAGAGAATATGGCATATTTGAAAGGACTGTGAATAGAAAGTACATGTGCAGGTGAAGGAGAGAAATATGGTTTTTTTAGGGAACAACTGAATAGGAAAGGGATGTGGCAATATATGTCTACATAAATCCACTTCTTACCCCTTGGCAACTTTTATTCCATCTGCAGCCTTAATTCCCCCTTGCTGTGTACCATCATGTTCACAGGTTCTGGGGACTTATGGATTCTTTTTTCACTCATAGTTCCATTATTAATACTGTGTTATCATTGTGTTGTGTCAAATTCATCTAGGAATAACCCTTCCAATTTCCTACGATATTCTTATACATAGTATACTGTTGCACAATAATCTATGTTTGGCCAGAAAGCAGTAGTGATTTTTATTCATTTTTTTATTCATAATTTATATAAGAAACACAAAACTCAAAATTTCAAGCCAGGGCTTGCCTGGTGGCGCAGTGGTTGAGAATCTGCCTGCCAATGCAGGGGGACACGGGTTCGAGCCCTGGTCTGGGAAGATCCCACATGCCGCGGAGCAACTAAGCCCGTGTACCACAACTACTGAGCCTGCGCATCTAGAGCCTGTGCTCCGCAACAAGAGACGCCGCGAGAGTGAGAGGCCCGCGCACCACGATGAAGAGTGGCCCCTGCTCGCCGCAACTAGAGAAAGCCCTCGCACAGAAACGAAGACCCAACACAGCCAAAATAAATAAATTAAAAAAAAAAAAAGTAGTCTCAATCTTTAAAAAAAAAAAAAAAAACTTCAAGCCAAAGAGTAAATATATTATGTGGTAGAAAACAAACATTTATAGGACTTTTTCCCCAGTCTTCCTAAAACTGGCAAGATAGCAGCTCAAAGATTATGAGGAAGCAATAAATATTAAACACCAATGGAAGCAATGGCCACCTAAAGACTCGCAGAGCATACAGTTGATCTTAACTAATAAGTCTTCTCCAGACCAAGCCCATTTCCTGAAGTTCTTTATTGGCACTATCCCTATAAAGCTTTAATGAGCCCTACTGCACTCTGATCTGGGAGGGAAAGGAAAGGAAAGGAAGGGAAGCAGAAAGATGGGCGTCATCAATGTGCACAAGGACCCTGGAGCATGAGAAGGGTGGCCTCACCCACCTACCCAACCAGCCGGTAGTGTAAGCTGGGTGGCCGACTCACAGCCCAGGCTGCGGGGCTGACCTGTATGGAAAGAGGTATTACCTGAAGGCTGCTGATTGGCCCCAGCTGCTCCCAGCCTAAAGTACACTTCTTAAGCCACCTCTCTCTCAGTGGAGAAGTCGAATAAAGTCACTAACATCTCTGTGATGATTAGTTTCCCAGATTGATTGGCAGCTCAGCAAAGGACATAAGGGGATGGGAACCAGCCTAGCAGGGAAGCAGGCCAAGTTGTACTGGGAATGTGGTGGGTCACCCTAAACACAGTAGAGGAACTGGGCGGCAAAAGGGATTTAAACACCTTCCTGGAACCTCCCACCCCTTCCTGGTCACATTAATGACCTCGCGTGTGAAAATGGTTCACATGTCCTGAATATGCATTAAGCCTCATTAAGCCTCATACTAGACACATTATAGGCATTATGTCATTTAATCTTATCCCCAGTTCAGTAAGTCCCTTTAGCACCTATAATTAAGAAAACTGAGGCCAGAGAAGTTTAGTTACTTACTTAAGGTCGCAAACTGATACATTTCAGAGTTGGGATTCAAATTCAAGACGCTGACGCCAGAGCCCTTTCAACCAGGAAGTACTTTATGCAGCCTTCTTAGGATAGTTTCTTCCTAAGCGGAGGGATAATTCAAGCCATCGGCCCATTTTGCTCCATAACAAGTGGCTTTTTCTAGGGTTATTTGGGATGAAGTCTAGGACAAATGTGTAAAATAAGTAGGTTATGAAAGAATAAAAGTCTACAAATAATATATGCTGGAGAGGGTGTGGAGAAAGGGGAACTCTCCTACACTGTTGGTGGGAATGTAAGTTGATGCAGCCACTAGGGAGATTCCTTTAAAAACTAAAAATAGAGTTACCATATGATCCAGCAATCCCACTCCTGGGCAGATATCTGGAGAAAACTCTAATTCAAAAAGATAAATGCATGCCAATAGTCATTGAAGTACTATTTACAATAGCCAAGACATGGAAGCAACCTAAGTGTCCATCAACAGATGAATGGATAAAGAAGATGTGGTACATATATGCAATGGATGTTACTCAGCCATAAATAGGAATGAAATAGAGACTTCCCTGGTGGTCCAGTGGTTAAGATTCCATGCTCCCAATGCAGGAGGCCTGGGTTTGATCCCTGTTCAGGGAACTAGATCCCTCATGCTGCAACTAAGAGCCCACATGCTGCAACTAAGAGCCCACATGCTGCAACTAAAGATCCCGCATGCCGCAACTAAGACCTGGTGCAGCCAAAATAAAGAAATAATAAATAAATAAATAAACAAATAAATAAATATTAAAAATTAAAAAAATAAAAGGAAAGGCATCTTAAAAAAAAAAGACTGAAATAATGACATTTGCAGAAACATGGATGGACCTAGAGAGTATCATAACTAAGTGAAGTAAGTCAGACAGAGAAAGACAAATATCACTTCTACATGGAATCTAAACAATAATACAGATGAATCTATATACAAAACAGAAACAGAGTCACAGACATAAAAAACAAATTTATGGTTACCAACGGGGAGAGGAAGGGGGGAGGGATAAATTAGGAGTATGGGATTAACAGATACACATTACTATGTATAAAATAGGTAAGCAACGAGGATTTACTGTGCAACACAGGAACTATATCCAATATCTTGTAATAACCTATAGTGGAAAATAATCTGAAAAAAATCATATATATGTAACTGAATCACTTTGCTGTACACCTGAAACTAACACAATATTGTAAATCAACTATGCTTCAATTAAAACATAAATACATAGAATTAAAAAAAGAAAAAGAATGCTAGGTAGGATTTTTGCTCTATCTATGTCTCCAAGAAAATAGCTAACTTTTGACTGCTTAGGTGAGAAGTGGGGAGAATGTGTAATAGCTTATATCAGCAAATACTTGTTTAGTGTCACCACCAGGAACAAAGATGACCTCTGGTATTTCATGCCTTGTCTTCAAGAAGGCCCGTTTGACTTGATTTTCCTCTCTACCTTGGAGAGTCGTGAAGTTGCTAAGCCACTGTGGGAAAAGGAACTGGTGCTGCGATTGCTTTTCTAGCTCTGACATTGCCCTAGAATCTGTGGTTCTTCACTTCTGTTGAGTTATCTTCATGCCAGCACCTGGGATGTGTTGTAACAATGAACTGTAAAACGGTGTTACCGGGTATGTCGTGACCATCCACCAATATCTACTAGGCTGGCACATTCACATGGGAGGGAAAGTACTGTGTGTAGCCACTGTGTTCTGGTAATGATGAGATTCTGGAATTACTTCCTGACTTTTTCTGAGAGAATCATGGAGAGGGTTAAGGTTACCATGTTGAAAAGGACAATGTGACTACAGTTTCAAATCACCAGCAAAACCCTGTTGACTCTTGGTACAGAATCAAAATTTAAATGCTAAAATTATGAACTCTACCTTGGAGCTATGCTCTTGCAAGAATCCCCACATTTTGGGGTGTGTGTGTGTGTGTGTGTGTGTGTGTGTGTGTGTATTTTAACCTAAAACATTTTTATTTTATAAATTATCATTTAGTTATTTTGATTTTTTCTTTTGAGGTAAAGTGCTATGAATGTTACCACATGTATAGATTCATGCAGCTACCCTCCATGAGCAAGATACAGAACAATCCCGTCACCCACCCTCTAAAAAAGACTCTCTCCTACCATCCCTTTACAGTCACTCCCTCCTAGTCCCTGAAAACCACTGATCTGTCTTCCTTTTTACAGTTTTGTCTCTGAGAAAGCCATATAAATGGAATCTTACAGCATGGAACCTCTTGAGACAAGCTTTTTTCAATTAGCACAATGCCTTGATGATTCATCCAACTTGTGTGTGTATCAATAATTCCTTACTTTCTATGGCTGAGCAGTATTCCATGGTATGAATGTGTTATCATCGTTAACTTCTTAAAAATCATTATATTTTTAATTGAAGTTTAATTCATATACAATAAAATTAACCCCTTTATCTTAGTTTTGCAAAAAAAAGAAGAAATGGGTCATGTGAAAATCCTCACTCCATAAAAAGATAAGCTTTAAACTGGAAACAGATTTTTGGACACGCCATGTTTGTCTGACTTTCTCCAGTAGACTGTTTCTATATTTGGAGAATTGTTCAGTACAGTTCTCTTTCCATCTGCTTGCACTCACGCTGTTGACAAATGTTCACTCCTTCCAACTGATTTCAGATTGGCTCTCCAACATTCTGCATTGTCTCTATATTCTTTAGTTTTTGGGTTTTTTTGATAGGTAATACCTGTATACTGCCCCAAACACAAAAAACACAAAAAACACAAAATGGTATATACCAAGGTAAATAAGTCTCACCCACCCTCTGTCTCCTGGTAACTCAGTCTCCTCTCTGGAGCTCACAGTTTTCTCAATTCTATGCATTTACAAATACACACATATATGAATGTATTAAAAAGTATGTATATAGACATATGTAAGTATACAAATATATGTATATGTACGTATAAAATACAAATAGTTGCATATAAAACCAATGTATATACTTGCATACATACATACATTTTCCCCACACACAAATGGGGGCATATTCTGCCCAATGTTCTATACTTTGCCTTATTCTCTTAACTTCCCGTCTCTTGGAATTCCTTCCAGAAAAGTATATTTAAAGCAGTCTATGAAGTCCATTTTACTCTACTGTATGAGTATATCATAATTTATTTAAGCATCCCATTACTGATGGTCCAGTGAGTTTCTAAGGTTTGCTCATACAATGAATATACCGTTTTATTTGTAGCATTTCATTTTACTCCAATAGAAGCATCTTTGCAGGATAATTTCTTAGAATTGGAATTTCTGGGTCAAGGGGGTGTGTGCATTTCTGTTTTTGAAAGGTTTGGCCAAAGTATCCTTTAGGGAAGTCATATCAATTTACATCCTATTAGCGATGGATCACAGTGTTTCTACATTATCTACATTTATTTAGTAACTAATTATTTTAATATAATTTCAGATATTAATGAATATTCAATGATCAATATCAGAAATAACTAGCATTAATAGCGTCTCAATCTTCCTTTATTTTCACGACATTAACACTTTTGAAGAGTCTAGGCCAGTTACTTCGAAGACTGTCCTTCAATTTGGGCCTATCTTTTCTTTAAAACAAAGAACCAACTGCAAATAGCTCAAAGCAAAATACAAGAAAAACCTTCTAGCCATAAAAAAGAATGAGCAAAATAAAATTTAAAAATACAGTTAGTAAGAATACCTACCATTTGGAGTGGGGGTGGGAGGAGGAGAGAAATAGGTGAGGGAGATTGAGGTACAAACTTCCAGTTACAAAATAAGTGAGCCATGGATATGAAATGCACAGTGTAGGGAATATAGTCAGTAATTATGTAATATCTTTGTATGTGACAGATGGTAATTAGACTTATTGTCGTGATCAGTTTGAAATCTAAGAAATACTGAATCCCTACGCTGTGCACTAACATAGTGTTGTAGGTCAATTTTACTTCAAAAACAAATAAACAAACAAACTCATAGAAAAAGAAATCAGACTGTGGTTACCAGAGGTGGTGGTGGGGGTGGGCTGGAAGGGGGAACTGGATGAAGGCAGTCAAAAGGTACAAACTTCCAGTTAGAAGATAAATCAGTACTAGGGATGTAATCACAACTAACACTGCTGTATGTTATGTATATGAAAGTTAAGAGAATTAACCCTAAGAGTTCTCATCACAAGGAAAAAATGATTTTCTATTCTTTAATTTTGTATCTATAGGAGATGACGGGTGCTCACTAAATTTACTGTGGTCATCATTTCATGATGTATGTAAATCAAATCATTATGCTGTACACCTTAAACTTATACATTACTGTATGTCAATCATATCTCAGTAAAACTGGAAGAAAAAAGAAAGAATACCTGCCATTTTTTGCTTGTTTGTTCGACTACTTACCATTTTTGGAGCACTTACTACATGCCAGATATTGAGTTAAGCACTTTGCCTAGGGGTAAGAGCTAACATTTACTGGATGCTGAATTTGTGCCAAGTGAAGTGCAAAATGCTTTATATGCATTATCTCCTGTATTCCTCATAATAACCCTTCACTATTCTCCATAGAATGCATGAGTAACCTGCGGTACAGAGAGGCAGAATGGTTTGCCTCAGGTCACAGAAATTAGCTCTCTTCCTATTCCTTTCCTTCCCTTCTCTTCTTTTCAAGTTACAAAAGTTATACATGCTCATTAAAATAATCCAGAGGGGGGGTAAAGTAAAAGTGGAGTGCCTGCCCCATGCCAGAGGTAACCTCTATTAACAATTGGGGGAACTTCCCTGGCGGTCCAGTGGTTAGGGCTCCGTGCTCCCAATGCAGGGGGGCACGGGTTTGAACCCTGGTTGGGGAACTAAGATCCTGTATGGCGCATAGGGTGGTGAAAAACAAAAAAAAAGACCATTTTCTATAAGAACCAAGACTTGAATCCCACCTTTTCTGACTCCAAAGCCCTTATTCCTAATGAATATTCAATACTGTCTTCCATATGCAAATAGCAAATTATATAATTATATACATTCTATAAAATAAAATGGCTCTTAAAACTCTTACCAACTGGATTATTGTTGAAAAGCAGGAAAAGCTAAAACATATTAAGTACCATCTCTGATACAGGGAGCCTTTTTATCCACAGCATAAAGAAGACTAAATTAACTAATGAATTAAAACTAAAACAGATTTTGACAAATGACAGCCTGCGAGAACCTTTTGTGAACTTGCTACTTAGCCAAGCGTTGACTATAAAAATGGAAATAATAAGGCATGTGGCCAAAGAAGAGGAACAAAAGCAGCTCAAATCACAAGCAGTCCTGTTGTGGAATTTGCTGTAGAAGGAGCTTGGAGTCATTGGTTCCAGCAAAATTCTTGCAGCTTCAGGTAATCTAGTATTGACTGTACGGTATCCTGGTGAGGTTATAATGGTGAACAGTAACTTGGGCATGTTCCACCCTACCTAAGATCGAGAAGAATAGCAAAATATCAGTGGTAATGGCACTGGGAAATAAGAACACATTTCTTCAGGTCATAGAAGGATCCAATTTAAAAAACTGTCTTTGCATGTTGGGGGATGCCTCACTCTTCATAATCTGGGAAACTGGTCAGTGAGGAGAACACAGCAGTTTCACTGAGTTAAGACTCCCTCTGCCTTCTTTCTACTTCCACGTGGCAAATAGATTCCACTGTGACTCAGACTAAAGGCCTCTTTGGTAATATTTTACTTCGAAAAATTTCATCTTTAATTTCCTTTTCTTGTATTGTCCTTGCCCCATCTTGGTGTCAAGGTAATTATATCTTCATAAAATAAAGTTCATGGCTTTCTTTCTCTTCCTCTTTCTCCTTGTTAATCGCTAAAAACTTTGGATTATCATTTCTTTAAAGGGTTGTTAAAATACACCATAAAATTGTCTGCACCTTCTCTTTCTGTAAGTGGAGAGAGGAGTATTGGGAGAGTCCTGACTACTTTCCATTTCTTTGTTGGGTATTGTTTCATTCATTTTTTGGGCAATTTTGTTTTCTAGAAAAATACACTTTCTTTTAGTTTTCAATTTATTGGCAAAAAGTTCCTTATACTATTCACTTATAATTTTAAAAAATCTCTGCTATTTCTCTAATTACATCCCCTTCTTTGCTCACATCTGTCTCTCTCTTATATTTTCATTCTCTGTGAGTTTCTCTGTCAATATTTTAAGAAATCTATTTTATAAGGCTTTTCAAAGAACCAGCTTTTGGTGTTGATAATTTTTGTTTGTTTGTTCTTTGGGGGATTTGTTCTTTATTTTCTAACTTGTTGAGTTGAATATTGAATGCTTAATTGACTTATTTGGAATATTTTTATGTAAATACATTTTCATAATGCCACTTTAGCTGCAGGCTGGCAATAGAAGACTTCCTGGGTTTGAGTCTAGGCTCTGTCACTTACTAGCTATATGATCTTGGGCAAGTTATTTCACAGCTCTGTGCTTCAGTTTCCCCTTCTTTTTGTTCAAATCCATTATTCGTTATGCTTATTAATGTTTTAAATACGTGACCTATCATTATCTGATAGATATGTGTTTAATTCTCCCAGTTTGGAGATTAACATATATTTCAAGGCTGTTTTTTTTGGGGGGGGGGGGGAGGGGGTACATGCAAGTTCATGATGATTCTATCTTCCTGGTGGACGATTCCTTACCATAATGTGTATCCTTCTTTGTTCTCAATAATGCTTTTTGAATTAAATGATATTTCTGCAAATATTAATATTCTTATATCAGATTTCTTTTGTTTAGAGGAGATGTTGACAGGTTTATATTTTTCTATATCTTCATTGTCAGAGACACCCAGCTAGTGAATGGCAAAGCCAGGTTCATTCCTAGACCACCTGATTCCCAGTCCAGTGTTCTTTCTTCCCGACCATGACACATCCTAGGTCTGCCTTCTTCCGTGATTCAGCTCAAGTCACTCTTCACTGTGAGGCCTCTCCCAGCACCTCAGCCTGTAGTGATTACTTCCTCCTTCGAATGAATGCTCAATGCTGCAGTACTTAATCAGTCCTGAAAATGGCCCAGCCTAGTGTTGTGTGTACATCTATCCTGGAAGTTCCTTAAAAGCTACAATAGGGGTTGTTAACCAAAATTTCCGAAGCGGAGACCCGAATGAAATAAAAAGGTGCCAATTTGGGGTTCGTTAGGACTGCAACCTGGGAGACACAGATTCAAGAAGCACTTGAATTGTGTTCTGCCAGACTACAAAATGCGGGAGGCTTACAAAGGTAAACACTGAAGGTTACTGCTAGTTACATGAATTGTTTATCAAGAATTATAATTGGAGCTGGCAAGAAGTAAGGGTGCTTGTTAAGGAAGGGTTGGTTGGGGTCTGAAAGGGTTGCGTAATTACAAGGGGAGACCTTGAGACCATAAGGTTGCAGCTGGCAAGTGTTGTTCTGAATACAGCTGGTAGTGTCTTTGGGTCTGGTACAGTTCAAAGAAAGTTCAGGTTCTCATTGGTGCAGAGATGTGTCTGAGACCAGATCCTCAATGGCCTCCTGACTCCATTTTCGTATGCCTGAACTGTGGTTAATCCACTACAATTTCAATTTGTCATCAAGATTATATCTCTTCTGCTGGTGACTCCAGACTTACTTTACTAAGGAGGCTTAAAGATGCAATCTGGTCAGGAAAAGAGCGCCTAGGGGACTTGACTTGAACCTGAATTTTCATAGCAGGCACACTGTTTTCATTTTATTGGGAGGTGGGTGTTATAGAGTTTGGGAAGAGGTTAGCTATAGCCTCACATGCCACCCTTTCAGCCACCACTGTCCTCTGCTGCTCTGCCTATGATGATGATTTCCAGCAAAGCTAGCTGCTCTTCAAAACTGCCATAATTTCAGATCCCACTCCAGAGCCACAGAGCTAGAATCTCTTGGGTGGAGTCTGAGAATCTAGTATTTAAGAGTCTCTGCTGGGAAGTTCAAGTTGAAGGTACCTGAGCACCTTCTTGGCAGGCAGTCACTTCTTGTAAATACAGGGTGTGCCTCAAATCTGGAAACTTAAGCAAACACATAATACCCTGCTTTAATTGATATTGTACAGTACGATACACAATAAAGTGATATTTCTGCTTCCCAACGCCTATTGCTACTGTTAAATTAATTAAACAAGAAGGCCATTAGGCTGATGTGGCTTTAATACCTTAGTAGCCTCTGTCAGCAAACCAAAACCTAAGCCTGAGATGCATCCAGGTGAATAAATCAAAACCTACGGACAACCTATCACAAACAGCCAACTAGGCTTTCCCAAACAAGGCAACTGCTTAAAGCTATAGCCAATCAAATTGTTTCCTTGCTTTCTTTCCGCTCTTTCTCTATAAAAGTCTTTCCCTTAGCTCCTGTGTGTGAAGTGGTTCTTAACCACTTCCAGGTTGGTGCTGCCCGATTCCAGTGGATTTTTGCTCAAATAAATTTAAAAAATTTTTAGTATGTCTCAGTTTATCTTTTTTTTTTTTTTTTAATTTATTTATTTATTTTCGGCTGTGTTGGGTCTTCGTTTCTGTGCGAGGGCTTTCTCTAGTTGCGGAGAGCAGGGGCCACTCTTCATCGCGGTGCGCGGGCCTCTCACCATCGCGGCCTCTCTTGTTGCGGAGCACAGGCTCCAGACGCGCAGGCTCAGTAGTTGTGGCTCACGGGCCCAGTTGCTCCGCGGCATGTGGGATCTCCCCAGACCAGGGCTCGAACCCGTGTCCCCTGCATCGGCAGGCGGACTCTCAACCACTGCACCACCAGGGAAGCCCTCAGTTTATCTTTTAACACTACAAATAGCTTAGTGTAAAATATGCTCTAGTAAATTAATTTAGTAAACTTTTCTTTTCTTTTATTCATTGTGAAGGATACAAAAGAGGAATGTAACAATAACAAAAATAATAATGGCTAGCATCTATTGAGCACCTAATGTGTGTCAGGCACTTTATTTTATTTTATTTTTAAATTTATTTATTTATTTATTTTTGGCTGTGTTGGGTCTTCGTTTCTGTGCGAGGGCTTTCTCCAGTTGCGGCGATCGGGGGCCACTCTTCATCGCGGTGCGCGGGCCTCTCACTGTCGCGGCCTCTCCCGTTGCGGAACACAGGCTCCAGACGCGCAGGCTCAGTGGTTGTGGCTCACGGGCTTAGTTGCTCCGCGGCATGTGGGATCTTCCCAGACCAGGACTCGAACCCGTGTCCCCTGCATTGGCAGGCAGATTCTTAACCACTGCGCCACCAGGGAAGCCCCTCGGCACTTTATTAAATGCTTTACATGCATTGTCTCATTTATTATTTACCAGACTTATACTGTGTGGAGACCGCAATCAGGACCAACTTATCCATTATGCTCACTAGGTACTATGCCTAGGGTCCACAATACTTTCAGAGGTCCATGAAAATGTTTTAGTTTCTTTTAGAATCAGAAGGGAAAATAAAGGAATATAATCTTCCCTGGATATTAGTCTTTATACTCACATGGCTGTAAAATATAATTTATGATTTTTTTTTATGGAGTAAGCATCCCATGAGGGCAAAAGTGCCTTGGGCCTCAGAAAGTTATAATGCAGCCCTCGCTATAATCATTCCCACTTAACAGATAAAGAAAGTGAGGCTCAATCAAGTTGAGAAATAAAACATGCCGCAGAGCTAGGAAACGGCAGAGGTAATTCTGGATATAGGTCTGGGGGACACCACTGATGACCCTTTTGACCCTTTCAACTACCACATTATACACTATACAACATTATGTAGCAAGAAGCTCATACCAAGCTGGGAAAACAAGTTTGTCGTACACTAACTAATTAGAAAATACTTCAAGGGAAGAATAGAATTAACTGCCTAAGTTCAGGGACAGATCCAGATTATGTAGGACCTCAGGCTTTTACAACTTGGAAGATCTTCTTTCAGAAAAAAATACAAAAGTATAAATAAAAATTAGGTACACAGTCTTGGAGGGGGCTGTCCAAGGAAGGGGGCCTTCAAGTGTAAGCCTCATTAGCTTCATGGAAAATCCATCTCACCTAAATGTCCTTGGACCTAAAGAAGGCCAGAGCTTCAGGAAGGATTCAGGGTCACCAGGAATCTCAGCAGGGGTTTTTAGGAGGAGATGGGACTTTGAAGTGTGGCTGTGATTGGGCACCCTGAGTGTAAAGGCAGGGGGGCCAGTGTGAGCACAGTCTGGTCAGGAGAGGGTGGAGAAAGCCACCTGCCCGAAACCCACAGTGATGCTGCCCAGAGGGGAACCACTGGGTTCGCTGAGGAAGGCAGTGCCTATTTGAAAAACCAGGATGGAAAGGCTGCTGGGAATCTCTGTTCCTCAGTCGTAAGTCATTATGCAGTAAAAGGCATCAAGAGGATGAGGAATCTGGTGCCGTGGGCAGGACTCTCAGGAGGGGTGGAAAGAGGCAAACAGATCTAATGGAAGGACTAGCCTGGGTATGTTATAATGAGTGCCTTATAAATTATGGGTGGCACAGAGGAGGGAGGAGTAAAATAAGACACAGAAAAAGAGTAAGAATGAAAAAGCATCCATCCAGTATTAATAGATGTGAGGACTAGAGGGGAGTCAGAGATCATTTTTACATTCTGAGCCTGGCTAATTGAAGGAATAGTTGTGGGACTGCCAGAAATATAGGAGTTGGTTAGGTTTGGTTCTAGAGAAGTTAAATCCAACAACAACAAAAAGTTGAAACAACTGGGCTTTGTGCACCCCCAGAGGAAGCTGCGTCCTGGGACAGGGAGATATCCTGAACAGAGCTTGACTAGGCTCTGCTGGCATATTAGCCTTTGCAGTCTTTTTCGCATACCAACTCCCCATCGGGTCAACACATTCTTTCTCAATTATGTTAACCTCATTAAGAACCCTGCAGTCAGGTCCTGCTTTTCTAGCTAAGAAGCATTTTGTTTTTAAGGTGGTGTTTGTTGAACACTATTATGAGATTAGCTATAATTTAACTCTCAGAGTTTCAGCCTATCCTGCTGCCCTTCTCTAGGTGAGCAGTCAAGAAGACTAGTCACATGAAAATAGAAAGCAGAGTATGGGGCTTCCCTGGTGGCGCAGTGGTTGAGAATCTGCTTGCCAATGCAGGGGACACGGGTTCGAGCCCTGGTCTGGGAAGATCCCACATGCTGTGGAGCAACTAGGCCCGTGAGCCACAACTACTGAGCCTGCGCATCTGGAGCCTGTGCTCTGCAACAAGAGAGGCCGCGATAGTGAGAGGCCCGCACATCGCGATGAAGAGTGGACCCCGCTTGCCGCAACTAGAGAAAGCCCTCGCACAGAAACGAAGACCCAACACAGCCAAAAATAAATAATAAATTAAAAAAAAAAAAAAAAGAAAGCAGAGTATGGATTTGAGAGGGCATTACAGAGCTATAAAAAATAGGGATATGGAATTAGAGAGAGGGTGGAGTCTTTTGATGATTCAAAATGTATTGACTGCATACTTGTTACATATCAGGCTCTGTGCTTGGAACAAAAGCCATTACTATGAAAGAGGTGTGGTCTCTGCCTTGTAGGCGTCTGAGTTTTCAAGGATGGGTATTTGGGAAAGTGACAGGGTCACACAGAGGATTAAGAACAGCAGATTCTAGAGGCTGGGGAGCAGGATGATGAATTTAGGTTTAGCCATGTCAAATTTGGTGTTCTGAAAAATGTGTAGTGTGTCCAATACACAATTGAAAACATGGGAATGGTGTTCAGAAGAGAAGGCAAGGCAAGAGATACAAATTTTAGGATACAGAAACCAGCATAAAGTTAATGCCTGGGGCAGACATGGATGATGAAAGTATTGTTTCCAAGGCCAATAGGACAGTATCAGTGGAAGTTTTTAACAGAGCTATGGATGCTTCAATAATCAAAGAATTATACAGAATTGGTAAAAGAAAGGAAAAGTGTTAAAACAAATTGAGTGGTGAATATAGCACAAACAAGTCAGCCAAACTTGAAGAAGGGTCAACATCAGATCTTGCTTTCTGAGATATAAATTTCCCTGTAAGTAATACTTTACCAACATCCCAAAATGTTGGTACGTAGTTTAATTGCTCACTTCTTTTTTTTTTAAATTTTATTTATTATTTTTGGCTGCATTGGGTCTTCGTTGCTGCACGCATGCTTTCTCTAGTTGCGGCGAGCGGGGGGGCTACTCTTTGTTGTGGTGCATGGGCTTCTCATTGTGGTGGCTTCTCTTGTTGCCAGAGCACGGGCTCTAGGCGGGCAGGCTTCAGTAGTTGCAGCACGTGGGTCCTAGAGCACGCAGGCTTCAGTAGTTGTGGTGCGTGGGCTCAGTAGTTGCGGCATGCAGGCTCTAGGGCGCACGGGCTTCAGTAGCTGTGGCGCACGGGCTTAGTTGCTCCGCGGCATGTGGGATCTTCCCAGACCAGGGATCGAACCCGTGTCCCCTGCATTGGCAGGCGGATTCTTAATCACTGCGCCACCAGGGAAGTCCCTGAGTAATTGCTCATTTCTAAATATTAACTCATTAATTATTTAGATGTGATTTCTAAGTATATGGGGTTATATTGGTCATGATAGATAGATGGATGGATATAGATATAGATATATAGATTTGACTGGAGAGGAATTCAATACAGAGAATTGATTTCGTGGTGGCCATGGATTGAGAAGCCAACCGGGCACACCGAGGCAATCCAGAGATTATCAACAGCAGGAAGTCATTACCACTTCTAGGTCTGCAGGGACAACAGAAGGAGGTGGCTTTACCCAAGCTTAAAGCTGGACCCATCTGAAGTGAGTTAGAGCCAAAGTGGGGACTGCCCAACAGAAGCTGGGAGCCAAGAGCGGCAATCCACAGGAAGCAGGAAACATCCCGCCTTTCCCCTTTCTGCCTCCTAATCTAAGGTCAGTGCTGCCAGTGTCTCCCATTATCAGAGCTCAAGGGAGCCTGGGAATTGTAGTTCCCTAGAGCACAGGGGAAAACAGTGCAGAGAAGATGATTATCTTTTTGTTACTAATTTGAAGTTTATTACATTGTGATCAAAGATTGTAGTCTGTTTGATAATCCTTACTTGGTATTTACTGAAACTCATCTTATGGCCTAGGACATAGCCAGGTTTTGTAAATGTTCCAAGGGTTGTTGAAAAGAATGTGTATTCTCTTATCTTGTGTGTGGGCAGTATCCCACAAATGTCCATCAGACTTTGTTCGTTAGTTGTGTTGTCCACACAATAAAGATACATCTTTATCCATACTATTTTGATGACATGAAGTCAGTTTTTGAAAGAAGTTTGTTAAAAATCTCTCATTATGTTTATGGATTTATCAAATTCAGGTGCCAGCTATATGAAAAATAGTCTGTAAGGAACATGAATGGAAATAGTTGGAAGGCTGGTACACTGGTTCAGGTGAGAAATGACAGTAGCCTGGCCTAAGATGGTAAGAATGTAGAGAAAAAAGGAAAGAGAGAAATTAATGCTGATTCCTAGGTTTCTGGCTTGGGTAACTGGATGAACAGGGGTACGGTTCACATATATGGACGGCCACTGACCAGGGATTTTTCCTTGAGCAAATTACACAAATTCTCTGGCCTCAGTCTTCTTCTTAATAAAAATGGGTATAATAATCGATTGTATTTCATAGGGTTATGGTGACAGTGAAAAGAGTTAATATATGTAGAGTACTTAGCACCATAGCTAAATAACTCTTCTATATAAGCTTTTATTATTACCAACTAGCATATGGTTAAAGGAGTGAAGGTTTGGGTTTGAGGTGGGAAATCAAGATTTCCTACTGAGGCTCATTATGTTTGAGTTGTTTTGGAATTTATCTTTCAATAAATAGGGTGTGAATGATCTCAGTAAACACTGCTTAGGGATGAAAGAGGATGGAAGTGCGAAAATACCACTGGAAGGTCCAAGGCAATGTACGAGAGGTGGCAGAATCAAGGGAAGATTGTCTTAAGGAAGAGAGAGTGGATAATGGTTTCAGGAGAGAATAAGGAGTTACTTCAGGGGGAGATGGAATAACTGAATAACTGCCTACATGTACGTTCTGTTTATATTTGTTTTCCAGTGTTTCAGTGTGTTGTTGTCTGGCTTGGTTTTAGGTAAGGATGCCAGTCATCCCCAAAAGGCTGCAGAAGAGCAGAACTCTGGAAAAAATGACTGTAATTAACAGAGCAATCTTAATTTACCTTGTGTGTGATTTATCATAAGATTAGTAAACAGATTATTCTAGTGACAGGTTGTCGAGAAGCCTGTATTAAACTTGTGGTGCAACAGGAAAAAGTGATTAACATGGCAAAGATTCATGAACATGTATGTTTCCGGCTTTGAGCTACTGTGTGGAATGAAAATGCAAATTATGAATTCTGTAGTATGCACTGCCTTGGCAGATTTTCGTGTGAGATTATGCATGACCACACCTCTCCCACAAGTCTGCACAGGCTTAGGAATTTTCTTATTAAGGTTGTTATAAAACCTGCATTTTAGCAAGGGCATACAAATGAATGTAAAGAATATTCCCAGGCATATTAATCTTGATTTATAATTATGTGTCCCCCTTCACTGGGTTAGTGCCAAATTATTTTTTCTTGTCTGTAGTGTTAAGGAGGAGAGCATTGCTTTAAGCTTATTGTAATTGAAGCCATCCTTCATAAACCAGTTTTAGATTGATCTCACATAAATTATAAGCTATATTCAATTATGAAGCCATTAACACACTTCACATAAACAGAAAAAAAAAAGCAGGTTCTATATGAAAATAGGAGATTTAACATGTACTTCTACCTTCTCACCTTCCTGAGACCCCACTAACACAACCAGTGAAGGGATATTTTAAGGCTTAAACCCAAAATATGGAGAGAGCTGGAGAAGGGATCATTTTAGAAGCTGGAAAGCAGATGAATACATAGTGATAGAATAAGCAGAGCTGAGAAAGTTGAATTCAATCAAGCATTAGAGAAAACTAGGAATTAATCTGATTTACAGAAAATCAAAGACTTAGAAACTAATGGCAGCAGGTCTTCGTGGAAGTGAAAATAAAAGGGGTATAGATTTAATAAGGAGCATTGTTAGGAAGTCTGTTTTAGAAGGAACTGGACCCTTAGACTCCTCCCCAGATCCAAGCAGCATCCCAGAAACTGACCTTTCCTTAACTGGCAAAGAATGATGGTTTATTTTCATAATGAAGTAAAATAGATGGTCTGCATGGAAGAATACCAGTGCAGCTGAAGGCGAGGGAGCTGTACTAACAACAGGGGAATAAATGAATGTATGTGTATTTGCTTTGGAGACATAACATGCCAAATCCATCTTCCTCAGTTCTGAGTCCAGGACACTGAAAGCTAGACCTTCACCCTCCTGGCAGGAGACTGAAAGAGTCTTCTCTGGGATATATGGCTAGTCCATGAAGAAAGACATGACATTAGAAAAATACTGACATCAGAAATCTCCCCATTAAACGGCCCAGTCTGATGCTCATATAGGAAAATTCACATCAGACCAGCCCATCTCTCACATCCTCAGAGCTTCCAGTCAGTATTTTAGTATCACACTCTTAAGTGCTGTCAAATACGAAGA